>NC_084890.1:17605648-17926898 GCF_958979055.1 Alnus glutinosa
ACCGGAAAAATGACATGAGTATATGGTGTGATAAACCGAACCTGTTTGCTAAAGAACTGAACGTGTAAGTTGGAGAGTGTGAATGAGTTATAGATGTGTGTGTTGTGGATATATATATGGGGTGCTGAAACAGTGAAGTGTGTGCTGTCATGAAACAGAAAAATAAAAAGTGTGTGCTGTCATGAAGCAGATAAATAAAGTGGAAGCCGTGTGTGCCGCGTGTGTGTGTACAGGTAGGTGTTTAGGTGTAAAGTGCTGCATGTGGGAGTGTTTTAGGTAAACATGTGTTGTGTTTTTATGGTGAATGTGTATGTAGATAGTGGTGGTATAAAATATATATATAAGTGCACTTAGTGGTGAAAAACCGTGTGTGTACATGTGTAGCAAGTGTGTGTGTTTAAGTGCACATGCTGTTGGTGTTTGATAAAAAGTGGGTGAGTGTGAATTTTGTTATCAAGAAAAGTGAATGTGTGTGAAAGTAAATGGCAGATCTGTAGTTCGGGTTAGTGTACAGAAACTAGTGGAAAAACAGTGAAGGAAAATTGAAGGAGATTAAGGGAAAACATATGGGTAAATGTAAAAATTGCCTTGTGGTAGGTTAGTGTTCGGATAGGGCAGAAAAAGGAAGACCAAAAAGGGGTAAAAGGTTACAACAGTGGATGTAGGGTAAGAGTGTTAAAGAAATTAATCAAATGGGAAGTCCACGGGTTGTTCAAACTAAGTACTAAAAGTAAAATATAGTTATGTATGTATATGTATATTTTTGATATGAATGTATGTAAGTATATATATGTAATTACTTCTACTAATGTGTAAGAATGGTGCATTACATAGAATATATATATATATATATATATATATATATATGTGTGTGTGTGTGTGTGTGTGTGTGTGTGTGTGTGTGTGTGTGTGTGTGTATGTACTTATTTATTGTAGTGTTAAATACAAGAAGTTAAAGGCTTCAAAATGTAATGCTAAAGATGAATATACTTAGATGAAATAGTATATATATATGTATATGATCTCATTTGTTAGAATAAAGTGATAAGGTTATAAACAACATGTAGTTATGGAAATATGTAAACAAATAATAAATTCATCTAATAAAGAACTAGATAAAGATAGTGATAGATGATAATTTTCTAAAGCACTATTTACTGATTTAATATCTCATGCATATAACTCTGCAGTTGATATTTTTGTGAACCCTATGGAAGCAAAGGACTGTAAGTATAAATTACTTACTGAGGGTAGTACTGGATTTCAATAGTGTTGTGTTTATGTTTTATTTTAATTGGATGCGTGTGACTAATTATTGCATACTGTTAATAATCAACCTATTAATATTGGGCGCTATGTTTCCCAAAGGTTCAGGATGGGAATAGTGCCTAAAACTAAAAACCCAATAATCTATTTTGGAGTTAACGGCTCTCAAAGGGCTAGTAGAGTGACGTGGAACGTACTCTGCTAGTGCGAAAAGCATGCTAATAAAATGTAATGTAGGAGGCACGTCATCGTTTGCCTTAAATAAGGCGCTTACCAAGTATAAGGCTTCAAACGAGAGGAATGCAATGACTATATTGAACTATTTAAACTTTGCATAGAAAACTGTCACTACATCATTATGTTATCTCTGTTCCTTAAATAAAGTATAAATCATTGATATTATTGAATGACAATTAACTCACTTATGAAACTATGGGTTTGTGGTAATAACTACCATCTCATAGATGATTGTGCAGGTACAGACACTGACGAGTATCAGGATTATCAGAATTCTTGTGATGATCCTGGTTTCATAGATAAGACTGTCTAAGGTCTCCCTTTTTGTGATAGACTTGCTGAACAGTCTATCTTCTATGTTGATATTAGGTTTCATTTTATGTACTTCTTAAACATCTTATGTTATATTTTATGGTTTGTAATATGACTATAATCATGTAGGATACGAGCCGTATGTGGCTCTTATGTTATCACTTTTGTGTGTATTTATTTGTAAGACCTTTTTATTATTATAACGTAAAATGAGGTATTTCAGTCAAAGCTCTATATGTATTGAAAGGGAATTGTCTCTGTTAGTTTAAAAAGAAAAAAGAAAAGAAAAGAAAAAGATATTCATATTTTTCTGCTGCGAGATTTATCGTCTCTGAAAGGTTAATGACACGTAATTATCCAGATATAATTACTTACACATTTTTGTAAAAAGTGGGTCGTTACAGTATGGTATCAGAGCAGTTGGCTTTGAGTGCCTTAAAGACCGACCCTTAGTAGTTTAGGAGTTACTAGAGCTTTAAAATATGAAACTATCTTTGTTTGAAATTATAAATAAACTACTAACTCAACATGTTTGATGGTTGTTAAATGAAGAACAAATATAATGATACCTTAAGGGTAAAAATTGTTAAACTTACCTGAATTAAAGCATATGTGATAAATGCTGATGTGGATCCTTTTTAGATTCTATTAGTTCAAATTTATCAAGTATATATAGATAATAAATGTTTTGGTGAACAGCCATCATGCCTCCTAGACGCTGACCTCCATGCGATCTCAATCATGAGACAGATCATATTGATGATGAGGGTGGAGAGTTTCAACCCCCGCCTCCACCTCCACCTCCACCTCCACCATTTTATGATGGAATCCATCCAGCTTTGGCGCAATTCATGGCTGAAACCACTAGGCAGTTCGCTGAAGCGGTTTCAAGAATCCCACGGCCTATGGATCGAGTTGAACACTAGGGGTGCTCCATCAGAGATTTCTCAAGCCATCACTTTCGATCATTTGATGGTAATGAAAGCGGAAGCATGGCTTACGGATATCGATATGCTATTTGACACCCTTGGTTGCACGGATGACCAGAAAGTACGGTATATCGCGCTGAATTTGACAGGCGAAGCGGGACGGTGGTGGGGTTCAAAGAAGGTATTATTAGCGGGAATGAGAAACGAAATCGTCGTTACTTGGGAAATGTTCCAGATAGAATATAATAGGCGCTTTTTCCCAAGGGCTCAGAGACAGCTTCGGGCCATTGAATTCCAAAACCTTGTCCAGGGCAGCATGTCAGTGGAACAATATTCTGCAAGGTTCATGGAATTAGCTAGGTTTGCCCTTAATCTGATTCCAGATGAAAAATCTAAGGCGGAGCGCTTTGAGAACGGCCTGACCCCTCGAGTCAAGGAACGAGTCATTTGCCATGAAATTAAAGATTATGCTAGACTAGTGGAAGTTGCATCTCTCGCTGAGAGAGGGATTCGTGAATCGACAGCGGCCTACGACATGAAGAAGCGGTCAAAGCAACATACCTCATACCCTGCAAAGAGGTCAGCAGTGGGAAGCGGCTCCAAGCCTTCTATAAGGAAGAGTTTTCCACCTGCGCGTAGAAATCAGACGACCCCATGTACTAAATGTGGTAAGTTGCACGTAGGAGACTGTCGATCGGGAAACTAGAGTTGTTTCAAATGCGGTAAAATCAGGCACTTCATCAGAAACAATACCCTGCCCAAGCCTGAGTATATTCACTTACACCTGGTGGAGTCGATGATGAAGAAGGAATTGCAGATGTGGTGATAGGTACTGTCCCTTTGTTTGGTAGTCTAGCATGCACTCTTTTTGACTCTGGATGTAATACTCGGGAAAGACAACCCACTTAAGTTATCAAAATATGTGCATAAATATAAGACTTAAGAATTGCTCTTAGTCTAATTGAGTTATATAGTTATGCATGTAGAGAGTTGGATCAGTAAAGTGAAGTCGATCGAGCGACTTTCTGGTCGATCGAGCGATTATAGGTCGAAGTCGATCGAGTGACTTCGCCTAGTGTAGTGCAGTTTCCGCCAACTGCGAAAATTAATTTTTCCACCTAATGATTTGGGACCCACACGTGGTACTTGATGCCAAACGATCATGCCCATATTTAGTTAGCCTAGTTAGCCCATTTTGGTTGAAGCCCAACTAGATTTCCTTAGATATCATGTAATCATGGGCTAAGATATGGAATAGTCACCTATGAGATTTGAGCTATCGATTTGAGGTGTTCGCTGGCTCAAATCCGGCCATTGAGATGATGATTTGTTGGATAAATCTCAGCCCTTCAAGAGTGTTGTATATAGGTTGCATGGGGAGTTGATTTTCATGAAGAAGAAACAAAACTCTAGCCAAAACTCTCTCTCACTCTAGTGCTGCAGAAGTAGCACGAAAATCCTCCATTTTCACTTCACTTTCCAGCACCTAGCAAGCCCAATTAAGCTCCAAAACCACCCTCATTCTCCCACAAAATCAATGGTAGAGTGTGAGTGGAAACCTCCTTTGTTTTGAGACCAAGAAACCAAGCTTTGCAAGTGGAACTCTCTTGGACAGCAACTCTCTTTCACTCTTTAAGTTATTGGGGAACTTTGGGTGAGTATTTTCTCCCTTAAACTTCTCCTAGATCAAGTAGTTCTATTGTTATTTGAAATCATGACTTGCTCTTGCTTTTAATTATGCATGTTGTATGAAAAGTTGGCTAGCTTACATGTGAGTATATGTGTAAGCATATGGATGAGTATTTACTACATGAGATTAGTAATTTAGAATGGATAAATGGTGTTTTAAAAATGGATCAAGAAATGTAAGTGTGAGAGTAAACATGTTGAGGTTTTGATATATATATACATATATATATTAAGAGAAAAGAGGTGAGCAATATTTAGGTGTGTTATAAGGATGTGTGAATTAAAGAAGAGTAAAATCATATGTATGCTTGATTATATGACAATGTATTCTTATTTTTAAGGTATGTTATGTGATGGATAATTCTAGTAGTACAAGAGTTGGTGCGTAAGCATTAAAATAGATAAATAAAAGATCATGTTTAATTCGGTAGCCATTACGATTTCTAGGAAGAGATATGGTAGTAATAATGATTTCATAAGAATACTTTATTAATTCGCTATCATCATATAATGATTGTTATGCAGATATAAAGGAAAATATTTGGAGCAGAAACTGGTAAGTATCTCTATACTAACTGAGGACGAAGCTGGTTGATTTTCTTATAATACTATGTTTACTGCTTTATTTACTTGTTTGCGCATGTGGTTTTGCATATTTTATTATTTCTAATAACCTATCTAATAACAAGCTGTTGGATCAAGATCCACGGTTGGTATGCGAGGCTTCACATGAGTTCCAAGGTTCTCAGTGAATGAGGAGATACCTGAAAAGAATAATAAATACAAAAACTGGTGTACCAAGGTCACCAGGGAAACCAAGGTTTCCAGGAGCCAAGGCTCCCAAAGATTATAATTAAAAGTTAAGTGAGGAAACCAAGGTTTCAAATAACACGCTAACTGTGCCAAGGCCAACAGAGTAGTGGAAAAAGGGAAATACCTAAAACTATACCCTCAAAACTGTCATTGCCTTATGATTACGTTTATGTTCATTTTATGTCTGTGACTCGCGATCATGGATTATATTTTGTATATACATGTGATTATATGGCCATTGCATTGTGTTGCATTAATTAAATAAATCAGCACTTATATTATTATTGGAAACAGCGGACTCATTTTAGTATTTATGTTGTTTTCTTCTCTTTGTATGGTGTTTGTAATGGTTCACGCTATGAAGAAGAAGAGGATTATCAGGACTATCCCGACACATAGATGGTTCCTGGTTCGGTTTTGTAAAGCTGGATAGCCTATATTTTGGGACTACCCTGTTATAGTCCATTAGCCTAACTTAAGACAATACTTATAATTCTCCGGTTATATATAGATATTTGGCTTGTATAATTATCTAGCCCTGTGTGGCATGACTGGTATTACTGTCTGTATAATTATGCTAACTGGCTCATTATATATATTTTGAGGTATTTCAGTAGTAGCTCTGAGGTGTCAACCTATTCCCAATTTATATTACATTTATTCCGTTGCCAATAATTACCTCTGATAAGTTAGTAATGTCTAGTGGAAATTCGAAAATTTTCACTTACGCTTTTTGTAAAAGCGGGGCGTTTCACTGGAGCTTAGCAGTCATTTATATCATCCACATATGTTAAGCTTTGTAGTATTAACACTCAACCCCTAGAACAAAACATAAATGTTGTTACTCCTGCTGGTGACATGATAACTTGTAGGAAGTCAGTAAATAATTGCCTAATAATGATAGGGGAGGGGATTACCTGCAAACTTAGCTGTATTCCAAATGCTAGGATTTGATATCATTCTAGGAATGGATTGGTTGTCAAAATATTATGCCAGTATTGATTGTAGAAGGAAGGAAATTATTTTCTGACCCTTTAACGAAGAGGAATTTATATTCCATGGATCCCGAGTACGAGCTACACCGTCACTTCTCTCCGTAATTCAAGCAAGTAGAAGTGTTAGAAGGGGTGCACCGGCATTTCTAGCTTATGTGAAGGCTAAACCAGAAGTGGAGAAAAAGCTAGAAGATATACCCATAGTAAGTGACTACCCCGACGTCTTTGCTGAAATCTCATCAGGGTTACCACCTGACCGAGAGATTGAATTCACCATTGACTTGTTACCGGGAACCCAACCCATACACAAGGCTCCTTACAGACTGGCGTCAGCAGAATTGAAAGAACTGAAGCAGCAGCTGCAAGAGTTACTAGACCGGGGTTTCATTCGCTCTAGTGTCTCACCATGGGGAGCACCAGTACTATTTGTGCAGAAAAATGATGGTTCTATGCGAATATGTATAGACTATCGCGAGCTGAATCGGGTGACGATCAAGATCAAGTATCCTTTGCCTAGGATTGACGATCTTTTTGACCAACTCAAATAAGCCACAGTTTTCTCAAAAATTGATCTACGATCAGGGTACCATCAACTCAAGGTGAAAGAAGAAGACATCCAGAAGATGGCAATACGCACACGGTATGGCCATTTCAAATTTTTGGTTATGCCATTTGGGGTGACTAACGCGCCATCTGTATTCATGGACTTAATGAACCGGGTATTTCACATGTACCTTGATTGGTTCGTAGTCGTGTTCATAGATGACATTTTAGTTTATTCCACCAATCATCAAGATCATGGAGAGAATCTGAAGACAATATTGGGGATTCTGAGAGAGAAGAAGCTTTATGCCAAACTCAAGAAGTGTGAGTTTTGGTTGGAAGAAGTCTCATTTCTAGGCCATGTAATATCAAAGGATGGAATAGCTATGGATCCAAGCAAGATTGAAGCGGTAACAAATTGGGAGCGCCCAACAAATGTCCACGAGATCCGAAGTTTCTTGGGACTGGCTGGATACTATCGGAGATTCGTAGAAGGGTTCTCTAAACTGTCAGGCCCCTTGACTGCCCTAACAAAGAAGAACGCTCACTTTGTCTAGGATGAAGAATGTGAAGCAAGTTTCCAAGAACTCAAGCAAAGGTTAGTGTCGACTCCTGTCCTTACTCTTCCCATGGAATCTGAGAAGTTTGTCATTTATAGTGATGCGTCTCTCAAGGGACTGGGCTGCGTGCTTATGCAACAAGGTAGGGTAATCACCTATGCATCTAGGCAATTGAAGAATCATGAACGAAACTATCCTACTCACGACCTAGGGCTTGTAGCAATAGTGTATGCTTTGAAAATCTGGAGGCACTACCTGTTTCGAGAGAAGGTGGAAATCTACACTGACCATCAGAGCCTGAAGTACATCTTTACGCAGAAGGAATTGAACATGAGGCAGCGAGATGGCTAGAGCTTATAAAAGACTACAATTACTACATCTTGTACCACCCGGGGAAAGCGAATGTAGTTGCCAATGCCCTGAGTAGAAAGTCTCAAAGTGGCACCCTTAATACTTTGTCTACTCTTGATCAGCTTGCGCAATAGTTTGGGATGATTCAGCTGGATGTTACTCCAACTGAGGAACAAGCCGCCCATGCAACACTTATAATTCAACCCTTAACTTCTGATAGGATTAAGGTTGCTCAAGGAAACGATTTGGAGCTACAAGAACTTATGGGGAAAGCTAACCGTGGTGAAGCCCCTAGGTTCCACTTCACGAATGACGATCTGTTGAGAACTGGAGATGCCAGAACAGTTATACCGATGTTGAGCTAAAGAGAGACATTCTCGATGATGCCCACAAGACTAAATACACCATACATCTGGGAAGCACTAAGATGTACCAAGACCTAAAGAAGAAATTTTGGTAGCGTGGCATGAAACTTGATATTGCTGAATATGTTGCCCAATGCCATGTATGTCAACAAGTGAAAGCGGAACATCAAAGACCTGCAAGGCTTCTTCAACCCCTTAGCGTTCTAGAGTGGAAGTGGGATCTGATTGCCATGGACTTTGTGGTAGGTTTACCGAAGGCATCCATTGGCCAAGATTCCATTTGGGTGGTAGTTGATAAACTAACCAAGAGTGCCCATTTTATTCCATTTCACATTACGGATTCAGTGTCGAAGTTGACTGAACTATACATAAGGGAGATTGTCAGGTTACACGGGATTCTTGTCTCTATTGTGTCGGACTGAGACCATAGTTTCACTTCTTGATTCTGGACATGCCTACATGAAGCAATGGGAACGAAGTTGAACATCAGCACTGCTTATCACCCTCAAACGAATGGGTAGACCGAGAGAACCATTCAAACCCTAGAGGATATGTTAAGGTTGTGCGTACTCGACTTTAAAGGTAAGTGGATTAGATATCTGCCTTTAGTTGAGTTAGCCTACAACAATCGTTATCAATCGACTATTGGTATGGCACCATATGAGGCTCTCTATAGATGTAAGTGTAGATCCCCGTTGTATTGGGATGAGGTCGGTGAAAGAGAACTTGTTGGGCCAGAATTCATACAAGAGATGAAGGACAAAGTCACACTTATCCGAAAGAGGATGCTGACAGCTTAGAGCAGGCAGAAAAGCTATGCAGACAAGCACCACCGTAAGCTGGAATTTGACGTTGGTGATCTTGTATACTTGAAAGTTTTGCCAATGAGAGGGGTGATGCGTTTTGGCAAGAAGGGAAAACTGAGCCCAAGATTTATCGGCCCTTTTGAAGTAACTGAGATAGTTCGGCCAGTGGCATATACCTCCCGCTTTATCAAGTGTGCATGATGTATTTCACATATCCACCCTGAGGAAGCATGTGCATGATCCATTGCACATTGTTGATTTTGAACCTTTACAAATACAAGAAGATCTTCATTGTGAAGAAATGCCAGTCCAAATTCTTGACCACAAGGAACAAAAGCTTAGAACGAAGACCATTCCTTTGGTTAAGGTCCTTTGGCGAAATCACAACGTAGAGGAAGCGTCATGGGAGCTTGAACAAGATATGCGAAATAAATATCCATATGTGTGTATGACTTACAATTGTGATAAATATGTATATGGCCTGATACTATTATCTTTTCAAGAGACTCGAGCTTATGGGTCTTGATGACACTATGTCTACAATTGAGCCAGAGGTAGAGTACAAGGCCAGGGATCCTATACCTGGAGTAGGAAAGTATAACCCCATAGATGAGTATTTCTGGATCCAGCAGGCGATAGAAAACAATCTAGCGAATAACAAGCTTATGATAGCCATTATGGTTCAAATGCACCATGAGTTTGGGTGGGGCGGTCACCAAATTGAATTTCTCTATCTTTTTACGCGAACACGCAATGCTTAGTGAGGCAAGAGGTCCGGTTACTCAATGAAAACTCAAATTGATATTATTATTATTATTTTTTTTTTTTTTATTTTTTATTTTTTAATTTAAGCCAAGGTTTTATCAACAAATCATCCTACAAATCTCAAGATACACATTCCTTAATTCAAAGCTAATACCTCATAGAACCAATGTTAATGTGCTTGTGAAAAACAATTCAAACAAGTGAGGTCTCTCTAATCCAACAGATGAGTCAAAAGATTCAAATTTCTAATGACATACAATGTTTAAGATGTTAAAGAAACCAATGATATGCAAACAATAGTTGCGATGTAATCATGCTCAATCAACAACATAACACAATTATATTTTATTTTTTTTGAATTTTTTTGTTGAATTTTTATTTTTATTTTTTGAAAATTTTCTATAACAAAAGAACAAACAAATGGACTGAGTGTTTTTTCATGCCCCCAAACTTGAATTACACATTGTCCATAATGTGTAGTATAGAAATACGTTACCAGGAGTAAGAAAATATCATAGTGTGAAAAAGGCCAGGGCATCCCCCAAACTTAAACACTAGCATACCGGTCACAAACTAACAACAATATTTCTCATAGAAACACACATAACAAGGTCAATTTCTATTAGAAACAAAAGAAAAAGACACAAATGAAATGAAAAACAACTAAAAGAAAATGTGCGGAAAATAAAATGGAAAAGAAAAGTTACCGCACTTTCCCCGATCATTGGGATGTCCAACCAATCCCTTCCACTATTTCTTCTTTAGAATTTGATAGCCCTCTAGAAGAATGTTTCTCCATCTCAGGTAGCCTACTTGCATGCTTGGAATGATCATCTTAGGAAGATGATTCCTAGAATTGCGACCTTGTGTGTAGAGATCCATGAGAATTCGGGCATAAAATGGCTCTTTAAGACATTGAAAAACTGAAGGTTGGGGCTCATGATGTGTCTCAAGAGGGACAATGATGAAGGGAGGAGCTTTAGTACTCACTTCCTTGTCATTGGACAAATTTGGAGCTGGCGAAGGCTCAATTTGCTCTAGGTGCTCAACAGACTCCAGGTGCTCCTCTTTCTCTTCCTCCTCAGTTGCTGATGAAAATGTGTTAGGGAATGATATCTCAGTGGTTTCCCCATTCTCAGGTCGTATCTCAGGAATGGAATCCAATAAGGCCTCAGCTTGCTCATGTATCATGTCAAGGTCCAGATCAAATTCAAGATGAGCAGAGCTCTCTTCCAAAGGATCTTCCAGACTTGGTTCATTAACAATCTCTTCAACAACTTCTTCACTCCCAAGTGTGGTGGTGGCATGGGCATACTCATGATGAGGATTGCTGGACTCATTCTCATCAATCATGTAGTGCCTTTCAACCATCAATTGACTCTGAAACTCCTCTTCCTCCATTCTGTTTAACTCAGCAGCTAGACGATCAAACTGTCCTCCCAACCTCTCAATCTCATGGCCTGTGATCTGCATGAAAGCCTTGAAAGTGTCTTCCAAAGTTGACTGTGAAAATGAAACTGGATAATTGTAGGATGAAGGATGGGAAGATTGGTCATCGAGCTGCGGATATTCAGGATGGTGCAGTTCATGAAATTATGGAGCACAATTTCCCATGGCTTGAGCTTACCACAAGAAATCAGGATAGTTGCTCCAGTCCAGGTTGTAAAAATTTGAATTTGACTCAAAGCCAGGGCTGGAGAAAGTGGTGTTCATTTGCTCATATGAAAAATTACAGAATTGTCCACAGGATGGACAATTACTAGAACTATGATAAGGATTAGAGCAATATGAACATGGTCCATGTGGGTAGAAATTAGGAGTGTAGTTGGTTGGAACAGGTGTCCTACCACTAGGCAAAGCATGTTGTACAGAAAAATCATCAAAAGAAAAATCCATGCTTCCCTCTCACTCTTAAGCATGAAAATATCCCACATAAAACATAAACTAATTTTTATTTTTTTTAACTTACACTTAACTTAAAAAGAAAATGCAAGTGGGGCAAACAGAATTCTCCAAGGATTCGGGTTCGTTCCTAGGAAAGTGAGGAGGTCACACGGACCTCTTAGGCCAGAACTTGCCTAGACACTTGGATAGCGCCGTTAGACCACACTAGCAATTTTTTTTAAAAAGAAGAAGAAGAAGAAGAAGAAGAAGAAGAAGAGAATAAAAACAAACAAAAGATAATGGAAAGTGGAAAGAAAAAAAAAAAACAAAAAAACAAAACAAAATCAAGATACTAACAAAAACAAACAAAAAAAAAAATTGCAATTTTTTTTTTTTGGACAATAAGCAAAAACAAATAAAAATAAAAAGAAACAAAAATTGCAAGAAGAAAAAAAAAATAAAACACAAATCTACCTAAACTAGTAGAAAAATAAAATCAATATAAACAAAAATCAATTTTCACAAACAAAACAATTCCCCGGTAACGGCGCAAAAACTTGATGTGCAAATTTTAATGCTCGCAAGCACACAAATCGTTTGCAATATAGTGTATGTACAAGTGCGAGGTTGAATCCACAGGGAATTGCGTTGCGAAAATTAATTTCTATTTAAACTAATTCTATCTTAACCTAGTTCCAATTTTTTGGTATTTTGATGGAAAATAATTAGCTAAAATAAAATAGAATAAAAACAATTAATAAAAAGCACTAAAGTTTTAGAATCCACCTCGCCAAACCAAAGCACATATATTCATGTTTGTTCATACATCCTATGCATGTTCTAATTTTCATAAAATTACCTATTGAAAAATTCAATAAATCCATCATTTTCACAAATCACAATGAATATCCAATTTAATTCAAAACTATCCAATGTATCCGTTTGATTAACAAATCACAATGGATATTCAAATTAAATCAAAAGATTCAATGTATCTATTGGATGAAACACATTGAATATCCAACGTTTATACATACATTAATCGAAACAATCAATTAAAAGAGTTTTAATCCTTTAATTGAGTTGAAATGAACATACATTCGGATTATACAAATCAAAACATGAAAACATGAAATCTAATCAATGGCGAGGCTTCAGCTTCAACCTTAGTTGAAGACTTAGCCTCTCATAACTGAAAACAAAATACTAACTTTTATTGAAAACATAAAAATAAAAGACTTACAAAGAATAAAAGCCAAAGAACCCAGCTGTCGCTCTATACAATGTTGAGATATGTACTAAGTGGTGCCTATCATGGGGTTTTTATAGCAAAACATTAGGTTAAACCCCATATTTTCAAAATGGCACCTCTACCCATCAAAACCCTATTAAGAGAAAAGAATGCTAGGGTTTGGAACCATATTTTCAAAAATGGCACCTCTACTCCTCAAAACCTTAGGGTTTGGAGTATCTGTAGCCGCTAGGAGCAACGAAATTCGCGTTCTTATATTGCGGGGTATTTATAACATAGTAGATGTTCGAATTAGGAACATTCTATTTCACAATGATTTGTATTATTTTGAATTAGCTTTCCAACGCCACTAATTTCACCTTAATCCGATACTTGAACTAAAAGTTATGGTCAAAAATACTATGACTTGTGCAGAACATGAAATTTAATCCAATCCGATTTAATCCTTTCATTGATTTGGTTAAACATAACCATATCATCTAAGTCTTCTCAAAGTGTGCTTTCTTCCAAACCTTTGCATTTTTCACTTTAAAACTACCGTTTTCTCTCAATGATCTACAAAATTTCAAAATACAAAAACTAACTAAAAACATTAAAAAATAACAAAGCTAAAGATTTAACAAATGTGAATTAAGGGGTCCAAATGTACAATATTTGACACTCATCAAATAACATAAGATGAAATTTCAATAATAGAAGATAAGCTGAAATTCCAGTATATTACTTGAGGTATTTGAAATACAATGATCTGATCAGGTACTGCTAACACAGACGAACAAAGTAGACAAGGTCTATGATAAGAGCAAACCTTTACACTGTACCAAAGAAATGGAAATTATGTGGATGGTGAAAGTTAAATGTTGACCGTATAGATTAAAGTTTTATGTCAAGATGATAAACAGCAAATAAATGTGTATTATTTTCTTACATCATTTTCATTCCTTGGAATATTTCTAAGTGGTAATGGTTAGAGTAACCTATGTTTAGGAACTAGGTGCTACGTTTAAAATCTGAGTCGGTAAAATTAGATTTAGAAATCTAAAGCTTCTTCTATTATAAACTTTATGCGTAACATAATTTACGAATTTTGAGGACGAAATTCTGTTTTGGGGGAAGTATGTAGTGCCCCAGATTTTAAACCCTGGGATATAGCGTCTTAAATTAGAATTTAAGGCTAAATAAAATGACTCTGATATTTATGAAAATAAATACTCACTAGTTTTATTAACTCTGGATTAGTGAAATGACTACTCATAAACCCTAATTATATTGCTGAATGATTAAATAGACAGACTCAAGTACTCAGTAATTGAATCAGAATAATATTATTGATATAATAATATTATTAAACTAATTGGTGTTGTAATATTTACTCATAATGTAATATTTATTGTGGTACATAATATTACTTGACTTAATATTATTCGGTACTACAATATTATCCATGTAATAATATTATTAAGAAAATAATATTAATTATGAAACCAACTAGACTCGAAACGAGTTTAAAATTATACCTTAATGAGATATTAAATGGTAAAGACACAATATAAAATATCCACAGATAAAATATCCATACAGATTAACTTAATTTGTAACTTTACTCTACGTCATTCCCCTAGACAGCGCATCTCTCATGACTCACCCCTTGTTGCCCACGTCTTCTCATCCTATTTAACAAAAGCTTCTCCTTTACCAGTACTGAGGTGCAGAATGCTCTTTTTTTTTTTTTTTTTTTAACTCTTATCAAAAACTGGTAAGTCAACCTTCCTCTAGGGTCTTTCTGAACCTTTGATGTGAAGTTGTGGTTTTTCTCTTCTCCAAGTCTGGTATTCCTCCGTTCTTTTTCTGATCCTTGGTTTCTCTTGCTTTGTCTGTTAGTCTTTGTTTTCTCTGTTCTTTTTCCGGCTGTGTGATGGAGGAAGAGTTATCGTTGAAGTGGGGTAAACTTACTTTGAATGACAAGGAAAATGAAGGAGTAACAGTGGATTCCGAGGAGTTAGAACCTATGGTTGGGAGAGGTAGTCTCTGCTTGATTGGCAAGGTTTTGATTGATCGTTTTGTTCCTAAAGATTCCATCAGAGGCCCTTTGATGAGAGCTTGGAATCCATTGGGGGGAGTCTCTTTTAAGGTGATAGGTGGTAATATGTTCGTTGCTGACTTTGAATTGGAGGATAAGGGTAGAGTCATGGAGGGTAGACCTTTGTTGTTGGATGGTTCTTTGGTTTCTTTGATGGAGTTTGATGGTTTGATCCCCCCACCCCCAGTTAAGATGAGCTTTGATAAATCTCCTTTCTGGATCCATATGCACCATTTGCCTCTCACTTGCATGGACAAAAGGTTTGGTCTCAAGATTGGAGCCACAATAGGGGAGGTTATGGAGGTTGACGTGGATGATGATGAACCTGGGTAGGGTGTTTATCTTCGAGCTAGAATTCTCTTAGATATTTCAAAGCCTTTTCCCAGAGGAAGGACATTGTACTTAAATAATCAGTCTTTATGGATCGCTTTCAAATATGAGAAATTGCCAAAGTTATGTTATCAATGTGGAAGGATCGTTCATGGTAAACAAGGGTGTATTAAAGAAGGAAATAGCATACATATGAACTCTGAGGAAGAGTCTCAATATGGTCCGTGGATAAAAGTGAGTTTCCATAAAAGAGTATTCAGGAGGAAATTATGGTGATGACTCTCAACAAGTGCATCCTTGGCAGGAGGCCAACGGCAGAGGTCTGGGTGTTCCAAGACAAAACATTGGTGGGGATAAGGGTATTTTAGGTAGTGTAGTTGTGAACCAGGGAGTACAAAGTCCATGGTTCGAGATGGCAAATGATCGAGACATGTGCGGTGAGGTCCTTTATAGGTGAGGTAATTTAGCTGAGGATAAAGGGATGGAAATGGAGTTATTACCTGGTAAGTCCAGTTCCCCTCTAGTTAATGATAACATAAGCTCACAAGAGAAGGTTTTGAGGATGACTAAGAAGGCGCATCTGATAGAGACTGATTTGGGCGGGTGAAATTGCACAGAAAAAGAGCAGGAAACTGATATGGTAGGGGAGAATGAGGTACAGCCAGACAAGACGTTAGTTGATAATAAGGAAGGTAGTGGGCTTGAGGCCAGTAGCCATTTGGAAAAAAGGGCCCAAAAGTTAGTGGGTCATTAGAACCTAGCCCAAGACAGTATGATGTGGACTTGCTTATAGGGGGAAGATTCTTCTTCAAGTATCCTAACGAGTAAAGAGTTTAGGAGCTCCCCTTGTCTTCCACAGAAAAATCTAGAAGATGCAAGTCAATCGGAGTATTCCCTCTCTTCTAAGGGAGGGGATAATAGAAGAAATGTTTCTTGGAAGAAGAAGGCTCGAGGATGTTCTGTCTCGGCCTCAAATGAAGATTTCAGGAAAGATACTGAGGCCAAGAGGAAGCAGTTAGATGGAAATGAGGTTGATGGTCAAGACATCTCAAAGAAGTGTAGGTGGACAGCAGAAGTTGATGCAAATCAACAAGATAATCAGGCGGAGGCTGTAATACCCAGGAAAGACAACCCATTTAAGTTATCAAAATATGTGCATAAATATAAGACTTAAGAATTGCTCTTAGTCTAATTGAGTTATATAGTTATGCATGTAGAGAGTTGGATCAGTAAAGTGAAGTCGATCGAGCGACTTTCTGGTCGATCGAGCGATTATAGGTCGAAGTCGATCGAGTGACTTCGCCCAGTGTAGTGTAGTTTCCGCCAATTGCAAAAATTGATTTTTCCACCTAATGATTTGGGACCCACACGTGGTACTTGATGCCAAACGATCATGCCCATATTTAGTTAGCCTAGTTAGCCTAGTTAGCCCATTTTGGTTGAAGCCCAACTAGATTTCCTTAGATATCATGTAATCATGGGCTAAGATATGGAATAGTCACCTATGAGATTTGAGCTATGGATTTGAGGTGTTGGTTGGCTCAAATCCGGCCATTGAGATGATGATTTGTTGGATAAATCTCAGCCCTTCAAGAGTGTTATATATAGGTTGCATGGGGAGTTGATTTTCATGAAGAAGAAACAAAACTCTAGCCAAAACTCTCTCTCACTCTAGTGCTGCAGAAGTAGCACGAAAATCCTCCATTTTCACCTCACTTTCCAGCACCTAGCAAGCCCAATTAAGCTCCAAAACCACCCTCATTCTCCCACAAAATCAGTGGTAGAGTGTGAGTGGAAACCTCCTTTGTTTTGAGACCAAGAAACCAAGCTTTGCAAGTGGAACTCTATCGGACAGCAACTCTCCTTCACTCTTTAAGTTATTGGGGAACTTTGGGTGAGTATTTTCTCCCTTAAACTTCTCCTAGATCAAGTAGTTCTATTGTTATTTGAAATCATGACTTGCTTTTGCTTTTAATTATGCATGTTGTATGAAAAGTTGGCTAGCTTACATGTGAGTATATGTGTAAGCATATGGATGAGTATTTACTACATGAGATTAGTAATTTAGAATGGATAAATGGTGTTTTAAAAATGGATCAAGAAATGTAAGTGTGAGAGTAAATATGTTGAGGTTTTGATATATATATACATATATATATATTAAGAGAAAAGATGTGAGCAATATTTAGGTGTGTTATAAGGATGTGTGAATTAAAGAAGAGTAAAATCATATGTGTGCTTGATTATATGACAATGTATTCTTATTTTTAAAGTATGTTATGTGATGGATAATTCTAGTAGTACAAGAGTTGGTGCGTAAGCATTAAAATAGATAAATAAGAGATCATGTTTAATTCGGTAGCCGTTGCAATTTCTAGGAAGAGATATGGTAGTAATAATGATTTCATAAGAATACTTTATTAATTCACTATCATCATATAATGATTGTTATGCAGTTGTAAAGGAAAATATTTGGAGCAGAAACTAGTAAGTATCTCTATACTTACTGAGGACGAAGCTGGTTGATTTTCTTATAATATTATGTTTACTGCTTTATTTACTTGTTTGCGCATGTGGTTTTGCATATTTTATTATTTCTAATAACCTGTCTAATAACAAGCTGTTGGATCAAGATCCACGGTGGGTATGCGAGGCTTCATATGAGTTCCAAGGTTCTCAGTGAATGAGGAGATACCTGAAAAGAATAATAAATACAAAAACTGGTGTACCAAGGTCACCAGGGAAACCAAGGTTTCCAGGAGCCAAGGCTCCCAAAGATTATAATTAAAAGTTAAGTGAGGAAACCAAGGTTTCAAATAACACGCTAACCATGCCAAGACCAACAGAGTAGTGGAAAAAGGGAAATACCTAAAACTATACCCTTAAAACTGTCATTGCCTTATGATTACGTTTATGTTCATTTTATGTCTGTGACTCGCGATCATGGATTATATTTTGTATATACATGTGATTATATGGCCATTGCATTGTGTTGCATTAATTAAATAAATCAGCACTCATATTATTATTGGAAACAGCGGATTCACTTTAGTGTTTATGTTGTTTTCTTCTCTTTGTATGGTATTTGTAATGGTTCAGGCTATGAAGAAGAAGAGGATTATCATGACTATCCCGACACATAGATGGTTCCTGGTTCAGTTTTGTAAGGCTGGATAGCCTATATTTTGGGACTACCCTGTTATAGTCCATTAGCCTAACTTAAGACAATACTTATAATTCTCCGGTTATATATAGATATTTGGCTTGTATAATTATCTAGCCCTGTGTGGCATGACTGGTATTACTGTCTGTATAATCATGCTGACTGGCTCATTATATATATATTTTGAGGTATTTCAGTAGTAGCTCTGAGGTGTCAACCTATTCCCAATTTATATTACATTTATTCCGTTACCAATAATTACCTCTGATAAGTTAGTAATGTCTCGTGGAAATTCGAAAATTTTCACTTACGCTTTTTGTAAAAGCGGGGCGTTACAGAGGCTGGGTCCCATCCCCGCCTGCAGCCATGATCATCTTAAGCTGGAACTGCCGGGGGCTTGGGAACCCCTGGACAGTTCAATTTCTTCGCCAGCTGGTGAAGAAGAAGAAGCCCCAACTGGTCTTTCTTATGGAGACTAGAATGCAGCAAAAAAAAAGGCAAACCGGGTAAGAGTTAAATTTGGTTTTGATAATTGTTTTGTGGTTGATAGTAGAGGTAAAAGTGGTGGTCTTATGCTTCTCTGGAATTCTAGTTGCGGGGTGGAAATTCATAATTTTAGCAGAAGAAATATTAATGCTTTGATTCAAAGGTTTCCTGATGAACTAGTATGGAAATTTACTGGCTTCTATAGTAATCCGGAAGTAGGTAGAAGAGGTGAATCATGGGCTTTGCTTAGACATCTAGCTACTCTCTCCCCTATTCCTTGGTTGTGTTTAGGGGACTTCAATGAGATAACCACTATGGGGGAAAAATCTAGTAAGGCAACTAGACCTTATGCCTAGATGAGGGCTTTCCAAAGTGCTTTAACTGATAGTGGCTTGGGTGATCTAGGTTTTAAGGGTTCTGAGTATACTTGGTGTAATGGAAGGGGTGCCCGAGAAAACAATAAGGAAAGGCTAGATAGGGCTGTAGTTAATGTGGAGTGGTGCTTTATGTTTAATTTGGTGAATGTAGAAGTCCTTTCTAGGATTTGTTCTGATCATAGCCCTCTTCTTGTTTCCATCTCTTCTTCTAAAGAGGTGGTTTGGCCAAAGTATAATATTTTCAAATATGAGGCAGCATGGGCTAAGAGTAAGGGAGCAGGGAGAGGTTATCAGGAAAGCTTGGAGGCCTAAGCAGAATTCGGAATCCCTCTGGACTACTATCAAGAGGAATTTGCAAGATTGCAGAAAAGCTTTGAAATTGTGGGTGAGTTCTCAGAAGAATTCTGTGGAGTAGAAGATTGAGCTCTTACAAAGAGATGTCTCCTTGGTTCAATCGAGGGGAGATGGTGACTCACTGGATGAGGAGAAGAAGCTTAAAGAGGAACTTAATAACTTGTTGGATATTGAAGAGCTCAAATGGAAGCAGAGGGCAAAGGTCAATTGGCTCAAGAATGGGGATAGAAATACCAAATTTTTCCATGCTTTTGCAAATCACAGAAGAAAGAAGAACTTTATTTCCAAGGTGAGGGATAAGAATGGATCTCTATGTGTAACTAAAGCATCAATTGAAGGGGCTTTTGTTTCCTACTTTAAGGAGCTTTTCATTGCTGGTGATCATGTGGATGTTGAGGCCTGTATTAGCTCTCTAGAATGGAGGGTTACCCCTGATATGAATTCAAAACTTTTACTCCCTTTCACTAAAGAAGAAATTCACACTGCTCTCTCTCTCAAATGTATCCTCTAAAGGCCCCGGGTCCAGATGAGTTCTCTATTTGTTTCTATCAAGCAAACTGGAATATTATTAACAAGGAAGTCTGTGAAGCTATTTTGCATTTCCTCAATACTGGTGAGTTGGACAGTTATATGAACTCTACTTTTATAGCCCTCATTCCTAAAGTTCAGGACCCTATTAATGTTACAGACTTTAGGCCTATTAGTCTCTGTAATGTTTTGTATAAACTGATTTCAATAGTTTTGGCCAATCGTCTTAAAAATATCTTACTTGATATTATTTCCTGCTACCAAAGTGCTTTTGTTCCTGGTAGACTCATTTAAGATAATATTTTAGGTGCCTATGAAACCATGCATGCTATGCAAAGTAGAATGTGGGGAAATGAGGGCTTTATGGATATTGAATTAGACATGAGCAAAGCCTATGATAGAGTGGAGTGGACTTTCTTGAGGGCAGTGATGAATAAGATGAGTTGATCTGGTCATGAAATGTGTTTCCACTATTAACTATGTCGTTTTGGTTAATGGTAGTCCTATGGGTATTTGTTATCCTTCAAGGGGCCTAAGACAAGGGGATCCTATTTCTCGCTATTTGTTTTGCTTTGTGCTGAATGCTTATCTAACCTTTTGTGCAATGCAGAGAAGAAGGGTTACATAACAGGAGTCCCAACCTCTCCTAAAGGACCTTCTATTAGTCACCTTTTCTTTGCTGATGATTGTATTTTATTTTGCAAGGCAAATAGGGTGGAGTGGAGGAGATTGTTGAAGATTATCAGTGTTTATGAGGCTGGTTCTGGACAAAAGATCTAGAAACAAGGCTTTCCAGTTGATCAAGGAGAAAGTTTGGAGGAAACTCAATAATTGGAGAACAGTATTTCTTTCAGCTTATCCTTCAGAAGGCAGTCATATAGGCCATTCCAACTTATTGTATGTTTATCTTTCAGCTTCCCATTTCTCTTTGTAAAGATCTTAATGGCTTAATGCAAGATTTTTGGTGGAAACATTTGTCCAAGTCTTCCAAAATTCATTGGATGAGCTGGGAAAGAATGAGCTTTGCAAAATCAAGTGGAGGGTTAGGTTTCTGAGACTTGGTGCTTTTCAACCAAGCCCTCTTAGCCAAACAAGGATGGAGACTTATTCAGAACCCTTCCCTCCTTGTTGCTAATATTTTCAAGTATAAATATTACCCTTCTTCTTCTTTCTTGAATTCTTCCTTGGGTTCTAGGGTTTCTTTTGTAAGGAGAAGTCTATTACAGGCTAAAAGCCTTTTATCCCAGGGAATCCTTTGGAGGGTGGGTAATGGCTCTTCCATTAGAATTTGGAAGGATACATGGATTCCTTCCTCCTCCTCTCATTTGGTTCACTCTCCTGTGGCTGGTTTGGGACAAGATGCCACAGTGTCAAATTTTATAGATAGGGAGAGGGGTTGTTGGAATTCTCTCATTATTTCTAAAAAATTTATGAAAGAGGAAGCAAAAGCCATTTTGAATATCCCTTTGAGCCCCATTCTGCCTCAAGACTGGATCATTTGGATTAGGTCAAAGTCGGGGATGTTTACTGTCAAAAAGTGCCTATGACATAGGAAGGATTCTTAAGGAGGATGCTAGGGGACAATGCTCTCATGCAAGGATACCTGATATTTGGAGGGATTTATGGAATTTGAAAATTCCATGTAAAGTCAAATTGTTTGCTTGGAGAGCTTGTCAAAACTTGTTGCCTACTAGAGATAATCTTTACGAGAGGAAAGTGATACAAGACCCTGTTTGTCCTTGTTGTGGTTTAGAAGTTGAAACTGTCATCCACTCTGTGGTCCTGTCTAGCAGCAAAAGATGTTTGGGGAGATAACCTTTCTTGCTTTCAAAAATGCAGTTCTTCTCAGATAAGTTTTTTGCTCCTCTTGGATTTTTGTTTTTGGATTTATGATAAAGAAAAAGTGGAGTTATTGGTTGTGGTTGCAAGGAATATTTGGTTAAGAAGGAATTCTTTACTTTTTGAAGGATGTTTTCTTCCTTAGAGAAGAATTTGGGAAGAGTTCATTTCGTTTTTGGAAGATTACAAAAATAGCTTACAGGGGGAGGAGAATGTTGATAGGGTCTTAAGATCTGTGGCTCCTCTTGGTCCTGAGGTTTGGCATCCCCCACCTACTAATCACTTCAAAATTAATTGGGATGCTTCTATTGATTTGAGGAGAAGTTGTATTGGTATTGGCCTAGTGGCGAGAGACAGTAGGGGAGAGTGCATTGGAGCGAAATGCTCTTGCCTTTTTGTGGAAGGTGATTCCAGAATAGCAGAATCTCTAACTACCCTTCATGCGGTCTTCTTCAGTAAATCGTTGAAGTTAAGGGATGTTATTTTTTAGGGAGATTCTTCCCAAGAAGTGGCAGAAATAAACTTCTCTCCTCCTCATCTGTCTAAAGCTGGACATATCACTGAGAGCATTTTATTGGAACTCAATGATCTTCGATCGTTCTCCTTTGTTCATGTTAGAAGAGCTTTGAACGAGGTGGCTCATGTCTTGGCTAAGGAAGCTGTGGTGAACAATCTCAATTTCTGTTGGAGAACAGAATTTCCTTGTTGTATTCAAAGACTTATTCTTAGGGAGAAGTCTTTTCCTTAGATCCTTTGTTGGGATCGTGATGTATTTGGTAGTCTTTGCAATGAAGCTTTTCTTGCTTCTTTGTTTCAAAAAAAAAAAAAAAAAAAAAAGCTTCTCCTTCAGCAGAAACTCGCACCTCTCAGTTCACTGAGTTTCTTCTATCTTCTTCATTATTTATTCTTTTTTCTTCTACCTTTCTTCTTCTTTTTACACTTTCCTTTCCGTTTTTCCATCCAAGTCTTAGTGAGACAATCGTGGGAGAAGGGGGAACAGAGAGAGACGAAAGTGGAGAGATAGGGAGAAGGAGAGATCGGGTGAGAGAGATCAAAAGAGAAAGAAAGAAACCGAGAGAGAGAGCGAGACAGTGATGCACTAAGAGAGGAGCAGAAGAGAGACCCAGGAAAGAGGAAAAACAGAGAGGGAGAACTGAGAGAGAGAACGCGAGAAAAAACCCTTCGGCACCATGCGCTAGAAGATGATTGGAGACCCGATTCTTCATGGGTCTTCGGTGGAACGACGCCAACGGAACCAGGAGCGAATTTTGGCGGAACCAGAGCCGATTTCGAGCGAATCAGAGCTGGTTTTCCGACGATTTTCAGCAAAATTTCCGGCAGCTTCAAGAACAATTTCCGGTGGGGTGATTTTGATGATTTCAGTAATTTCTGAAGGATTCTCTATAGGTAATTTCAATAAATTGATTTGATTTATACTTGTTAATTTACAACTAATTGAGTGGTGATTTGCTGATTTGGATTGAAATTTTGCTTGTGTCTCCCTGTTTTGCCGATTGTGGCTGGGTGTGTGATTTTGGGTTTCTGTGGATTCGGCCAGTGATATGGGCAGTGGATGTTTTTGTGGGTTGCTTGGCGGTGTGTTGGCCAAAGGGTTTTCTAGTTGGGTCTTGGTGTTTCAGCCGCGCGTGTGGGTTCTCTGTTTAGATTGTGTGTGTGTGTTATGTTTGAGTGTGTATGGGTAGGGGTGTAAACGAGCCGATCCTGAGCGGGTATTGCCTGTCCGGGATCGGCTCGTTTAACTTATACTCGAGCTCGAGCTCGACACGAGTTGGAAAATTCTGTGCGAGACCGGCTCGTGTAGAGAAAATGTTGTTCGAGCTCGGGACCGAGCTCGACCATTTTAATCGATACCGAGCTCGAGTACTCGGCTCGAGCTCGGCCCACTTCATAATTTTAGATTATTGACTTTCAGCTTAAAAAAAAATAATAATAACCCACGAATTTGCATTTTGCACTATCAGAAATTTAGAATTTTGCAATCCGGTGAATATCAAATCAAAATACACAATTACATTACTAAAGAAATAAAATAATATTACATTTAACCAAATAAAAACAAAAATATAAGAAATTATAATTACAAGGGTAATTTGATAAATACAATAATAATAATGCTTAATTCCTTTGTATGCTCTCTAATAAAACCTGTTACAACACACTAAAAATAAAAGTTAGATTAAATTTAACTCCCTTACATTACTTACACAATTTCTATGTGCTTAGTAAAAATGTCAAGGGAGGTTAAATAATAACACAAATTAATGTGCATAAACCATTGAATAATAAAGTAAACTTTACCTTAAATCCGCTCCCCAAATAAAATATGTAAACTGCAACACACTAAAAAAAAATTTAATTTAATTTAACTCCCTTGCATTAGTTACACAAGTCCTATAAACTTGGTAAAAATGCCAAGAGAGGTTAAATATATCACAAGTTAATGTGCATAAATCATTAAATAATAAATCACACATTACCTTCGGTCTTCATATCTTGATGAAAATAACATTATACAAGATCTTCAACAAAATAACATAGTCCAACTATCCCACATAGTCCTCAAACCAAAAATATAGTTATATAATTTATATCACAACACTTCCAAAAAAATAAAAAGAGGCGAAGAACACTAACAATCAAATTGTCTCGGGCAAAGTTATCTCCACTTCCCTTTCATTTTCCCCATCATCTTGATTCTCCTAAGATATATATATAAGTAATTAGTATTTAGGACGATATAAAAGTATAATTAAATTAACAAACACTATTAAAATATATAAAAATGAAATAAAAACATACCCCACACTTCTTTTTAAGTCCATATATTGATCTGACCCAATCAGCCCCACATAACAACTTTTGAACTGTCTCAGTTGATAATGACGCTCGATGTGGATCAATAACCCTTCCTCCGGCACTGAATGTAGACTCTGAAGTTACAGTTGTGATCGGTGTTGACAAAATATCTTTGGCCACTTTAGACAAAACATTATACTTGAGAGTATTCGCTTTCCACCAATCCAAGGCATTAAATTCAATGTTCTTGTTAGGTATATATACACCCTCCTCAAGATACATTTCTAACTCTGATTTCACAGGTTGAAGCACCGTTTCAGCACTTTTGAGAAAAGACTCCCACATTTCCACACCACCCTCCTCATCATCAACTGCATAGATTGAACGACTACTTGAAGAGTTTTCTTGAACTTTGCTTGCAAGATCCTGTTCCTTGAGATTCAAATTATGTTCATGAAGATACACATCAAATATCTCTTTCAAAATTTTTTGAACATATTCAATATTCTTCGTAGCTTCAGCCTCTTGATAAATCTTCGGAAAACAGAAACGTATGAACACCAACTTAAACCTTGGATCCAAAATTGCTGCAATTGCCATCAATAAATTGCACTCGCTCCAGTATTTATCAAACTTGACTTTCATTCGACGTGCCATAGATCTAATGTAATCATTTTCATCATCACATTTCTTAATTAGAACCTCTTTCATTCGCCAAATTTCAGGAAGGAATAAATTTGATGTTGGATAGTCACTACCAGATACAATCTTGGTTACTCGATTAAAGACCCCCAAAAGTTCACAGACAGATTTGACTTTATCCCAATCTTCAAGCGATGGCACCCAAGTAAATTGACGATCGTTGAATCCATACATAGAAAATACATCCTTAAACTCATATGCAGCTGACAACATCAAATATGTACTGTTCCAACGAGTAGGTACGTCCAAAAATAACTTCTTGGATGACAAATGCAAGTTCTTTGCAATTTCAGTAAATTGCTTTAATCTTCCCTCAGATGCTACCAAGAATTTTATTCCGTCCCTCACACAATCAACAATATCTCCAATCTCACCAAGACCATCCTGAACCATCAAATTAGTTATGTGTGCACAACAACGCACATGAAACAACTTGCCCCCAACTACAAGAGATTTTCTCATATTAAAAACATCTCGCAAGTGTCTCAATGCTACATCATTTGCCTTGGCATTGTCTACGGTTATTGAACAAACTTTAGTCTCAATACCCCAGTCTCTAAAACATTTATGAAGAGCATCAGCAATAAGAAGTCCAGAGTGTGGAGGCGGAATATTACAAAAGTTCAACACACGCCTATTTAACCGCCAATCAGAATCTATAAAATGACATGTCACAACCATATAAGAAACCTTCTGACAAGAAGTCCACATGTCAGTTGTGATGTTAACTTTAGGGACCCGATTCAATAAAGCTTTCAACTTCTTCTTCTCAAAATCATAAGTGGCAAAACAAAGACTCTTAGCGGTAGCTCGAGAAATTTTTTTCCAGTGCGGGGTACAAGCTTTCATAAACTTATTAAACAGCACATGCTCCACCATCCTAAAAGGATATTCATGATACAAGATCATGTGAGCTAATAATTCTCTCACCTTACTTTCATCAAACTGAAAATTTGAAATGATGCCCACATCACCAGACGCATTACTCTCAACTGACAAAACCTTTTGCTTCTTCTTTGAACCTACGTACTTCAAACACGACTCCAAGTGTCTACCTAAGGTAGATGTACAACTTGATTTTGATACGGTAAATTTACCCTTACACCATTTACATTGATTTTTTTTTACACCAGAAACCTCAACTTGCTCAAAATGATTCCATACAGTAGAAGTTTTCTTCCTAGGCTTTCTCTTATAAACATTCTTTTCATTTGGATCCTCATTAATAGGAGTATCAATGGTTGCTTCAACAGTAGCCTTATCACTAATTTCAAGAGAATCCTCATTCTCATACTCTTCAATTGGCTCAAGTTCATGCAAATCACTCTCCATGCCCTTTAATTTTTAAATTCTATATTAGATATTGTTGTGAAAAAAGAAAAAACAAGTGTTCAAAACTTAAGAGTAGAATTTAAGTTTGCATATCATATGATTGTTCATTATTTTTTGTTAATTGCTAAAATAAAGAAATTCAAATCTGTACAATTTTTCATATTTAAGTTTCATTAATAGTTTTTAAGGATATTTTTGCCTAATTATTTTATTTTGTTAATTGTTTTATTTTAATTGTTCATTTTCATTTTTAATTGCCAAGAAATTTAAATTCTTTCATATTCAATTTTTGTTATTAAAAGATTGTATAACTTCTAGAATTATAGTTTTCTGCCCCTATTTTTTTTAAAAAAAACAGATTGTTTATTTTTTACAAATTGTCAAGGAATTTCAATTATTTTCATATTCAAATTTGGTTATTAAAAAAACTGTGTTCTGCCCTATTCTTTTTTTTTTTTTAAAAAAAATCAAGTTTGGTTATTAAAAAACTGTATAATTTCTAGAATTATAGTTTTCTGCCCCTATTTTTTTTTTTAAAAAAACAGATTGTTTATTTTTTACAAATTGCCAAGGAATTTCAATTATTTTCATATTCAAGTTTGGTTATTAAAAAAACTGTGTTCTGCCCTATTCTTTTTTTTAAAAAAAAAAAAAAATCAAGTTTGGTTATTAAAAAACTGTGTTCTGCCCTATTCTTTTTTAAAAAAAATCAAGTTTGGTTATTAAAAAACTGTGTTCTGCCCTATTCTTTTTTTAAAAAAATCAAGTTTGATTATTAAAAAACTGTATAACTTCCAGAATTATAATTTTCTGCCCCTATTTTTTTTTTAAAAAAAACAGATTGTTTATTTTTTACAAATTGTCAAGGAATTTCAATTATTTTCATATTCAAGTTTGGTTATTAAAAAAACTGTGTTCTGCCCTATTCTTTTTTTTAAAAAAATCAAGTTTGGTTATTAAAAAACTGTGTTCTGCCCTATTCTTTTTTTAACTGTATAATTTCTAGAATTATAGTTTTCTGCCCCTATTTAAAAAAAAAAAAAACAGATTGTTTATTTTTTACAAATTGTCAAGGAATTTCAATTATTTTCATATTCAAGTTTGGTTATTAAATAACTGTGTTCTGCCGAATCTGCCCTATTCTTTTTAAAAAAAAAATAAAGTTTGGTTATTAAAAAACTGTATAATTTCTAGAATTATAGTTTTCTGCCCCTATTTTTTTTTTTTAAAAAAAAAAAAAAAAAAAACAGATTCATTTTTTACAAATTGCTAAAGAATTTCCTATTTTTTTCATATTCAAGTTTTGTAATTAACAAACTGTCTAACTTTTAGGATTATAGTTTCTGCCCTAATTTTTTTTTTTAAAAAAAACACTGTTCGTTTTTTAAGAAAAAAAAACTGTCTAACATAGAGCAATGAGCATACATTTCTAAATTCAGAAAAAAAAAAAAAACAAAAAAAAACAAAAAACAAAACTCAGCATTATATAATCAAAAGATTCAGAACATACATTTCTAAATCCTAACAATGTGAAAATTGTATAAGCATTATGAACAGTTTCCAAACAGAGCATACATTACATAATCACAACAGAATTTGTAAAACATAACTGATTGTTCATAGAAGAATTTGCTAATTATAAATTTATAATCATTAATCATAACAAAAAAAAATAATAAATAATGTAAAAAAAGCACTGCTCGTTTTTTATAAAAAAAAAAAAAAAAAAAAAAAAAAAAAAAAAAAAACAAAACAAAACAAAACTCAGCAATATATAATCAAAAGATTCAGAACATACATTTCTAAATCCTAACAATGTGAAATTTTATAAGCATTATGAACAGTTTCCAAACAGAGCATATATTACATAATCACAACAGAATTTGTAAAACATAACAGATTGTTGGTAGAAGAATTTGCTAATTATAAATTTATAATCATTAATCATAACAAAAAATAATAATAAATAATGTAAAGAATAAAAAAGTGAAACCTGAGTTGTTATAACTTGCAAAATCAATGAGGACCTGAGACTGGGGTAGTAGCCTAGTAGAGGAGAACGGACGTCCTTGACTCCTGAACAATCATATGGAATATCAACGATTCAACATTAACATTTGAAATTTGGAATTTAAAAATATTGAAAGATTAGCCACTAAGTCTAAGTGAAAGAAAAAAAAAATTGAATATCGGAACATGTAAATGAAATGATGAAAGAGAAGTAGAGAATAAATTTTTGATACTTAACGAATTGAGAATTGAGTCTTGATTCTTGAGTTCTGAGGAGTTGAGCAGCTGAGGAGCCTGAGTCTTTTGACCCTCTTGCTCTCAAATTTATAATTGAAATTTGAGAGCAAGAGCATCACAATATTCACACGCATCTCAGTGATCTCACGTAAAGTCCAGAACTTGACTACCACTTCAGTCAGATCAAGAGTGTTCTTGGTCGTTGGACTTGCTGCCATCAATATGTGTGAGTCGTGTGACTGTCTGAGAAGAAGAGAAAAAAATCACAAAAGTTGGGATTTGGCTGCGCAGCCAAAAGATGGAACATCAGATGATTTAGATAGAAGTCCTAATAGATTTCAAAACTAAATTCTGTTAAAAGATCGAAGCCATTCGATCAAAAATTAAAAATAAATCTAAGGCTAAAAAACGAAGAAGAAGAACAGGATAGATGAAAGTAGTTGAGAGAGAAAACTTCGCATTAAAAGCAAAGCATTAATTGTGTTCTGAACCATCAGCAGCACAATAAATTCTTTGCAAGTTGCCTGCATGGAGTGTAAGAGACTGACAGAGTGAGAATTTAAAAATACAAACTAAATTTGATGTCAAAGGAAGAAAGGAATTTTCAAACAAATGAACGGTTGGATTAGAATTTGTCTTCTAATTTTTTGAACAATGAACGGCTTTGAATGTCATTCGGTCAGAGACTCGGGGAACTTGAGGAACGAGGAAGACACTGTAGTTCTCAACTCTCAAGGAAAGAAAAAATCGGGTGGCCGGGGGGATTTTCTTTAGAAAAAAAAAAAAAAAAAAACACCGGTGCATAGGAATAGGGTGCATAGGGATTTTTTTTTTTTATTTTATCTATAATTAATAATTAAACAAAAAAATCGTTTGGAAAATAATTCCCTACACCCGTATACAAATAAAACCGGATCTACTTCTAATCCTAATCATTGAGTATTATAATCAATGTCAAGATCAAACTGAAGTCGTTGGATCTCATCTAATGGGAGTTAACACGTGATAATTATAACACCAAAAAATTTCTCAGACTAATAGTTGAATATAGCTGTAACCAACTATTTCAAAATGAACGGTTGAGATTCACGCTTGGTTTGGCTTCGACAATCGGACGATCCAGAAATTTCTCGAAAATTGAAATGTCACGCGTGCAGCGGCGTGCGTCTCGGCAACTGGAGCAGTGGAGCGTCATGTCCATTATTTTCGTCAGCAACGTCAGGGACTCAGGCGAGTCAGGCGCCATGCCCAACTTTTATTTTCGTTGAGCTGTAGGCTGTAGCCCATTATCTCAAATTGAACGGATGATATTGGTGCTTGATTTCGTTTGAATGATCGCACGATCCACAGACGCTTGGCCTTGCTGAAGTGGTACACGTGTCGGCGTCTCACGCTTGGCCTTGCTGCCTTGCAGCTTCGTCAATCGTCACTCCTCCAGCGTCAGCTCAGACGCTTCACGCGAGGAACGTTAGGTAATTATTACCTAGTTCCTAGTTCCCTAGATGATCATTATTACCAATTTCCCATTTCATTTTTAACGCTTATTTCAGTTACAGTATTTGGTGAAAATCAGCTACATATTCGGGCCATTCGGCAGACCTTCAGACTACAAATTTGCTATTATAAACGGTCATGATGCAGTGTAGGCGTGTAGCTGAATCAGTGTTGTAATCAGTTTTTGATGATTAAATTTTAGTCGTTGGATCAAATAAATTTTCGGAAAAAATCGTGCGTCAGAAACACTATATAAATTGTTAAATACCATTATACCAAGAAGGCAAGAAGGCAAGAATTTCATGTGAACAGTTTAACCCATTACCCACAATGTAAAAACGCATCGTTTCATGTCTATCAATTTATCAAATATGTACAAAACTAATAAACTATTGTTTCAATTTACTCATTTATTTATTTTATTTTATTCTTAAAAAAATAAAAAACCAACGTTTTAACTTTAAAACACAATTTACACAACATTTAAAAAATTGTATATAATATAAAGTACTACTCAAGAATTTTACAATATATTAATTTAATTGTATATTTGTATATTTTATTCCTCAAGTAAAATAGATTAAATGACAGTAAAAGCTTTTCCATATAAAGTTAGAATAAAAAAATAAATTTAAGGAAAAATAACTTTTGTCTGTAATTTAATTTTTATTTATATATTAATAATATTAGTGAATCAGTGATCGATAACAATTTTATAAAAATTACATCGTATGGAAAATAGGAAAACAGAAATTCATAAAATAAAAATTCTATTATTCTGAAAATATTGACGAATTATAAAATAAGGTAACTAATATATATACGAAAAATTCAAATTATACAATACCACATTACCACTAAATACTAATGAATTATGAATATATATATTATCTAATGTGTTGTGAAAGTATGCATTTGACATAGATGGCAAAAGCTTGTAAAGCAATAAAAATAACAAGTTCAATTAATCTTGACTCTTTAGGGTAGCCGGGTAGATGCTAGAGTGCTACCATGGTATGTTGGTAAATGGTAACGCCCGTAATGGCGGAACCGGAAATTCATGCTCGAGGAGGTTGAAATGAAACATGAAATTTTCAAAATCTTTTATAAATTATAATTATAAGATTACAAATTTACAATACTTACATAGTTACATGTGATATGGATTTAGTCAATACTTACATAGTTACATCTTACATACTTAATAAATTAATATAGATAAATATAAATCATATAAATGATAATGATGTTTTCATATAATAATATAATCTAAGCACTATGATCTCGAATAAAAAAGTATTATCATTTGATTTTTGGCATTAAAAAAAAAAATTAATAGTCAATGTAAAAACTAAAAACTAACTAACTAACTTATATTAAGTTAAAATATTAACAATGTCTTACAATGATAATTACTATATATATGATTCATATGGTCCTATTACTCCTATAAGATAATATTAATTAGATCATATCTATTATCTAACAACTAACGGTTATATAGCAAAATGTTAAATTATATGATCTAAATTATAACAATAATTCAAGACTTGTGAATTGTGATTATAAGTTATGAATTATCGTTATAAATTTATAATTAATATAATTCACAAATCACAAGTTATGAATTATCATTATAATTGATATATAAGTAATTTCAATTCTAATAACTTAATTTGAGATTGTATGAATTACATTATTATTATATATGAATAATATAATTAAGTTTCATAAGTGTTATTATATCATATGAATAATGTGAATTCATACTTACTGTAACTTACATATATATTCTATATACATAGACATAGTCATTGCATCTAAATATTACTAATAATTATTAAATACTTAAAATCATAAATCATACTTATTAAGTGTATGAGTGTATCTAACTAAGTATCTAAATACTAAACCATTATATAATTTATATTAGTATGAATTTGTATACTATAGTCTATATCATATATGACACTATGTTACTATGTAGGCATGTAGCTATAATTATATATGTTACCAATATAGTAATATGTATATATATTAATGATTATGAATTATAGATCATATCACATCACTTGATTTATGAGATTATCTATGAATCTATAATAAGTAATTAAGTATGATTATTATAAATTTATGAGTCATAAATCATAATTATCAAATTTATCATAATTCATAATTACCTATTAATAATACTAATATCATATGAACTAAGTATTATCATATGATAGTATATTTAACATATTAACATGATCTAACAATCCGTATATAATGATTATTAAATATTTAATGATAATACTCATAACATATAATAAAATGATTGCATATTTTATATTCACATGTGACATGTCATAATGTCATATGGTACTATGGTAGTATAGTACAATGTTATATTATTATATGATCATATAATCCTATAAATTATAATCTTATTATATTACATGAATAATTTGATTAAGTATTTGGATTGTCATTATATCATATGACTAATAATTAATTATTGATATTATTCATTTTTACTATTTTATATAAATATGACCAATTAATATATATTGACTAATAACTATTGTTATTTGTTACTTAATTTATGTTTACATAATACACATAGTATATTATTCATTAATATATATATATACACGAGTCGAGCCTTAATAAACGAGTCGAGCCTTATACGAGCGGGTTCACGAGTTTTAGTCGAGTCGAGTCGAGTTTATACGAGTTTGCATCGTTTAATAATCGAGTTTAATTTTCGTGTTCACGAGTAGCTCATTTAATAATCGATTCGAGCACGAGTCGAGTTTATTCGAGCCGATCTCGAGTAAGCTCACGAGTAGCTCAGCTCGTTTACACCCCTATGTATGGGTGTGTGTTGGCTGAATCTGTGGGAAGCATGATATTCCTGTTTTGGTGGAGCTGTGTTGTAGATATTGGGTTCCTTGAATGGTCAGTCGGTTGTATGTATTTTAGGTCTTGGCCGTGTCCCCTGTTTGTGGGTTCAGCCAATGGTGAGATGAATATAGGATTCCAGATGTTTCGTTTTGCCTTCTTATGATTTCAGTGGTCTTCCTAGTTTAGTTGTAATGTTTTGGTGAAGAATCTAATTTTGTGCATGGGTATTTTAGTGGTATGGGTTTGAAGCTAATAATGTTTTGTCCCTGCTCCGTCCAATTGGTTCTCCATTGTTTCGACCGAGTATGTGTTGTGGAATCTTGAGTTTTGTGAAATTATTTTGGTTAATCGTTGGTGGGCTGAGTATTGTGGTGGGGTATTATTGTTAATCACAACCTCATTTCTTTGGAGGTTTTGAAGCATGTACCCCTTGTTTTAGCCAATTATGTGTGGGTTTATGTGGTTTGTGGATAATTCTAGTTTAATGGTCTGACCGAATGGGTATTAATCACAACCTCATACTTAGTTTTTAAGTATGGATTAATAAGTTTCTAAAAGGAGGTTCTATTGACCAATTTTGTACCCGGAAGGTAGTTGGAGATTTTAAAATAGTCCAGTATTAATTTTATGGTGTTAGTTAAAAGATGTAAAATTTAAAGGTAGGTTTATATTTTAAAGTATTTGTATATTATTGAATTAAATGGAAATAAATGGGGGTGGTGTTAGGGGATTTTGGTTATTTATGAGAAAATGATAAATCACCCTATAATTTTCACAATTTAAAATGGATGTAAAAGCGACTGATCTAATGTATGAAAAGAGAACTGATAAAGATATTCTACATGTGTATTTTTAAACGCAGATAATGAACTGAAAATTGCATCAAAGGGCTGTAAGTATTTCTAAAATACTTACTAAGAGATTCTGAATTTAGTAAAGTCATGTTTACATATTTATTTAATTGTTTGGGCATGTGAAATTTGCATATTTTATTGTTTAACTAAATGATTAATGTAACGACCCGATTTTTACAAAAGAGCGTAAGTAATTATATCTGGATAGTTACGTGTCATTAACCTTTCAAAGACGATAAATCTTGCAGCGGAAAATATGAATATTTTTTTTTTCTTTTTTTCTTTTAAACCATCAGGGACAATTCCTTATCAACACATATAGAGCTTTGACTGAAATACCTCGATTTGCATTATAATAATAAAAAGGTCTTACAAATAAATACACGCGAATGCGAAAACATAAGAGCCATATATGGCTCGTGACCTACATAATTGTAGTCATATTACAAACCATAAGATACAACACAAGTTGTTTAGGAAGTGCATAAAATAAAACCTAATATCAACATAGGAGATAGACTATTCAGCAAGTCCATCACAAAAAGGAAGACATTAGACAGTCTCATCTATGAAACCAGGATCATCACAAGGATCCTGATACTCGTCAGTATCAGTACCTGCACAATCATCTAAGAGAGTGTGGTTATTACTACAAACCCATAGTTCCATAAGTGAGCTAATTCTCATTCAATAATATCAATGGATTATGTGTTATTTAAGGGACAGAGATAACATAATGATGTAGTGACAGTTTTCTATGCAAAGTTTAAACAGTTCAATATAGTCATTGCACTCCACTCGTTTAGAGCCGTCACCCGATTAACATCTTTCTCGAAGCCGTTCCCTCTACATTACATTTTGATTAGCTTATTTTCGCACTAGCAGAGTATGTTCCACATCACTCTACTAGCACTTTGAAAGACGTTCCAATCAATATAAATTATTGGGTTTTCGGTTTCAGACACTATTCCCATCCTAAACCTTTGGGAGACGTTACTCCCAATATTTATAGGTTGATTATTCACAGTATGCAATAATCAGTCACATGCATTCAATTAAAATAAAACATAAACACAACACTATTGAAATCCAGTACTACCCTCAATAAGTAATTTATACTTACAGTCCTTTGCTTCCACGGGGTTCACAAAAATATCAACTGCAGGGTTATATTTATGAAATACTAGATCATCAAATAGTGCTAAGAAAAATCATCATCTATCACTATCTCTTCTAGTCTTTTATTAGATGAAATCATTATTTGTTTGGATATCTCAATAACTACATTTATTTACAACCTTATCATTTTTATTCTAACAAATGAGATCATATATATAATATACTATTTCATCCAAGTATATTCCTCTTTAGCATTACATTTGGAATTTATAACTTCTTGTATTTGACACTACAATAAATAGGTACATATATATATATATATATATATTCTATGTAGTGCACCATACTTATATATATATATATTCACATACATTCACATCAAGAGTATACATATACATACATAACTATGGGCTTGTTTGGCAAAGACATGTATAGAACAGAACAGAACAGAGTAGTGAGTTGTTAGTTTTGGAATTAGTAAAAAGTGATGATGTGATATAAAATAAAAAGAATTTGTATAAAAAAGTGAAAAAGTTTTGTATTGTACTAATTTTTTTTATTTGAATAGTAATAAAAAATTATTGATGTGATATAAAAAGTGAAAAAAAGTAAAATGTTTTGATGTTGATTGGTGGTAAAAAATATAAAAAAATGAAAAACAAAAAAGTACATGAACAGTAACAGCATTATGCTGTTCTGTTCTGTAACTTATCAAACAAGCCCTATATATTATTTTTAGTACTTAGTTTTGCAACCCGTGGACTTGCCCATTTGATTAATCCCTTTAATACTCTTCACCCACTGCCACTTTTGTATTTTTTTTCATCCCTTTCGGTATAGGTTTAATCTCCCCTTTACTGCACTACCTGAACACCTACTTACCACAAGGTATTTTTTTTTGGCATTTACCCATATGTTTTCCCTTAATCTCCTTTAATTTTTCTTTACTGTTTTCCACTAAATTCTGTACACTAACACCAAATCAAAGCACTGCCACTCACACTCACACACGGACACACTTTTCTGTTAACATAATTAACACTCACACTTTTTATCAAACACTATCGGAATGTGCACATCTAAAGTAGGCCCACACTTTTGCCACACCTATACACACTCGGCTTCCACAACAAAGTGCACAATATATATATTATTTCTCAATCTTACACATACACATTTCACCACAAAAACACAACACACATCTACCTAAGACACCCTCACATGCAGCACTTTACACCTAAACACACACCTGTACACTCCATCACAGCACACACATCCATCCCTTTTTGAACACAGCACACACTTACACTTTTTTGTTTCATGACAACACACCCTTTACTATTTCAACACCTCATACACGTCCACCACACATACATCTATCACTCATTCACACTCTCCAACTCACACGTTTCAATTCTTTAGTATACTGGTTCGGTTTCATCACAGCACACACACATATATCATTTTTCGGTTCTGCTATGTATATACATATATATTTACATACAGCAAAACATGCTTATCATTCCTTCACCTAAACATTCATCTATATATATATACATATCATGTTATTTTTCTGCTTTAGGAAGCTCACCGGTTTCTTCTTAGATGAAATAAGTGCTGCACTTATCCCTTTTTCTGCTGCTACCAACTAGGTTCAAGAGTCTCTAGCAACCATATAAAAGAAGAACAAGTGAGGGCATGGTTATATGGTGAAAATGAGAAGGTTCCTCTGTTCAACTAAGTAAAGAGAGAACCTACTGCGGAGTGTTAAAACCAGGAGCTGTTGTCTGGAATTTAAAGGTTGGATTGAGAGTTCAAGTTGAGCTTTTCTTTGTCTTTTTAAAAACTACTGACCGAATGAGTGAAGAAGGAGACCAAAGCCGATTTTCATTGTCCTTTTTGTTGTTGTATACCGAACATACAGTGGAGGAATAAGGTACAAAGTGTAGCACTCGTTCTCAAGAACTTCAAACAGCAAGGAGAAAAGGAATGCAGAACAGAGAGTTAAAGTTCTGTTTTTCTGTTTGTTTTGCTACTGGCTGGTTCATATTAAAGTGAAGAAAAGATGTGTACAAATCTCAGGGCTCTTCTCCGTGTTTTAATAACGGAAACGACAATGAATGGGTAGTTTCAGTTCTAGTTTTTCTGCTCTAACCGAAGGCAAGGAAGGTTGCAGAAATTTTGATACAAGGATGGCGTTCCGATTGATTTTTTTAAATTGGGCTGGAGCATGTCTTCATTTCTATAGAGAACGTGAGAGGTCCAAATTCACTTAAGTAAAATGATCTATGGTTAGGGAGCAAACAAGTGTTCGGTGAAGTCTTGATAGGATAGAAAACCATCATTAGATTTCTTAAATATCTCTTATCCCTTCTAACTATGATTTAAACTCCAACTAATTGAGCTAACTAACTACTTTCTAGTTTCACCCGAACTAAGACTTCTCTCACTTATTTTTAAACTCATATTTCACCTCAAAATATCCTATTAGCAGTGATGATTATTAAACACAAATATCACTTCCAGCTATGCGTTCAGTACTGGTCACTCAGTAACTTCCATATTGTTAACTCTTGTATCCTTCAACCACAAATTCTGGTTCATCTCTCCTGCCGAGTCCATTGTATGGCCTGGTTTGTTTCTATTTAAACTTAGTTTTACAATGCCTATGATGGTGATTCACACTTTTAAAAATACCCACACAGTTAGTGTTTCCCACCAAGTTTACTTAGGCTAGAAAACCGGGTGGCTCTAAGATTCATCTTCTTTATGTTTGTGTTCATCAATCCGGGTGGTCACACACACACACACACACACACACACACACACACACACACACACACACAACACACACACACACACACACACACACACACACACACACACACACACACACACACACACACACACACACACACATATATATAACATACCCTATAATTAGAACTTCTTACAAGAATTAATTAAACACATTTATATATATGTAGATCAATTAAGTCTAGTATTTACACACGTGCATATTCACGTTTATCTATATATATATATATATATATATTAACTAAGCTTCTATTCATCTAACATTTCAATACATTTTTATTTTAAGAATTTATTTTTCTTGGGCGTTACAATTAATAACAAGTTGGTGAGTCTAGACTTATAGTGGGTACATGAGGCTTCACTGGCGTTCCTAGGTTCACGGTGAATGAGGAAATACCTGAAAAGAATATAATAAATATGAACCTGACAAATCTAGATCCACAGCGAAGACCAAGGCTTCCATGGGCCTAGGCCTCCTAAACAAAACTAATAAACATTATATGTGAGAAAGCCTAGGCTTCAAGTAACACGTTAACCGAGTCTAAGCTGAAACGAGAGGAGTGCAAAAGAAAAAAATTAAGACTGTGCATATTAAACTGTCATATCATTGTTTTAAGGGTAATTACCTTTTTCCCCATGAACTACCAACTTTTGCATAAATCCCCCATGAACTACCAACTTGACCAAAATAGAGCATTCAACTACCAAAGTTACTCATTTTCCCCCATTTTGTCAGTCAGAGGTGTTAAGTCCAACGGTCAACGGGTTACGTGACTGTCACGTGCCGTCTAACAAATTTCTCTTCCTATTTTACCCTCGTCTTCGTTGTTAGTTCATGGAGGCATATTGGAAGAAGATAGTAGTTCATGGGGGAAATCATGCCCATTTTGCCGATTCTGAATAAATTAAAAAAAATATATATATATTCTTCAAAAGAGAAACAAACTCTCAGATTGTCTTCTTCTTTAAGACCCTCTTGCTCTCTCTCTCTCTCTTTCTCTTCTTCTTCTTAGTTTTATCCTTCCTTCCCTTCTCTTCTTTTCTTCTCCCTTTCTTCATCTTCCCGATCCTTCTTTCCTCTCTTCTCTAAGACCCAAAACAGAGAGAGTGTGAGAACCTGAGAGACTGATCGTGGAGAGGGAGACCGAACGGTCACCAATCAGAAAGAGAACCGGAGACATGGAGAGACCCAGAGGACCTTATCTTCCATCATCGCTGGTAGTGGAGCTCGTGAACCCGAGATGACCCAATCGACCTGTCAAACCCGTGAGGAACTAAAGGAGACCCAATCCTTGGGTGGGTCATCGGAGAGGACGATTCCTAGTGGATCAACGCCGGCGAAGCAATAGTTCCGGTTTCTGACGGTTTAAAGGCCCATTTCCGGTGGCATGTGTACGATTTCTGACGATTCCAAGTGAAATTTCCGGTGGGTTCTTAAAAGCTTTAAACATAAATTTTAAGGTAGTTCTTTATTATTTCTTGTGAATCTATTATTGTGGATTAATTTTGAGTGTGTTGGTTTGATGATTGTTCTTGATAGATTATGTGTGTGTGTGTGTGTGTGTTTGATGCTGGCCATGTGACCCTCTGCACCCTTGATTGGGGTTGGCCGAATGGTCTTTGGATGGGTTTTGTATTTAGGCCGGTTGACGAATACGGGTATTACTAGCCGTGTAACCCTATTTGCCGCGTCCCCTGATTTTGGGTTGAGTTGATAATTCTAGTATTTGGTGTTCTACTGATGGACCAAATTTGTGTAGTTTTGATGGTGTACTCCATTGTGTGTATGTGTCATAGATGATGTTGGTTTGCTGATTAGTCTTGAGGCCATGCACCCCTGTTTTTGTAGTGTTCTCTATTCTTTTGAGGATTTAGATGATTATGTCTACATGAATATTAACTGATTTGTGATGATTTAGCAATATGGTGTTTTGGCCATGTACTGGTGAGTTTGTGATGATTCGTGGTCATTTAGTGTCTGGCCGTGCATTGATTGTAGGTTTAATGATGATTCTTGGTCATTATGTGATTAGTACTATTTTCCAACCCAAACTATTACCTGGTTTAGGAAATCTATTCATGTGATTGGTACTATTCAAACTTTTGTAGTATGAGACTAATGTTTTGCATGTCTTGATTGGACTATCTTCCACAGGCTGCAGGTGTTATTGATCTCTCTTGCCCTTGGAACCTCAGGACCAGATGCAAGACAATAAGGCACATTAAGAAGTTATGGCAACAGTAAGTTTTCAGTTGATAGAATGCATGCCCATGCCTTGCAGTTTTCTTTGAAATGCTATACTAATTCATTTGTTAATTTCAGTTTGTATATGCAATTTTATTATTGAAAATAGTATGGAATTTGTGTAATTGTAGCTGAATATGGTTATTTGTATATATAATTTTCTTGGTATATATTATCAACACGGCAATCACCAACAACAATTCTGGTAAAATATGAAGTCAAAGATGTTATCATAAATCGTGTCCTTTCTCTAGCAAACCTTTTCATCTTTTGAGGATTGTCACTTGGAAAATCGCATACAAAAAACTGAGAGAAAAAGAATGTCTTAAATAGGACAAGATACATACATGGACCAATTTAAAAGAACAATCTAAATATAAAAGTTTAATTACTTGAATTTTCAGATAAAAATATGAAGAAATTGATTTGAATTATAAAAAAGAATTGTTGGTGTTTACAAAAAAAAAAAAAAAAAAAAAAAAAAAAAAAAAAAAAAAACAAACTGTAACTTTGGTTCATGGGGTTATTACATTTTTCCCCCATGAACTACCATCTTCTTCCAACATGCCCCTATGAACTAACAACTAAGACGAGGGTAAAATAAGAAGAGAAATTTGTCGTTAGATGGCACGTGACCCGTTGACCGTTGGACTTAACACCTCTGATTGATAGAAGGGGGGAAAATGAGTAAGTTTAGTAGTTGAATGCTCTATTTTGGTCAAGTTAATAATTCATGGGGGATTTTCTGTAAAAGTTGGTAGTTCATAAGGGAAAAAGGTAATTACCCCCATTGTTTTATAGATATATGCCTATTCAATCTATGACTATAACTAGCTACCATGGGTCATAAATTGCGTATACATATAAACATAAAGTTAAATTGTATTATGCTTTTATGTTCTAAATAAATTTATAAACATTACATTACTGAGTCAGCTGACTCACACAAATACAGTATGAAATTGTGGAAGTATCCGCAATCACATATTTGTTGGTGTAGGTTCAGAAGACCATGGAAGAGATTATTTGTTAGCAGTAAAGATTTAAAGCTAACATTTGTGTAGCTTGTTGTGAGTTAAAAATGTACTCACAAGTGTGTGCAAGTGCGAGGTCGAATGCACAGGGAAATGGTCAAAAGTTAGTGTTTTGCTTAATCAACCTCATTCTAACCTAGTTCCAAGAGTTTGAGGGTTAAACATGCACCAAAAATGCTAAGTAAAGAAGAAGAAATGAACTATGTAAAAAGAGACTAAGGCTAAGGAATTTATAAAACCAAATCCAACAACTCACCCTCTTGGTTTCCACTTGAACACCCAAAGAACGTTAAGCTTAGGGTGTCATTCAAGTTTCTCAACCATAAACCTTAGAACCATTAAACGAATCCAACTCAAAGATAAATCACAAAGAGTACCCATTTGAAATCAAATCATCCATTGTATCCATTCAAAGAATAAATCACAATGGATATCATCTTTCAAACCGATAAAACAATGTATGCATCGGTTGAAACACATTAAATGTCCTATTTCTACCACCAACCACATTCATTGCAAAAAATAAAGCATTAAATGAATGGAACTTGAACAACATAATATATAGCATTAAATGTGCAAGTAGGACTACAAGAGTGTAAGTGCCATCAATGGAGAGGTTTCATCATCAACCTTAGTTGAGAGTTCTAGCCTCCCATGACCAAGAACACCACAAAAACTTGAAGAACAAACATGAAAATAGAAGAAAAGCTTTACAAAGACAAATGTCTAGAGAAAAGAGCTACTGAAATAAACTACAAAATGCACGAAATTAAACCTAGCTACTGCTCTCTGAACTCTCCCAACAAGGAGGCATGGCTATAGCTTTATAGAAGGGTAAGAAACCTATGTAAAATGACTCCTCTAACCCCCTCTAGGGTTCCTCTCTTGCTAGAGACAACCAAGGTCACGAAACCAGCGTGTTCTGCCTCGAAAATCAGAGGGAGAACTGCTTTTTGTCATAGAGAAGCTCCTGATTAGGTGTTCTAGTGCGCTTTTGCAAAAGTAAGTTCTGGGAAATTTTGATCGATTGACTTCGGGCAAAATTTCGATCGATCGACTTTTCAGGACTTCCGAATTTCCAAGCATTTCCACATGAAATTTTGCTATTCCTCTCTTATTGACCTATAAAACACAAAAACACAAAAACTAACAAAAACATCATAAAATAGCAAGGCTAAAGGTCTAACTAATGTAAATCAAGGGGTCCAAATATACAATATTTGGTACTCATCAAATACCCCCAAACTTACATTTTGCTAGTCCCTTAGCAAAACAAAATGAAAAACAAAATCAAAGCATGAAACATAAATCCTCTTTCGTGAGAGAAACGATTGCATTTAGCATATGCAACAAGCCTTTTAAAACCCTTGGACTCCCTAGTGGACGAGTGAAGTCTCGTGAGGGTTTGCCATAAATGATACCCACAAACATTGAAATGCTGTATTATCAATTGAGCAAAAATCCGCATTAAAATACTTGGTTCACACATCATGAGCATGTTTAACAAAACGAATATCACATCATCATGTTATCAAAAATCGATCGACTCATAGTTAAAAAATTGAGACAGCACATGTTCAAAAGTGTAAGGTGTTAATAACATAGAATCATAAGGTTTCAATTTTTCTCAAAGCATGTGTATCCAAAAACTCACAGGAGTTCCATCAGATGAATATAACCAAGGCTTAAATGTGCAATTACTTTTATTCATTATTTTTGTGTCGGCTGTGCAATGCTTGACTCCCTTGAACTTTCTAATTGACCTATGTAACGAGTGTTGGGCCAGTGACTCCCAAACCAGGTGGTTTTAGGGCACTAGATGTAAAACATCCCTAGGGGCTTACTTACTCAAGTCAAAAAGGCTACGAAGTCAAACTAGCCAAACAAACAATCAATCCTGAAATTCTCATCTTTTTACGCGAACACCCAATGCTTAGTGAGGCAAGAGGCCCAGTTACTCAATGAGAACTCAAATTGGTGATACTATTCTAAGCCACTTTTTTTTTTTTTTTTTGATAATAAGCCAAAGTTTCATCAACAAGTCATCCTACAAGTCTCAAGACACATTTTCAAATCAATTTTCATGCCTCACAGATCCTATGCTACAATACTTGTGATAAATGATTTAAACATGTCAAGTCTCTATAATCCAACAGATGAGTCAAAAGATTTCAGATTTTAATGACATGCAACATTCAACATGTTAGACAAACCAATGATATGCAAACCATAGTAAAATGTAACCATGCTCAACTAACAATAAGGTTTTTTTCTTTTTTTTAATGAACAAAACAAAATATCAAACAAAAACGATTAATGATAACAGACAGAAATGTCTACCCACCCCCAAACTAAAAGGACACATTATCCCCAATGTGACTAGAGATACAATACCGAAATGGTGATGCAAGTTGCGCACACTGCACGAGAACATTCCCCCCCCCCTCCCCCCAAACTTGAACGGCAAACATTGTCCTGAAAATCATAACTAAAATAACAAGAAATAAGATCAAATGATAAGGAAAAATAATGAGGGTTGCCTCCCACAAGCGCTAAGTTTTTAGTCTTCAGCCAAACTTTCCATCCTGACGACAATCATTCCGAGTAACTCGGATCCTCCAAAAGGGTCGTCTCAATCTCTGGGCTCGGTAACTCCAAAAATTGCTTCAGTCTTTGCCCGTTCACCTTGAAAGTACTGCCATTCTTTGGATCCTCAATCTCAATGGTCCCATAAGAAAACACTGAACAAACAATGAATGGGCCTGTCCATCGAGATCGGAGCTTCTCTGGAAACATATGCAGATGTGAATTGTAAAGAAGGACTTTTTGACCAGGTTCAAAAGATCGTCTCAATATGTTCTGGTCATGAACCTTCTTCATCCGTGCTTTGTACAACCTAGCACAATCATAAGCATCGTTCCTCAGTTCTTCCAATTCGTTGAGTTGAAGCTTCCTTAGTGAGCCAGCCTTTGTGAGATCAAAATTCAGCTGCTTAATGGCCCAGTAGGCTCTGTGCTCCTACTCCACTGGCAAATGACATGCTTTTCCATATACAATACGGTAAGGTGACATGCCAATCGGGGTCTTGAAGGCTGTCTGGTACGCCCATAATGCATCGTTCAAATGAAGAGACCAATCTTTCCTTGACGGGTTCACTGTCTTCTCCAAAATCCTCTTGATCTCTTTGTTTGAAACCTCCACTTGACCGCTCGTCTGAGGGTGATAGGGAGTGGCAACCTTGTGCGTGATGCAATACTTCTTCATCAGCTGCTCGAAGACCCGGTTGCAAAAATGCTTTCCACCATCACTAATAATTGCTCGAGGAGTACCAAAACGAGCAAATATAGTGTCTTTTAAAAACTAAACCACAACTCTATGGTCATTGGTCTTGCAGGCAACTGCCTCCACCCATTTGGACACATAGTCCACTGCAACCAGAATGTACAGATAGCCGAAGGAGAGTGGGAAAGGTTCCATGAAATCGATGCCCCACACATCAAAGATCTCGACAATAAGAATGGGGTTGAGGGGCATCATATTTCGGTGTGAAATACTCCCTAGCTTCTGACAGCGCTCGCATGAGACACAATAAGTGTAAGCGTCTTGAAAGATGGTCGGCCAATAAAATCCGCACTGCAAAATCTTTGTAACGGTCTTCTTCGCGCTGAAGTGGCCTCCACAAGCATGATCGTGACAAAAGGAGATGACACTAGATTGGTCGGGCTCGGGGACACATCTCCTAATGATCTGATCAGGACAATACTTAAACAAATAAGGATCGTCCCAGAAAAAATTCTTCACCATGGCCATGAATTTGGACTTATCTTGCCACCCCCAATGCAAAGGTATTTGACCGGTGACAAGATAGTTTACTATGTTAGCAAACCACGGTGAGTGAGTATGAGCAATATGCATCAATTACTCATCAGGGAAGGTCTCAGAGATGGGGGTGGCCTCCTCAGTAAAATCTACAGTAATCCTTGAGAGATGGTCGGCCACCACTTTTTCGGAACCCTTCTTGTCCCGAATCTCAATGTCGAACTCTTGTAAAAGCAAAATCCACCGAATGAGGCGAGACTTAGCATCCTTTTTGGAGAAAAGATACTTTAATGCCGCGTGATCCGAGTAGATAATGACTTTCGATCCCAACAAGTAGGATCGAAACTTATCCAAAGCAAAAACGACTGCCAGCAGCTCCTTCTCAGTGGTCGTATAATTCAGCTGGGCGTCGTTCAGAGTCCGACTCGGGTAATAGATGACATGGGGGAGCTTATCAATGCGCTGCCCCAAAACAACTCCAACCGCGTAGTCTGACGCGTCACACATGATTTCAAAAGGTGTGCCCCAACTGGAGGGCCGAATGATAGGTGTGGACGTCAAAATCTTCTTCAAGGCCCCAAATGCCTTCTTGCAGTCCTCATCAAAAATAAATGGGGCCTCCTTTACCAACAACTTGCACAAAGGCCGAGCGATTTTGCTGAAGTCCTGGATGAATCGCCTATAAAATCCTGCATGGCCCAGAAAAGAGCGAACTTCTTTCACCGTTCGTGGAGGTGGAAGGTTGGATATTAGATCCACCTTCGCCTTGTCAACTCTATCCCCCGATGAAAGATGACGTGCCCAAGTACGATCCTTTGCGTTACCATAAAATGGCACTTCTCCCAGTTGAGCACTAGGTTCTTCTCTTTGCACCTCACTAAGACTAGAGTGAGGTGGTGCAAACACTCCTCAAAAGTTGAACCGAAAACCGAGAAGTCATCCATGAATATCTCAAGAAAACGCTCCACCATGTTAGAAAAGATGCTGATCATACACCGCTGAAAGGAAGTGGGTGCATTGCATAACCCAAAAGGCATGCGTCGGTAGGCGAACGTCCCAAACGGACAAGTGAAGGTCGTCTTCTCTTGGTCTTCAGGGTCCACGGGGACCTGGTTATATCCGGAATAACCATCCAAAAAACAGTAGTACTCGTGCCCAGCCAACCGTTCCACCATCTGATCAATGAACGGAAGAGGAAAGTGGTCTTTCTTGGTGGCGGTGTTCAGCTTGCGGTAGTCGATGTAGACTCTCCATCCGGACTGGACTCGAGTTGGCACCAACTCGCCCTCCTTGTTCTGCACGACCATTACTCCAGCTCGCTTGGGCACGACATGAATAGAGCTCACCCATTTGCTGTCAGATATTGGATAGATGATCCCTGCATCCAATAACTTGATTACTTCTCCTTTCACAACTTCTTGCATGGATGGGTTGAGCCTTCTTTGTGGCTCCCTCGATGGTTTGGTACCTTCCTCCAGATGTATCTTCTGCATCACCACCGAAGGGCTGATTCCCTTAATGTCTTCTATGGTCCAGCCTATAGCTTCCTTGTGCTCTCTCAAGACATCTAACAACTGCTTTTCCTGAGTAGCATGAAGATCTGAAGCTATGATTACAGGCAAACTCCAAAATGGCATTGGCTTGCTCAAGTAACATGTCCAAATCCAAATCCTCTCCGAACTGAGCAAAGCATGCATCCAGGGGGTCTTCAGTGCTTGATTCTTCAATAACTTCCTCTATGATCTCCTCAATCAAGCAGACACTTCCGACCTCATCGCTCTCCCTCGGCTTCTTGCTAATGTCAAAGATGTTTAGCTCCACTGTCATGTTGCCGAAGGAAATTTTCATCACCCCTGTCCTGCAGTTGATCAGGGCGTTAGCCGTGGCTAAGAATGGTCGCCCTAGGATTACAGGTATTTGAACTCCAACGTTCTGTACCGGCTCTGTCTCTAGCACTATAAAATCCACGGGGAAATAAAACTTGTCCACCTTAATCAAAACATCCTCCATTATTCCCCGTGGTATCTTAACTGACCGGTCAACCAACTGTAGTGTCATGGAGGTGGGCTTCAATTCTCCTAATCCTAATTGCAGGTAAACTGAATAGGGTAGGAGATTGACACTGGCTCCAAGGTCAAGCAAAGCTTTCTCAATGTGGCTGACTCCTATCATGCAAGAGATAGTAGGACATCCAGGGTCCTTGTACTTGATAGGCAGCCTACATTGGAGGATTGAGCTAACTTGCTCGGTCAAACAAACTTTTTTCGCGACATTGGTTTTCCGCTTGACGGTGATCAAGTCCTTCAAGAACTTAGCGTAAGACGGCACTTGCTGGATGGCATCCAAGAACGGGATGTTGATCTGCATTTGCTTGAACACCTCAAGAATGTCCTCAAACTTTCCTCCTTTCTTGGGAGCGAGAAGTCTTTCAGGGTAAGGCGCCTTAGGTATAAACGACCTAGGAGGAGTCTCTATGGTCGGAGCTAATGTAGATGGCTCGGCATCTCTCTTCTCTGCGCTCCTGCTTCCTTGTCCTCTTGTGCAGCAGGGTTCTCCTCAGGGTGAACCACTTGGTTGTCTACTTGTTTCCCTGACCTAAGTGTGACAACGGCTTGCACATGCTCCTGCCCATGCACTACATTTGATGAACTTCCCTTATGGAACTGCAACTTTGGATTCGGCACAGGCTGACTAGGGATCTTTCCCTTCTCTCTCTCCCCCAGGTGACTAGCAATTTACCCAATCTGGGTCTCCATCTTGGCAATAGCTTGAGTGTTCACCATGGTAGCATTCTTCACATCATTGATGGATTGCCCTGTAAGCTGTATAAAGGCCTTGAGAATGTCTTCCAGAGTGGATTGTGAAGAAGAGGCAGGGGCTTGATATGATGGTGCTGGCTGGGTAGGTGACTTTGATGGTGAACCGGTTGATAAAATCCAGGGGGGTATTGAGTATGGGGCTGGTGAGGAACCCCCCCTTGAGTCATCGGCTGGTTCTGCTTCCATGAAAAGTTAGGGTGGTTGCGCCACCCAGGATTGTAAGTCTCAGAAAAGGGTCCATTGGATTGCTTCCTAAAGTCGTTGAAAGCTTTCACTTGCTTTATTGGTGACTAGACAAAAGCCGACAAGGATGGGCAAGTCTGTGCTAAGTGCATGGGACTAGCACAGATGGAACAACAATCAACGTTGAATGGGTTGGCAGCGCTAATGGATTTGCTTACTACTAGAGCTTCGACCTTCTTTGTGAGAGCATCTATCTTCATCTTCAACTCAACATCTTCTTTCACCTCATAGATGCCTCCCTTCTTTTGGATGCGAGCAGCTTTATCTCGACAGCTTGAAAAATCCCACTGTTGGGAATTGTCGGATAATTGATCTAAGGTCCTATACGCCTCCCCTCCTGTCAAACTCAGAAATGCGCCTCCGTTCATCGACTCGATCATGCTACGGTTGGATCAAGTTAATGAGTCTCCACTTCTCGCATCCATGTGGAGGGCACTTAATCAACATATCTTGAAATCTCTCCCAACTCTCAGAAAATTTCTCATCTTCTTTTTGAGTAAATGAGCTTATTTCCTTCCTATACTCGTTGACTTTGGACATGGGGAAGAATTTGTTGTAGAACTTGTTTAGCAAGTTCTCCCAAGAAGTGATGGAACCAGGCATGTTTGAATCCAACCATGCCTTGGCTCTATCATGGAGTGAGAAAGGAAATAGCCTAAGATGCACAGACTCTTCAGAAAAATTTTGAAATTTGAAGGTGGCACAGATGTCTTTAAATTTCTTCACATGGCTATAAGGATTTTCGAGGTCCAAGCCATGGAATGCGGGTAGGAGTTGGATGACATGGGGCTTAAGATCAAAGTGAGTGGCATTGGTTGGGGGTAACACTATACATGAAGGAGAATTTGTTGCAACGGGTGCAAACAAATCCCTAAGTGTCCTAGTATGATCAACGTTTTCTCCCCGATTACTCTCATTCTCACCCGCATGCATATTATCTCCCATCTCAACAGAATTTCTAAGCCTTCTCCTAAGAGTTTTTTCAATCTCGGGATCTAAAGATGTCAAGTCTAGATTCAAAGATCTTCTACCAAGCATACACCAACGTACAAACAATTATTTAACCAAAAAGACAAACAAAATAAATAAAGAGAAGAAATTGCAAATGGGGGACAAAATTCTCCAAGGTACAATCTAGGTTAGTTCCCAGGTAGGTGAGGGGGGTCACACCGGACACACTTAAATCCCAAGACCTTTCCTTGCCAGAATTCACCTTGACATTGCCCTTAGATAGCTAAGTAGACCCACACTAGCAAATATATATATATATATATATATATATATATATATATATATATATATATATATATATATATATATATATATATATATATATATATATATTTTTTGAAGATTAAAAGAAAAATAGCACAAACAAATTAAGAAAAATGAAGACTAACACAAATGCATATAATGACACAAAGGTAGCAACAAGGGCAAAAATTAAAACTTACAAGATTGGACCAAAAAATGTTTTGGCAAAAATTTCTGCTACTAAACTTATCCAAGAGCTGCCTCCTGTGTTGAAGTCGATCGATTGGATGTACTGGTCGATCGATCGATCGGATGTACTGGTCGATCGATCAATCTAATCTTTGAAACTTTGCAGGACCAGGGACAGAAATTCTCCCCTTTTTTTTTTTTTTAGCACAAATCAAAAACTAATAGACAGTAATATGAAGCATCAAACTACACAAAAATTTTAATTAAACTAAAATAAACTAAGAGAAATCAGACAAATAGTAAAATGATGTAAAACAGAAACAAAATATGAACAAAATAGACTAGAGAAAAGAAATACTCACCTGATTTCGAGCTGCTGCTGTGTGCAGAAAAATAGATCGATCGAAGTTAAGTTCGATCGATCGACTTTACAGGGCACTCAGAAAGTTGTAGTAGCTGCAGAAACAAATCCGGGAGAAACAAAAGAGAAACTTAGAACACAGAACAGAAGCTAAACAACAGGAAAATGAAACAAAAATCTATCTAACTAGTAGAAAAACAAAATCAATCAAACAAAAACCAATTTTTGAACCGATTTCCCTCGCAACGAAGCCAAAAACTTGTTGTGAGTTTAAAATGTACTCGCAAGCACACAAATCGTTTGCAATATAGTGTGTGCAAGTGCGAGGTCGAATCCACAGGAAAATGGTCAAAAGTTAGTGTTTTGCTTAATCAACCTCATTCTAACCTAGTTCCAAGAGTTTGAGGGTTAAACATGCACCAAAAATGCTAAGTAAAGAAGAAGAAATGAACTATGTAAAAAGGGACTAAGGCTAAGGAATTCACCAAACCAAATCCAACAACTCACCCTCTTGGTTTCCACTTGAACACCCAAAGAACGTTAAGCTTAGGGTGTCATTCAAGTTTCTCAACCATAAACCTTAAAACCATTAAACGAATCCAACTCAAAGATAAATCACGAAGAGTACCCATTTGAAATCAAATCATCCATTGTATCCATTCAAAGAATAAATCACAATGGATATTGTTAGTATTTTGGCCTCATTCTATGTTTGGACAAAATCACTTAAGTGTAAAGATGCTGTAAACAGGGATTCCACTATTCAGAGTCTGCAAGTCAGAAGAATTCAAGTTCCCTGTCAGCCATCCGGACGACTGAGCCATCCCGTCCGGACGCCCATCTGTCCACTGTTCCCATCCATCCGGACGACGTGTCATCCGGTCCGAACGCTAGACAGACCAGCATCATCCGTCCAGGCGAAGTGTTCATTCCGTTCGGACCCCATACTGTATCGAGAAGTTTCTGTGCCAGCTTGCATCCGTCCAGACGTTTCAGCAGCATGTCCGGACGCCTCCCAGTACTTGATCAGCTTTTGATTTCTTTCCAAGTTCCAAGAAAGGGAAGATCAGTCAACCGTCCGGACGATGTGGTATCCCGTCCGGACGCGCGTCTCCGTAAGGCAAGAATCGCAATTCAAATATGACCATCCGGACGTCTGACAAATATGGTCCGGACGCACGTACATCAAAGAAGGAAATTGCCGATTCAACTTCAACCGTCCGGACAACTGCCTATCATGGTCCGGACGAGCGCATTACCGATATTGAAATTGCGTGTTGAAGAATAGCCGTCCGGACACTCATCCCTCATGGTCCGGACGCTCGAGAGCCTTATAAGGAAATTACTTGCAGTGGACGTGCTACCGTCCGGACGATGTCCCATCCCGTCCGGACGATGCCCCTAAATAGGAAAGATTTCTCCGCGAATTTTTCAGAAAATCTTGTCGCACAGTTGTCCGTCCGAACGGTGCGCAGGTATATTTTGCCTGACGCTCATTTGAGCCCCCAGCCTATAAATAGAGGCCCCTGGACATTGAGAACTGCAAGGATTCGGTATTGAATTCCTCAACTACTCATAGACGTGATATTTCCTCTGAAGCCCTTTCCAAGTGTGCTGTTGCTGTACTACAACTGAAGTCTATCTTAGAGGTCGGCTCTAAGGTAAGGAGTTCCATTGAAGACCCCTTCAGGTAGGTGAACCTGGTTGGGAAGCTTTCGTGTTGGGTTACACGTCAGAGAGCAAGATACGACCACTGCATCGGTACATGTGAGTGTTACTGTCTTGTATCTAGCTTTGTCTTCTGAATAGTGGAATTCCTGGGTTTGGTTGCCCTGGAGTGGTTATTCTCTTGATTGAGTTTCCACTTTGTCAACAAAAATCTCTATGTCATTTACTTTCCGCTGTGCTTATTTTGTTGACACTTTGTGCACACACACTTGTTAATTAAATTAGAAGTCAATTCAATTTTTCAATTGGTATCAGAGCTTGGTACACTCTGAGAAGATTAATTTCTTGAGTATTTTCTTTTTTGACTTCTACTATGTCTATATTGAGTATGGATAAAATTGCTTCTATTTCACATGATATGTCTGTTCATAAGACCATGTTCATTAAACCTATCATGTCTCATACTCAATCTATTGGTAAGGGTAAAGGGGATGATAACCAATCTATACCTATTTGTCATCACTATGGTATTGTTGGTCATATTCGTTCAAACTGTTTCCAAATTAGGTCTCAGAAACCTTGGAAGAAAACCCTTATCCCTAGGAAAGATGAACCAGGTTTTGAAGAACAAGTTAAAGTATTAAGTGATCAAGTGAAACTCATTAGTGAGAAGTTAGCATACCTCACCCCTAATGAGCAAAGATCTATCCTGGTTAATAATCAAAAAGCTTCCAAACAAGTCTGGGTCAAAAAGGAAGATAATCTGTGTTTAGTTTCTCATACTGCACTAAAAATTCTTGATACTTGTTTGTGGTATTTAGATAGTGGTTGTTCTAAACACATGGCAAGTGATAAGACTTTGCTAAAAGAAGTTCAGATGGGCAAAGGTGGGCGAATCACCTATGGAGATGGGAGTCAATCCAGAGTCATTGGTAAAGGGATCATCGACATTCCAGGCCTCGGAACATCTCAAGAAGCTTTGTATGTAGAAAGGCTCAAGGGAAATCTTCTCAGTATCAGCCAGTTTTGTGATAATGACTTGGTGGTGCAATTCTCCAAGAAGGAATGCAATATATTTGACAGCAGTGGCAGATGGCTCGTGGGAGGAGAAAGAACTGCTGACAATTGTTACGGCCTTCCTGGTCTGGCTGCAGATGCTCAGATTTTTTGCAACAAAGCTACCATAGATGACAGCGAGCTATGGCACCAGAGGTTAGGGCATCTCAATTTCTTCGATATGTTGAAAATTGCAAGCAAAGATGTTGTTAAAGGCCTGGCCAAAATGGAGAAGACTGGAAAAGGAATCTGTGGTCCCTGTCAACTAGGGAAACAAACTCGAGTAGCCCATAAGAAGACCTCAGGTATTCTAACTTCAAAAAATTTGGAATTACTGCACATGGATCTCATGGGTCCCACTAGAACTGCTAGTCTAGGTGGGAAAATATATATTCTGGTTATTGTTGATGACTTCTCTCAATATACATGGGCTATTCCTATTCGGGAAAAATCTGATGCCTTTGATACAGCTCAACATTTGTTCAAAAAGATTCAGGTTGAGCAAAATTGCCAGATTGTGAGAATCCGCAGTGATCATGGTAGAGAATTTGAAAATTCCAAGTTCGAAGAATTTTGTCGCTCATATGGAATCAAGCATGAATTTTCTTCTCCTATCACTCCTCAGCAGAATGGAGTTGTTGAAAGGAAGAACAGGGTAATTCAAGAGATGGCTCGTGTGATGATCCACTCAAAAAATCTTGCTCAACACTTCTGGGGAGAAGCTGTAAACACTACCTGTCACATCATCAACAGGGTCTACCTTAGGCCTGAAACAAATGTTATATACTTCGTGACAGGGAAAATCTAGGGAAATTTGACACCAAGAGTGATGAAGGTATATTCTTGGGATATTCCACAAATAGTCGTGCATACAAAGTCTTCAACAAAAGAACAGAGACTATGATGGAATCGATAAATGTAGTAGTTGATGATGAAGAAGTTCAGAGACCTATCAGTATGGAGGAAAAACAGCTCGATTCAGCTGAGCCTTCAACAGCCCCAACTGATATCATTAATCCTTCTTCAAAGGAGTCTCCTTCTTCTCCCACGACTTCGGATACCACTCCTACTACCTCCGAAGATGAGGATACTCCTGCTAATCCTCCTAAGCAATCATGGGTGAAGCATAATCATCCTCCTCAGCAGCTGCTTGGGAACATAGATGAAGGGCGTAGGCTGAGAAGCAGAGTCATTCAGCCCACCAGTGAAGTAGCCAATCAAGTCTCTTACAGCTACTATCTAGCTCAGACAGAGCCCAAGAAAGTTGATGAAGCCCTACAAGATGAAGGTTGGGTCTCTGCAATGCATGATGAGCTCCATCAGTTCACCAGAAATGATGTCTGGACCTTGGTTCCCCGTCCGGCAGAACAGAATATTATTGGTACCAAATGGATTTTCAAGAATAAAACAGATGAACATGGTACTGTGGTTCGAAATAAAGCCCGTCTTGTTGCACAAGGATATACTCAGATAGAGGGAGTAGATTTTGATGAAACCTTTGCCCCTGTTGCCAGATTAGAATCTATCAGAATCCTTCTCTCTATTGCTTGTCATCTTGACTTCAAGTTATATCAGATGGATGTAAAGAGTGCCTTCTTAAATGGAGTTCTGCAAGAAGAAGTTTATGTAGAACAGCCAAAGGGATTTCAAGACCCCCATCACCCCCATCATGTGTACAAGCTGAAAAAGGCACTATATAGGCTTAAGCAGGCTCCTCGGGCATGGTATGAGCGTCTCACCACTTATCTCCTAGCCAAGGGATTCACAAGGGGACAAGCTGATCGAACTCTGTTTATTAGGCAACAAGGTACTCACAAACTCATCGCTCAAATTTATGTTAATGACATTATTTTTGGAGCTACTTTAGACTCTCTTGCCCATGAGTTCTCTGAGGAAATGAAGCAGGAATTTGAGATGAGCATGATTGGTGAGCTGAACTACTTCCTTGGCCTTCAAGTTAAGCAAACTGCTGAAGGCATCTTCATTTCTCAGTCTAATTATGCTAGGGATCTGGTCAAACGTTTTGTGTTGGGTGGAAAAAGTCGTGCTCGCACTCCCATGAGTACCAGTGTCAAGATCAGTAGTGATCTTGTAGGCAAATCTGTTGATCCTTCACTTTACAGGAGTATGATAGGGAGCCTCCTGTATCTTACAGCTAGCCGACTAGACATTGCTTTCAGTGTGGGTGTTTGTGCTCGTTTCCAAGCAAATCCTAAGGAATCCCACCTCACTGCAGTTAAGCGTATCATCAGGTATGTAAATGATACCCTCTCTTATGGCATATGGTATTCTAGAGAAACAAATCTTCTTGTTGCAGGATACTCTGATGCAGATTGGGCTGGAAATGCTGATGATAGAAAAAGTACCTCGGAGGATGCTTCTATGTGGGGAACAATCTGGTTGCTTGGATGAGCAAGAAGCAAGCGTCTATTTCTCTCTCCACTGCTGAGGCTGAGTATATTGCTGCGGGTAGCTGCTGCACTCAATTATTGTGGATGAAGACGCTGCTGGGGGACTACGGATTCTCTCAAGATACTATGATTATCAACTGTGATAATACTAGTGCGATTAATATCTCAAACCGTTCAGCACTCTCGGACCAAGCACATCGACATCAGACATCACTTTTTACGTGATCTTGTGGAATTTGAGGTGGTTTCTCTCTCATTCATTCCCACTGAAAATCAATTGGCTGATATACTTACCAAACCTCTAGATGGTAGCAGGTTTGAATCTCTTCGTAAAGCCATTGGTGTTTGTGCCATGTCCTAGACATGATGTTCCATGCTTGGATGAACTCTTTGTCCTCTGATAGCATGATGTTTTAATAAAAAAATAAATAAAAAATAAAAAAATAAAAAAGGGGAGTCTTCGTAGCAGGGTAAGTCTTTCACAAGGTATGTCAGCTATTTCATGTATTCTTTCTGGTTTACTAGTCTGTTGAGCATTGATATATTATGTTTACATGTGGGTGAAAACATCAGTCTGACATGTACAAAAGTTTTTCCCTGCTCATTGTTTTTGTTTGATAGTTGCTTGTCTCATGTGATGACCTCATGCACTATCCTAGACTCCCCAAAGGTACGCATTTTTCCTTCTCTGACTGGTTGCTTCTAGACTTTCTGAATAAGAGAAGAGGTTTGTGATAAGATGGTCAAATTGACCACAGGCTAGTTGAACCTAGGATCTCAAAACTCTGGCATTTCCTCTAGCTTGCAGCACCATAAGAATTGAGCAGTTATTCGTATGATTTTTGTGCTTTAAAATTGTTTAATCCATGCTTCTGTACTGAATCTGCAATATGCCTTGCCCTCTATGAGCAAGTAAAAAATTTATCTTGTCCTTCATGGTACAAGTAAAACAATTCAATGATGTATCTTAGGGGGAGTGTATCAGACGAGGATGGTTAGGCCCTAGTAAGAGTAAGGTTTGACTTTTGGCTAATCTGTCACGGATTCTTTCTCTTCTTTAGGAAATCAGGTTGCTCGTGTCATGATTTTTCAAACCTTGTGGGATCAGTCTTCACACACACACACACGCATTGCATGAGTTGAGCTGGTTATCTTCATTATTTAGGCAGGGTAACTTTTGTTTCTGTTATACTGGTCTATCATCTCCATGTTCTCATAATTCTGACTTGCTCTATGACTAGTTTTTCAGACAAAAATACTTGCGTGTGCTACAATACTTGTGAAGGCCCTTACTTTGCTGCTTGCTCCCTATTCAGCAATTTTTCAGACTTTGTTTTTGATAACTGTTGAACTTATATTACTCTGTTTCCTGGGTCCTTCTGAGACCGTTAGGGGGAGTAATTTTTATGACAGTTAGTTTTTATTACTCTATTTTACCCTTTGTCCCTTTGAGACAAAAAGGGGGAGTAATTTTTATTTTCGACCGGGAATGTATTTCCAAACCGGTCAAGTGATTTTTTGTCCCAGAATGGCCAAAGGGGGAGTTTGTTAGTATTTTGGCCTCATTCCGTGTTTGGACAAAATCACTTAAGTGTAAAGATGCTGTAAACAGGGATTCCACTATTCAAAGGCTGCAAGTCAGAAGAATTCAAGTTCCTTGTCAGCCATCCGAACGACCGAGCCATCCCTTCTGGACGCCCATCTGTCCACTGTTCCATCCGTCCGGACGACATGTCATCTCGTCCGGGAGCTAGACAGACCAGCATCATCCGTCCGGACGAAGTGTTCATTCCGTCCGGACCCCATACTGTATCGAGAAGTTTCTGTGCCAGCTTGCATCCGTCCGGACGTTTCAGCAGCATGTCCGGACGCCTCCCAGTACTCGATCAACTTCTGATTTCTTTCCAAGTTCCAAGAAAGGGAAGATCAGTCAACCGTCCAGACGATGTGGTATCCCGTCCGGACGCGCGTCTCCATAAGGCAAGAATTGCAATTCAAATATGACAGTCCAGACGTCTGATAGCTATGGTCCGAACGCGCGTACATCAAAGAAGGAAATTGCCGATTCAACTTCAACCGTCCAGACGACTGCCTATCATGGTCCGAACGCGCGCATTACTGATATGGAAATTGCGTGTTGAAGAATAGCCGTCCGGACGCTCATCTCCCATGGTCCGGACGCTCGAGAGCCTTATAAGGAAATTACTTGTAGCGGACGTTCAACCGTCCGGACAATGTGCCATCCCGTCCGGACGATGCCCTTAAACATGAAAGATTTCTCCGCGAATTTTTCAGAAAATCTTGTCGCACAGTTGTCCGTCTGGACGGCCCATGTCCACCGTCCGGACGGTGCCCAGGTATATTTTGCCTGACGCTCATTTGAGCCCCCAGCCTATAAATAGAGGCCCCTGGACATTGAGAACTGCAAGGATTTGGTATTGAATTCCTCAACTGCTCAGAGACGTGATATTTCCTCTGAAGCCCTTTCCAAGTGTGCTGTTGCTGTGCTACAACTGAAGTCTATCTTAGAGGTCGGCTTTAAGGTACGGAGTTCCATTAAAGACCCCTTCAGGTAGGTGAACCTGGTTGGGAAGCGTTCGTGTTGGGTTACACGTCAGAGATCAAGGTACGACCACTGCATCAGTACATGTGAGTGTTACTGTCTTGTATCTAGCTTTGTCTTCTAAATAATGGAATTCCTGGGTTTGGCTGCCCCGGAGTGTTTTTTTCTTGATTGAGTTTCTACTTCGCCAACAAAAATCTCTGTGTTATTTACTTTCCACTGTGCTTATTTTGTTGACACTTTGTGCACACACACTTGTTAATTAAATTAGAAGTCAATTCAATTTTTCAGATATCATTTTTCAAACCGATAAAACAATGTATCTATCGGTTGAAACACATTAAATGTCCTATTGCTAACACCAACCACATTCATTCAAAAGATAAAGCATTAAATGAATGGAACTTGAACAACATAATATATAGCATTAAATGTGCAAGTAGGACTACAAGAGTGTGAGTGTCATCAATGGAGAGGTTTCATCCTCAACCTTAGTTGAGAGTTCTAGCCTCCCATGACCAAGAACACCACAAAAACTTGAAGAACAAACATGAAAATAGAAGAAAAACTTTACAAAGACAAATGTCTAGAGAAAAGAGCTACTGAAATAAACTACAAAATGCACGAAATTAAACCTAGTTAGTGCTCTCTGAACTCTCCCAACAAGGAGGCATGGCTATGGCTTTATAGAAGGGTTAGAAACCCATGTAAAATTACTCCTCTAACCCCCTCTAGGGTTCCTCTCTTGCTAGAGACAACCAAGGTCACGAAACCAGCGTGTTCTGCTGCGAAAATCAGAGGGAGAACTGCTTTTTGTCATGGAGAAGCTCCTGATTGGGTGTTCTGGCGCGCTTCTACAAAAGTAAGTTCTGGGAAATTTCGATCGATCGACTTTTATTCGATCGATCGACTTTTAAGTTCGATCGATCGACTTTTCAGGACTTCCGAATTTTCAAGCATTTCCACATGAAATTTTGCTATTCCTCTCTTATTGACCTATAAAACACAAAAACTAACATAAACATCAGAAAATAGCAAGGCTAAAGGTCTAACTAATGTAAATCAAGGGGTCCAAATATACAATATTTGGTACTCATCATAGCTGATTATAATTAATTGTATTCATTTGTGTTTAAATTTCTTTGTATCTAAAATGTTTAGAGAATTGCTTGTAATCAGTAGATTTCACTGTATATGCTTTTGTGTCCTTGTGACATATTTCGATGTAATTAGCATAAGAAATTAAATAACTTATAATAAACGTTTAGAGGTATTTATGTTAGCTCAAAGTGTTATTATCTCTATTCCTAAGTTGAAAAAAAAAATATTCTGCTGTGGGATTCATCATCTCTGATGTATTAATGTCACATGGTTAATTGAAATTAATCACTTACACTTTTTTATAAAAGGCGGGGCATTACAGTAGTGAATGTTTATGTTAATCACCTTGCAAACCAAATATGCCAGGAAAGTTTGATTCTTTCCCAGCGTGAACTCAAATATGCCAGGAACGTCTTTACTACTTGGCGTCGCCTGATAGTATATGCATGGAAGGGGTATTTTTTTTGTAGTGAAATGAGTGGGTTGTCAACTCTAATGACTGGTTTGGGGTGGTCGAATTGTCAATCGTGCCTCAAAGGCTAGTTGGGGGTGGCAGCTACCCCGAATGATGTCAATGCGTGGTGAAGGTTGGAGTTGTAGTAGCGATGGAACGGTGGAAGCCGGTGGAAAGAGAGTTTTAAGTTTTTGTCTAATGTGACAAAAGCTGGGCCATTCATTTAAAATCAAGGCCTAAATAAGAGGTATTATTGTGCAAGTAGAATACCTAGGATGTTGCACCCGATCTCAAACCTCTAAGCATATATGAGACATGATTGAGAATCATTTAATGCATTTTCTCCTCACTTTATTCAAAAACTTCTTTTTGTCCTTTTAAGTCTCTTCGTGGCATTAAAAATACTTCTCAAGTTGCCGTTAATTTGACGCCATGTACCTCTATCAGAGCAATATTGTTGAGCTTTACTAAGATTTTCTTTCAATTTAGAGAAGTAAGTTACTTTTTGTTTTTCGATTCAAATAAACTTCATAATAGTTTTTCTTATCATTTTTTTATGTCACTTAAATATTTTTTAAAATAAATGTTAAGAGAAAGAGAAAAAAAAAAAAAAAAAAAAAAAAAAAAAAAAAAAAGAAAGCTTTTTATTAAAATAATAGTAAGATAAGCAAAAGTGCTACCCTAGATCTAGAGAACACCAAGGAGCTCGTCTATATGGAAGACGAGGGTCAGACCCTCGTCCGACCCTCGTCCTACGTGGCACGATTTTTATATTTTTTTACTCTTTGATAAAAATAAAAAAAAAATAAAAAAATAAAAAACGAAAATTCCTCAAAATATAGAAAACGCATCTGCCATTTTCTTCCCCCCATTTTCAGAAAACTTTCATCCCAAAATTTCAAAATCCTCTCAAAACTCACCCCATCTCCACCGCCCACGACCACCGAAGTTCGTCGCCCACTGCAGTTTGCCGGCCACTGCTCTTCACTGCCCACCAGCTCCGGCCACTTCCCAAATCTTCCCCTCTCCACCGTCCAACGGACCGACCGCTGCCCACCAAACGGCCCATCGACCGAGCGCCTCCCACCAAGACGACCAGCCCACCGACCGACACCGTCCCTCTCCCAGCTCTTTCTCTCTGATTTATTCATGGATTTTTTTATTTTATTTTTTTTTGGGTATGGGTAGGTAAGAAATGGGTTTGTTTAAGGTTATTGATGCTTGGGATTTGGTTTTTTTCTTGTTTGATTTTTTTTTTATCCCCTTTTCTCTAAAATTCGTGCTTTTTTTTTTTTGCCCATTTAGTCACTGTTCAGAATGGGTGTTTGAGAGGAGTGATTTTGTTTAATTTGGTGTTTGGGATTGTTTTTTTTTTTTTTTTTTGAAATTTTTTCGAGGTTGGTTTCGAGGTTTTTTTTTTAGAACATACGGAAATTGGTTTGTACAACTCTTGGTTTCACCTGTCTTAGTTGTACCCTCTATAAATATTGTTTCTTGAAGATCTTGGTATGAAAGATAAATGGCCAAGGATAATGTGGATATGAGCTTGTTTGTTTTCTTAATTTTAGGGATATTCATGGAAAGATGCTTTAAGATTTGCTAAGCTGAATTGTGATTTTAGCTATGGCTTACCACTTATAATTAATTTTGATATTCTATACAAAAAATGTTTGGACCTCTTATGTAGCAATTGTGGAGTAATTTGAATAAAAATATGTCGTTTTGAGTGTTGCTTTTGTTTGGACCTCTCATGTAGCAACAAATGTTTGGACCGCTTATTTAGCAAATGGTTGGACCTAAACTTTGATATAGCTTGTGAGTATATTTCAAGACTGCAATTTTCACTTCAAATGTTCTGTGATTGGCTTGTATTTGAGGTGTCGTTTTGTTGAATTTACTAGGCAAGTGTTTGATAGAATGCCAAAGTGGGAGTGAGCAATCATAGATGGGCTTAATGTTGAATGGGATTTATTTGAGAGAATGCCTGCTGGAGACTTCTCTTGAGATGCCTATCATTTGTTTAATCAGATGCCAAAACAGGATGCGGTTGGTTGGGCAAATACGAGATATGGGTATGCAAAAACAGGTAGTATTGATGTTGCTAGGGAATGTAAGAAAGAGATAGTGTTGCTATGCTTTGATGTCTGGCTATGTTCAAAATGGTTATTGCTTGTAATGTTTTACGGGCAACAAGATTGCCTTTGAACAACAAAATTAACATGCAATTTTTTTAGCAACATGTGAACCATGTGAAGTTTAGGCAATTATTGTGCATCCAGAGATCAATTCCGACAGAAATCTTTTCACAGTTATGAACACTCATTGCATCACCTCGTAATGGATTTACATGCATATATATATGGTCCTTTGAAGACCCTCATACTAATTTAAGCAACAAAATATCGATTTGAGTTAAATTTGAATATTTGTGCATCCATGTATCTCTCCATCGTAGCCTCCAAAAAAAGTGAAAAGAAACAAACCAAAATGGTATTGGAAGCATTAAAAACCAACAGTTTCTTCCCAAATTGCATTCAAAGCAACAAACCAAATTTTATTATGAGCTAGAAAAATAAGCTTTCAACAAAGGTCTACAAAGCACTTTAAGTTTAAAACAACTTGAGTGCCACAAGTTGCAGAAAGCATCATACACCAAACAAACAATCATGTAGTTTGTCATTCATCCATAATTACATCCACTCTATCCCACTAATCATGTAGTTCTCAAATTACACGCTATGTGTAAATAACAACCAACATAAACAGGGCTCCAGAGCTGTTTCCTGAAATTGAACCGATATTACAATCTAATATCGAACAGCTTGTTCTTCATTTATTGCTTCCTCCATCGCTTCCACCAACAGATTAAGATACCCGGCTGGAATATTTGATAAATATATACAAAGAAACCATACATACATTTTTTAGTTGATCTGAATAAAGTGAAAATATGTCTTCAATTTATAGGAAGCAAGAAAAAAAGACTCATAAACAAAATCCAAAAATCTACCAAAACTACAATCAAAAGGACCCAAATAGCCAAAAATCTCACATAGAAAATGACAACATACTCTAAAAGCAATTATCTAGTTTCATATGAAGAGGCCAATTCCAATTAAGAACCCTCCATCTTATATCAATGTTAGCCTCCTTGCAACATTCAGGAGCTGATCTCCATGAACTACAAAATTTTACAAAGCAGAATGAATTTTGTTGATATTCGTGCAACAAAACCACTTGTGTTTTGGTACTTCATGGCGGCTAAATCATGTTAACATTTGTAGTTCAACTAAACAGAAAAGTAATGCTCATGGCAATAGAACTGCAAAAATATGACAAGAAAAAATTCTCACCCTAAGCTCTTCCATATGGTGATCCTTCAAACAGCCAATATGATATTATTCCTTTGCACATTGAGGGAACATTACACATAATTAGGCATGTAAACAAACAAACTAGAAATCAAACGTTGGACTTGAAAAGTCCAAACGTGAGCTGAATATAAACTACCTTGTAACAGAAAATAATTGCAAGAGGACCAAAATTTCTGCAAACATCAAGATCAATGAATAATAAAGGAACAAAGATCCATTAACAAAACTCCAAAAATCTACCCAAAATACAATCAAAAGGACCCAAATAGCCAAAAATCTGAAACACCACACAACAGTGCAAGGAGGATACTTAAAATTAGGGGGAAATCTAGGGCTAGTACCAGATCTAAGGTCGCCGGAGGTTGGGTCGGCGTGATCACCGGTGCTAGGAGGTTAGGTCGGCGTGGTCGGCGTTGGGAAGGGGGAGAGGAAAGATCGAGATCCGCGGTGCTCGTGGGTGATGCTCTGTCTGCTGGGTCTAAGAGAGAGAGAGAGCTGGGAGAGGGACGGTGTCGGTCGGTGGGCCGGTCGTCTTGGGGGGAGGCGCTCGGTCGGTGGGCCGTTTGGTGGGCGGCGGTCGGTCCGTTGGACGGTGGAGATGTACGGTGGAGAGGGGAAGATTTAGGAAGTGGCCGGAGCTGGTGGGCGGTGAAGAGCAGTGGCCGGCGAACTGCAGTGGGCAGCGAACTTCGATGGTCGTGGGCGGTGGAGATGGGGTGAGTTTTGAGAGGATTTTGAAATTTTGGGATGAAAGTTTTCTTAAAATGGGGGGAAGAAAATGGCAGATGCGTTTTCTATATTTTGAGGAATTTTTGTTTTTTTTTAATCAAAGAATAAAAAAAATATAAAAATCGTGCCACGTAGGACGAGGGTCGGACAAGGGTTTGACCCTTGTCCTCTGTATAGACGAGCTCCACCAAGAGAGTATTGCAGTGGCCATTTAGAAGCTTTTTTTTTTTCTTTTTTTTCTTTTTTTTTTTTTTCTATATTGAAGGAAGAAAATAAGATTTAGAGAGTCTATTGCTTGTGTTGTTAGGTCTATCTACTTTGGTGTTGGAGCGACGGGAATTCTAGCCAATAATTCCAATCCAAATTGCTATATTCATCTATGAAAGTTTTATATAAAACTTCATATCACTACAAAACATCAGGATTTTTGAGCCATTTTTTGTTGGAGCCATTTTTACAAAAAAGGCTCCGATTATAGCCATTTTGGTAAAAACGGGTCAAATTAGAGCCGTTTTAATCAATTTGAAGCCACTTTGTTCAAACGGCACAACTTGGAGCCGGTTTGTTAAAACTTCATAGGCATCTATTGATTGCTTTTGGTGGACTTGCTTCATTTACCTATACCAGGTATTACGAAAAACAAAAAATAAATAAATAGAAGAATTTTTTTAGTTATTTATTTAGAGTCGTTTTAGGGTCCCTAAAACGGCCCCAAAAAAAATAATGATTTTTTATTTTTTATTTTGAACCGTTTTAGTGCTAAAACGGCTCTAATTAGAGCCGTTTGCTCAAACTGGGTTTTAATACCCTATATGTTGAGCTATTTTGAAAATGGTTCATATCATTTTAAGTTGTTTTTAGGCGTTACAACGACTCAAAACAGTAATTTTTTTTAATATATATATATATAGTGAATTATATATACAACTTGTAAAAATTGCAACTTTTTGAGTTAGTACAATTTCAAAGTTTTTTTTTTCTTTTTTTGGAAAGTGTTCCAAAGATGATTCCATGTAACAAAAACGAAAAATTACAATTTAGCCCCCCAAATTATCAGTCATTTTACAAATACCCTCCGAACTACCAACATTTAGACTCTTGCCCCCCTCCCCCCAAACTACCAAAACCTTTGAAAAAAATGCCAATTTTGGTTAAATATGCTCATAACACTCTTCCCATGTGTCATTTTTCAATTAAAAAAAAAAAAAAAATCTAAAATTTCTTTTTTAATTTTTTTTTTTTTTTTAAAAAATAAAAATAAAAAAATAAAAAATTAGTGTTTGGGGAGGGGGTGTGGCCGGTGCCACCTCTGCGGTGGCTCGCAGGTCACCCCCAAACACCATTTTTTTTTCTTTTTAATTTTTTAATTTTTCAGAGCTTCTATTGTGGACAGATCTTGGTCGTCCACCATAATTCTTTGCTGTAGGTCGTTGAATTGATAAGGTTATTAACTCGTAGAAATTTATTGGTTAGTAAATCCAAAAAAGTAATGTCCCATGTTTATGATATAATTTTGTCATAATATGGTGTATATATCAAATAATATGTAGTTTTTTTTTTTTTTGAAAAAATACAATTTAGCCCCCCAAACTATCAGTCATTCTCCGGATAGCTCTCGAACTACTAATGCTTGGACTCTAGCCCCCCAAACTGCCAAAACCTTTGAAAAATGCTCATTTTGGTAAAATATCTCCATAATATCCTTGTCACGTGTCATTTTTCAATTTAAAAAAAAAAATTCAAGAAAACAAAAAAAAAAATCCAAAAAATAAAAAAAAAAATAAAAAAAAAAATAAAAAAAAAATTCAGAAAAATTCAAAAAAAAAAAAAAAAAAATCAAAATTTCGAAAAAAAAAAATGAAAAAATAAACTAAAATTTTATTTCTTATTTTTTATTTTTTTAAAAAAAGATGGATGTTTGGGGTGGCGTTATTTTCCAACTGTGGCCCGATCTTCCAAACACCCCTCCAGTCACCGTCCGTTTACAACGCCGTGATGACCAATTTTATAGCCCGACCTGGCGAGTTCCGATTCGCAATCATCAACTCACTAATCTCGGCCAGGCTTAAGCTCGCCGAGCTGCAAGCGTGCATCGTGCCCAACGACGATACAGGAAAGAAACAGTACGTCCTCCGGCCGATTGCAAAATTTAAAATAAAAATAAAATTTTAGCTTTTTGTAGTTTTTAAATTATTATTATTTTTTAACTTTTTTTTAAAAAAAATGAATTTTTTTGAATTTGTTTTATTTTTTAAATTATTTTTTAATTGAAAAATAACACGAAGCAGGATTATGGGGATAATTCGTCAAAATTGACATTTTATAAAGGTTTTGGTAATTTGGGGGCCAGAGTGGAAGCCTTAGTAGTTTGGAGACCATCCGGATAAATAATGGTAGTTTGAGGGGCTAAATTGTATTTTCCCTTCTTTTTTTGTTTTTTGTTTTTTGTTTTTTAATATTGTTTTAGATATATAAAAGCATTACTCTTTTAGTCTATTTTATAAAAACCTTGATAAAATCAAATGAAAACTTAATTTGGATTGCAAATTTTGGATAAAGATTTTATTAAAATTAGTTGATAGATTCGGTATGCAATATTTATTAAATAAAATTGGTTTTAGAGAGTGATTTGTTGACTCGCTGATATGACAAAAAAAAAATTAATAATTTTGTTTTAAAAAAAAAATAGAAAAAGATTGATTTTTTAAAATGATTAAATGAGTTCATATTTTTATTTCGAGAAAAGATTAAAACAAAAAGTAAAATAAAATTTTAACCAACTGAGATTACTCTCAATTTAAAAAATAAAATTTTCGTTTTTTCGTTTTTTAATTTTTTTAATTATTTTTTTAGTTTTTTTTTATTTAATTTTTTAGTTTTTTTGTTTAAATTTAAACTTAAAAAAAAAAAAAAAAATTGAAAAATGACACGTGGTATGGGTATTATGGGCATATTTCGCCAAAATGAGCATTTTTCAAAGGTTTTAAAAGTTTGAAGTGCCAAAGTTCAAGCGTTAATAGTTCGAGAGACTATCCATAAAATGACTTGTAGTTTAAAGGGCTAAATTGTATATAATTTCTGACTTCTTACCTCTCCCTCCTTTTAAGTGACATATTTCTAGTACCAAAAAGCTCGCTCTCATTCCTTCAAAGAGTCACTTTTGTAAGGACGAATAATCGTCACTTTTCAAAGCCTTCCTGGCCCTCAGTACTAGTACTCTCTCATTCAGTCATTCACACAAAGACGTACACAGATACTACTGTTTTTTCTCCCTTTAGATTATTGGACGTCGTACTACTTCGATCGCTAGACAGTAGAACGGGGATATGCAGAATCCAACATCGACGTCAAAATCAAACCTATAATCGATTCTCATTGTTCCAAACCCTTTATTTACACCATACAACCTTCCACAACTCAGCATGCACCTAACATATTTAATGGAAAAAAATATAATTTAGCCCCTCAAACTATTACACTTTTTTCGGATAGTCCCACAAATTACTAAGGTGTGCACTCTGGCCCTGCAAACTATCAAAATCTTTGAAAAATGCATCTTTTGGCGAATATTCCCATGAAACCCCTGCCACATATCATTTTTCAATTAAAAAATAAAAATCTTAAATTTTAATATTTTTTTTAAAAAAAAACTAAAATTTTATTTATTATTATTATTTTTTTTTTAAAAAAAGGGTGTTTGGGGTGGCGTTATTTTCCAACCGCATCCCGATCTTCCCGACACCCCTCCAGTTACCTTCCATTTGCAACGTTGTGATGACCGATTTTGTAACTCGACTCGGCAAGTTCCGATTTGCAATCATCAGCTAGCTGATCGTCCTGCTCTAGAAAATATACTCCACTTGAGAGAAAAAACTTGTGATCCTTGAGCCTCAGGTAGCTATTGGCCAACGTTTTGAATGTCAAAAAATTACTGAGAGGAAAATTGATATGAATATCGACGAACAAGTTCACGGCCATTGATTTCTCCTTAAAAAACCGATAGAGGTCTTCCACAACGATAATAGACTTGCTCGTCGTTTGTAACAAAACAAAATTCAGATTGGAATTATTCATAACTTTCGAAAGATTAATATCATAGACATCAAAGGATAGGAAATCAACCATGTCCGCGTTCAGAGAGGTGGGGACGATTTCGCCGAAGTATAGGCGTGCATCGTGTCCAACGGCAGTGTTGGAAAGAAGCAGTACGTCCTCTGGTCGATTGCAATATTTTTTAAAAAAGAAAAAAGAAAATTTTACTTTTTTTAATTTTTTACTTTTTTTATTATTTTTTAAATGAAAAATGACACGTGGCATGAGTATTATATAGATATTTCGTCAAAATGAGCATTTTTCAAAGGTTTTGGTAGTTTAGGAGTCTAGAGTACTAGCCTTGGTAGTTTGGGAGACCATCAGAAGAAAATGTAGTAGTTTAGAGGGCTAAATTGTATTTTTTTTTTCCATATTTAATTCTTTACCTTAAAAATCTTCCATTTCCATGGAAACCCTAATTTTCAAATGCTTTAAAACTTATATATATATATATATATATATATAGGGAAAAATACAAAAAAGCCCCCCAAACTACCATCGATTCTCCGGATGGCACCCCAAACTACCAAAGTTTGGATTCCGGCCCCCCAAATTACTTGACCCTTGTATTTTGGCCCCATCCGTCAGATTCGGCCGTCTAACTGGACGGAAACCGAGTCACGTGCGAGTCACGTGACTCATTTTTCCAAAAAACCCGAGTTTACCCCCCTCCCCCACGGACTGAAATTCCGAACATGGCTCTGTTGTCTTGTCTTTTTTTCCCAAAATTTTCGCAATATAGGAGAGAGGAGAGGAGGTCACACGCACGGGTTAGGGCTCAGATACATCGCAGGTCCCAGATCGAACTTGCGGTAGCAGCTAGTGATCGAACTCGGCTTTCGGGTGTTTCCCGTCGTTCCAGCATCCGTTTTCTCCACCGCCGACAAAGCCAGACGAGCTCGGCTTACCAGCATCCGGTTGCTCCTCCGCTGACAAATCCAGCAACCGTATTTGCCCCAGATCCCCAGTAAGCCATTCAATCTTGTTTTTGTTCTGTAAAAGTGGGTTTAACCGAATGAAATTTTGAGCAACCATGTGCTTAGTGGGTGCTTGTTGAAATGCCTAAATTTATTTATTTATTTATTTATTTTTTTTTCTGTTTGTTGGCTTGAATTTATGTGCTTGAAAATGAAGGGGTAGTTAACTGAAATTTAGAGCAAACCATGTGCTTAAATGGTATATTTTGCAATTTTTTTTTTGCTTGAATTTGTGAACTACCGAGTTGGTATATTTAGGCTTTGTGGTATATTGGTTTTTTTTTTTGTTTTTTTTTAGCTTGAATTTGTGAACTACCGAGTTGGTATATTTAGGCTTTGTGGTATATTGGTTTTTTTTTTGTTTTTTTTTTTGCTTGAATTTGTGAACTACCGAGTTGAATTTGAATTTATTACTAAGTAATGATAGAGAGGGAGATGATGTAGAAATGTTTGTACCTATGAAGTCTATGAGGAGGCGGCCATCTGAGTCCCTTTCAGCTTGTTTATGAAAGAATCCCTCACCATATGGCGCGCGAATGGGGTCAAAAGCCTTTCAGCACCTCACCTCCCACACCCAGAACACATAAAACCAAGAACCCACTTACCAATGCTCTCATAAACTCCATTCTTAGTTCAGTCCAACTGTAGCTCATGCTAGACCACTCTCATTTATAGGGACCAATAACCAGAGGCCTGGCTTAGTTAAGGACAGGGTTTACTGTTATCCACCTACTTATCTTCTAGATATGGGACATAATGAAGCAGATATTCCTGAGCGTCACGTGCCCTCAGATTTTACCACTGACTTTACCTCTTTAATTTGTCATCTTTTAGCAGTTAAATTTGATCTGTTCAACAGGGTTGACCAACTTGTCCTTGCCCAACAAATGTTCAAACACTTCGAATACACTATGAACTACTCTGTTAAGTGCAGTAAAACATTCCTATTGCAAGCCATTTGTCGGTATGTTATAGAATTTTATTATGAGTGATATAAGATTTGATTGATTGTCATGTGCTTTCTAATGTAGGTACGCGTAAATGTCTACAACGAGTGACTTATCAAGTGGTCCGCCATTATGTAAATGTGGAGTACCTGCACGACTGAGGTACTCTTGGACCTCGTCCAATCCCAGCAGGAAGTGGTACGGATGTATTAACTATAAGGTAATTTCTTTCTGAAAGTAGCTTTGTGTTATATTTCATCGTTAGTAGTTTATGCATTTTTTGATTTTTTATTGCAGAAAGCCGGCGATTGTGATTATTTTGTTTGGGCTGATAATAAAATGACCGCATACGAGGAGGGATTAATGAAATATTTGAAAGGAATGGAGGAGAGAAGGCTTTCTGAGAAGGACAGAGTCAATGATTTGATTGATAAAAAATGCAAGGAACATGCCGATAACCTACGTCGAGAGTTAGGGTTGGGCCAGAATAATGGCCAAAATAACGGGAAGATGTTTAGGGCTGCATTGTTAGTTGGCATTTTGGTGTTAGGCATTTATTTTATTAATTATAGCGGACCTAGAAGTACAAAGTTGATGTTAAACTGACAGTTGTGAAAAAAGTTCAATTGTATGTTTTCATTTTGGATGTTATGCATGTATTTCACCAAGGGCTTCCACTGCATTTATAAACCAACCTCATCAATTTTTTCCCCATTAAATTTGCCTTAAAAATGCTCAATAACTTCATTTCTATTAAAACAAAAACTCAATCATAGACTCTTTTCCAATATTCTGCCCACATCCTAATCCGAATAACTGTTACTTGACCAAAAATTTCAATATTGACCAAAAATCCACTTTCACAATTAATAATGTGTAATGTGTACACAACACCTGCTCAATGAAAAGTGCTCAATATCTATCTATCTTTACAACCCACCATAACATTCACCCAAGTCATAAAAACAACACCTGCTTGTCAAAGAGTTACTTACATCCAAACATTTAGGCATCATCCAAATCATCAAAACAACACCTACTTTTCATCAAATTAGGTTCAAATACATCCATCATCTAAGTCATCAACACAATTACATAATTATACATGTTTGTCTAATCAATTACATCCAAACATATCCTTCACATGTATCATCAAAACAACACTTGCTTGTCATCAAAACATTTCTACAATAACACATCCAAACACATCCATAAATTGTTTATCACCAACAAAACCACCCTAATATTTTTGCCATTCCGGCTTCTTCCTCTTTCTCTGATTGGCCTCAAGTACGCCAATTGCCTTCTCCACTGTTGGAATAATCTTTTGACTTCTAGTAACAGGCTTTGATGAAATTGGGTTGAATGGCTGAGAAGACACTGTTGGCTGAGTAGACCCTCCTGGCTGAGAGTTCCCTAATGGTGTAGGGGGTCCATACAATCTGACAGTGTTGACAGTACCTTGAAACTGTAAATTTAAATTAAATAAAAATGTGAGTTAAAAATTTAAATAAAATTCAAAACTTAGAGAACGAGTGTTTTGATTGCTCACAATAGTTGTTGGCTGTGACTGTGATGGTGTAGGGGGTCCATATAATCTAACTGTGTTGACATTACCATGAGACTGCAAAATGTTGTTAATTAGGTTATACCAAAACTGTCATAAAAAAACAACAGATATAAAAGAACGGTGGATTGAGGGCTTACAAAAAGCATTAGTCTGAGGCTGAGGTTGTGACTGAGAATGCGACTGTACTGACGAGGGTCCATACATCCTTACTGTGTTCACAGTTCCTTGAGACTGTAGAGACACAATAAAAGTTTTGAACATAATGCAATATAAAAGTAAAAGTTTTGAACATAATGCAATATAAAAGTAAGAGTTCTATTATAGAAGAGTGCTCACAATAACATTGGCATGGGTCCGAGGCTGTGACTGCGAATGCGGTCCATACCCCCGGACCGTGTTGACGGTACTTGGAAACTGTCAAGACAATAAGTTAACAATAATTTTAGGTGGGGTTAACAATAAATAAACAACAAAATTATGGGTGTTGCCAGTACTCACCCAAGCATTGGCATGAGGCGAAGGCTGCGGCTGATGCAGAGTATGTGGTTGTGGTTGTGGCTGTGGCTGTGGCTGTGACTGACCAGTTCCTCTACCTCTACCTCTACCCCTACCCCTTCCCTTACCCCTTCCTCTAGACGATGATGCAACAGTGGTTTGTGGGGTGTGATGGACAATTGAGGGCTGCAAAATGTAATGTAAATGATAGAAAAGTTATGACATGAAAAACTTATGACATGAAAAAGTTATGACATGAAAAAGTTAGGACATGAAAAAGTTACCGGTTCAGAATCAACTGTAGAATGGTGATTCGGTTCAGTAGATTGCACCTACCACATTAAAAAAACAAATGTCAACATAATAATTAAGCATCTCATTGAATACCAAGAAATAAACCCCAAAACTGTCAAAGGAATTTACCTCACTCCTACGAGGTCCTCTATAATTAACTGCTTCTATTCTTATGCGGGGACATGTTCTTAGGTTATGTCCAGTACCCCTACATCTGGAACATCTCATATTAACCCCACCCTTCCTTATCCTGTATTGATTTTTGGGCTCCTCTGGTCCTCTGGTCCTCACTACTCTCGGCCTTCCAGGTTGTATTCTAACCACTCGTGGGTCTACATGCACGCCATTTGTCTTAGTCCACTGTTCTTCACTAGGCATGGGATACACGACATGTTCATATGCCTTTTTCAGCATATCCACAGTATACCAATCAGAAACATAGTCAACAGGGTCTGCACTATCTTTCCATATTGCACATATTGCGTGTGCACATGGGATTCCCGTCATGTCCCATTGTCTACACCCACATGTTCTTCTAACCAAGTTAACCACATGTTGTTTCTGTTTGTCTGTCACTTCAAAAAACCCATCCCCAGCATACACGCAATGGCAATGAGAAGCATCTTGTGAGAGTTCATCTAACCGTTCCAAAATTTTTGGACAAATCCTGCCATCCATTTTTGTGATGCCTTCTCGCTTTTTTTGGTATCTCTTCATCAATTTTATTCTCAACATTTCCATCAACGATATTATTGGTAGATCACGTTGTTTCACAATCCAAGCATTGAAACATTCTGAGAGGTTGTTCACAACTAAATCGCACTTAGGGAAGGTACTGAACCAAGCCCTTGTCCACGTACTTGGGTCAATCTTGGACAGGTAATCATACGCATCCGGACTTATCCGCTTTAGTTCGTCCATTTGTATAGACCACTCAGCCTCTGTGTAAGCGGCAGCCGCGCTCCAGAGCTTCTCCTTCAATGCCAAACCTCTGTGACCTACATCTCTGTAGTTTGCATACAAATGTCTACAACAAATCCGATGCTCAGCACCGGGAGCCACCACTTCCAAACTCGGGACCAGACCCTGCGCAAAGTAAAATTAAGATGTCAGACATAACATTGATTGTATCATAGAAAAAGAATTGACCAATTGATTACAGGAATATGTATGTTACTTTACCTTCTGACGATCAGAAATAAATGTCCATCCCTCTGCAGGGGGGGGCGCCAAGATCCGATAGCAAAGTCTCTAAAAACCAAGTCCAACTGTCTTTGACTTCTGCTTCTACCACTGCACAAGCCACTGGATACATCTGATTATTTGCATCCCTCGAAATGGCAGCCAAAAGTTGGCCCTTATGCGGACCTTTCAAGAAGCACCCATCCAACCCAATGATGGGCCTACAACCAGCAAGAAAACCGCTTTTCATGGCGGCTAAGGAGAAGTACAACCTTTGAAATTTTGCGGGCTTATCGGGTAATGGCCTCTCTATTTTCATCATTACGCAACTGCCAATATTTGTTCTCCTGATTGTCTCACAAAAGTCCCACAACTTCTTGTACTGGTCGTTCACACTGCCACGTATCTTGTCTTTTGCAAGTCTTCGAGCCCGATACAACCTATGCTCCTTCACATCTACACCCCATCTTTCTTTCACTGTCTCTACCATTGCCTTTACAGGCATGTTGGGTTGTGCTCTGAACTTCTCAATCAACTTATTTGCAATCCAAGACGATTTCAAAATAGAATTACTGTGTTTCCTCCTACATTTGTGTACGGATTGAACTGATCGAACTTCAAAGGATTCCTCATCCTTGCACTTGCGCCCATAAATCCTATATTTGCAACGCGTATCACTGCATACCACTATACATTTCGCAAGGTAATTCCTCCTAAACTTTACATCCTTCCCCATGTTTACATTAGTCTCTCTAACTGCATTTCTGAAAACCTGGATTGACGAAAATTTTTGACCCACCACAAACTCTGTGTTACCCATGTCAGCCATTTGGAACTCAGAAGGCTCTGTCACATGTCTCCTCTGGGAGGTCACCTCATACTCATCATCACTTCTGGGAGGAGATGTAAGAATGTTACTGCGTGGCATGTCTGAGTTTGCATCTTCATCATAATCAAATCCACTGTTAGTATGGTCGACTCCCCTACCTTCGTCTTCATCACCTTCCTCTTCACCCTCATCACTTTCATCGCTCTCTTCGCCCCCCCTCCCCATAGATGGCCCAGGAACATCATCATGAACATCATCATTATCCACAAACAGATCCGGTTCATTTACCTCTTCCCAATATGGATCGTCACGCTCGATCCTAGAATACCCCCTCTCATCATCATCATCATCATTATCATTATCATCTTCATCATTACCCTCATCAATGTCAGGTATGGACCCATTAAATGAGTTGATGTACAACTCAACAATTGGTAGACCCAAGTGGGCTTGAACCATTTCATTTACATCAAAGTTCGATGTGATTAATTTCAACCCATTTCGAAGAGTACACCCTGGCAGTAAGTAATAAATCAAGTCCCCGGATTTGTACCCATATCTTTTAGCAATATCCTCTACAACTGAAAATGACACCCTATCATGTGGAATGACATCCGTCTTGTACACATCAACATCTCCCCCAACATATGAATTCATGAACCTCCTATCTATATGACCTCCATAATGCACCTCAAATACGAACTCTTGTGTAGCCATCTTCAAAACAAAACATAATAAATAAAGAAACAAGCAAATTGAATATCAAGTGAAAAGATGTGCACATGTGGGTGACAAGATATTTTTCAAACTATTCTAAATCAAACACATTGAGTTATTATTATTTTATTTATTATGATTTTTTTTTTCCTAAGTCTTTTTTCCTCTTTTTTGTTTTTTCCCATGTGTTCACTGTTTTGGTAAAAAAATTCAAATCAGGTATCCTAGACTAGATATCAGCCATTCAACCCAATTTCATAAAATGCAAGCAAACTTATTTTAAGGAACCAAGAGTGTGTGTACAGATTTTAAGGAACCAACAGTGTTCGTAAAAACATGCTCCATTTTCAATCACAAGCCCATAACAACTGACCAATTATTTTCGCATTTACAAAAGTCAATTTTCAATCAAAGGGACAGGAAAGTGTGGACAAGGGGACAGTGGACAGTGGACAACTGACCCACGACTGTCTCTTAGGGGACCACTAAACCCTCAAAACAATTTTCTTAATTCAATTGGGACCAAATAAAAAATGGGACCAGCTAAACAAACGAATCATATGCAAAAATGGTCGGCTCCCAATATACAAACAAGAATCATAAAGTGTGGTAGGTCCAACAAGTCCAAATTTCGATCCTAGATTGCAATAAACAAACAAATGCCCATCGTTTTCCATGAAATATAAATAAGGTGTCGGGTGTTGGCATTTAGGCAGTGGGTACTTACAAACAATATTCGGAAGAGATTTTCTCAGTTAATGAGTTAAAGGACCGAAGGCCACGTTCGGAATAGATTCGGCAAACACCCGTCTCCTCCCCTTCGACAGTGTCGACCAACTTAGGAATGGCGTGAGCAGCGGCGTGAGCAGCGGCGTGAGCAGCGGCGTGAGCAGTAGCGTGAGCGGCGTGAGCAGCGGTGTGAGCGGCGTGAGCAGCGGCGTGAGCGGCGTGAGTGAGCGGTGAGCGGCGTGAGTGAGCTTGAGCGGCGTGAGAAATGAAGCAAACCCTAGGATTTCTGATTTTATTTCTGTTTGATGATTTCTGAGAAATGAAGCGTGAGAAATGGCATAATCGTAATTTTTTTTGTATTTTTATTTCTGATTTTCTCAGTTAATAAGTTAAAGGACCGAAGGACATGTTCGGAATTTCAGTCCGTGGGGGAGGGGGTAAACTCGGGTTTTTTGGAAAAATGAGTCACGTGACTCGCACGTGACTCGATTTCCGTCCAGTTAGACGGCCGAATCTGACGGATGGGGCCAAAATACAAGGGTCAAGTAATTTGGGGGGCCGGAATCCAAGCTTTGGTAATTTGGGGTGCCATCCGGAGAATCGATGGTAGTTTGGGGGGCTTTTTTGTATTTTTCCCTATATATATATATTACCATAATAACTCTCCAATAACCTCAATGCATCATATATATATCCATATCTACAAACTTAGTGAATTTACAATGAGAGTATTGGATGTATACCTCTGGCTATCCTCCAAGCTCCTAAAACTTTGCTGCAATTCTGATCTTTTTAAATATGCAGAATTTTCGTTAATGTGCACAGCCTGTCGAATGAGATATATTGTCGTCCAAACGTCGCTAAGTCAGCTACAGTAAATTTTTGTCACGCTGGTCAAACGGAACGTTCTTTTGTTCAAACACAATCTGACATTTAGCATTAAAATGCGTGTCCGATCAATCATTTCGGCATGTGACGAGATATGGACCGTTGATCTTCTGCCATCACTCAATCTCGAGATAACACCTGGAGATACTCTCCAATCAAACGACACGTTATGCCAATCAAATGCAATCGCTTAGATTTGATTTGGACCGTTCGTTTTCCCATGCTTGCCTCTTGTTGCAACGTTTCACCAGTCTTCATCCAAAATCTATTCGATCACAATGATCTGTTCTTCCTAAGTTCTTAGTTTCGAGCCTTCGTTTCAACTTTAGGAGTTTTGACGCTTTCAGCTTTAACCGTGCTTAATCATGTCGTTATCAGGACATATATTTTATTTTTCTCAATATTTTATTCTTATTTGCATCCTTCAATTTTCTCGAGTGTTACACTCACAATGCACGAAGAAGAAAAATCGGTGTTTCGGTTTCGTCAGTGGTGGGGCTCCTTACTCAGGTCACACAGTTGTTGGCGGGTGTCAGACTCACACAGTTGGCATTTTGGCTTTACTTGCGTAAGGGAACTGGTTCTTAAAGGAGTGGTTTAAGTCAGTCCAATGGGGGCATGACCAAGTGGGTAGCTAGCTCAGCCATCCAAGGCTAAGAATGTGCTCGCAAGTCATTCATTGGTGAGAGAGGTACACGATGCATAGTCGTTCACCGTTCTCTCTCTCTCTCTCATATCGTTTGTTGCTCGTTGGGTTCTTTGAGATGGAGAGACTTGAGATTTGAGAAAATTGAAAGAGAAACTGGAAAAGAAATGTTATGTAGCCAAATGTCCTTACGTACGTAGATCATCTCCATATGTACAACGACGAAGACCCTAACGAATTACAAGGCCCCACACCATTTCATTACAAGACGATATCCACAATCATTTTCTGCCATTTAAGTGTGAAAAAAAAAACACATGCATGTACAGTACTGAATGAGTTGTACACAACAGACAGGGAAACTTGGCAACTAAAAAACGTTTGATTTCTACAGGGCATCACAAAAGCCAATAAGATACAAGCGGGCAACTAGCATAAGTACCAAAGATCTCCTTAAGAGCAACAAGATGCGCTTGCTACCCTTTCTGTAGGTCCATCCATAAGAACCATTCCTGATGAATTCTGCACTGGCTGGACTCGAGGTAGTCTCTTTGCTGAACAGAAAAACAAAGTAATCAATCAGTTAAAATTTCACAAACACACAAATAACACATGTGCAACCACCCAGGAGAGCAATTTGTCCTTATAGACAACGCGGAATTTTGAGTTTCTGCAGTAATGACAGTCGTCGTTGGCTTTGGAAAACGCACTGAATAGATTACCTTGATCCTTTAAGTAATCTCCCGCCCCGCCACACCCCCCCCCCCCCCCCCCAGAAACATACCTATCTCATAGAAGATGTCAAACATACCTATCTCATAGAAGATGTCATTGACATTGGCTGCAGTTTTTGCAGATGTTTCCATGAAGAAAAGGCCATTCTCCTGAGCATATGCTTGTGCTTCCTGGAAGAAAAGTAGCAACCACATAAGCAACACACAAAATGCTGAACATAAAAAACATGTGGACTAAAATTAAAACTAAAGTAATCCGTTAACCACATAAGCCACCTATTTTAGTCCTTGAAAATACACAAAGTTACAATTTGGTCTTTAAAATTTAAAAAGTTGCAATCAAGTCTCTAAATAATTTTAAAAGCCACAATTACATTCATCCATAGTATAGTTGACAGAAATAGACGATCTTTCATGTTGCAGCTGATGTGGCTAACAAAAGCCCACTCGTTTATTTGCACACTGATCTAACCTAAGAAAATTGATAATATGTCATGTCAAAAAAGACTTTTAAAATTTTGTTGTATTTACTTGCAAACAAAATCTTAAATTCAATAAATTTTTTGTAGACCACATGGATAACTGTCCTTGTGGCATATCTCATGTCTGTTAAAATTGCTCCCTCCAGATTCAGTCACCTCTGACTAATGAAAATACCTAATCACAATTTTTTAAATTATTTGATGACTTCTGTTGGAGAAATAATCAGCTCCAAAGACACGTAGGCCTAAGGTAGTATCGGGGGCTGAGCCCATAGGGTTGACCCAGCCAGATTAGACTTAAGTACAAGACCATCCATTATCTCCAAAAAGCCGCATATCCCAAATATATCAAGATAGACTTCTATCCCATCAAATATGGGATAAGGTACCTAACAGAATGACATTAGCTAAAGAGAGTGTCATATCCAGTTTGGACTACTACCCAATTTGAATTCTATGAAGATAAGATTAAAGACCATGTGATCTAGGACTCAGACTCCTAATTAGATTATGCTCCAAGCACTCCAGTAGTTTCATAACTGTGAACTGTGAGTCTATAAATAAGACTACTACGTCAGGTATTTTTAACAGGCAGATTCTCTAAGCTCTGAGATTATTGATACTCTCTAAAAAATAAATAGTTTGAACTGACTTAGGCATCGAAGTGAGGGTATGGTCGGCACCCCCACGAGCCGACGAGCCGTTTATTATTTTGCAGATTACGAGGAGAGCGAAGATCAAGGAAGGCAACGAATCACAAGGCAACACGTCACCGTACCGAAAACTATACCAACAGTTTGGCGCCGTCTGTGGGAATGACATTGTTCCTTCAAAAAATAAATCCGCAACGGTGACTGCGCGATCAAATCAAATTTGAAATCTCGGATCGGAATCTAATCACACCAAATCGGTGCCGACAATATACTAGATCTATGCTCAGAGTTACAAGTTCAGTGATTTGCTCAGTGATGATGGATCCGGCTTATTTCTGAAACAACAAAAAAGAGATAAATCTGAAACAGTATCTTCGGTAGTAAACAAAGATCCAAGACTTCATGGGTACAATCCATGCCAATCAACTGTAGAGGAACATTGATCTCGTAAAGAAAAAATCACGATTGTAGAACCTCATAGAGATCTGTGGATTTCAGTAGAGCATCCGAACAGAGTGCTATCTACCTTTCCAAACAGAAAAATAATAGAAGACCTAGATGTAGACGTTCTCAGCAGCGAGCTTCGTCGCTAAAGCAGCACGCTCCTCCTCGCTCAGAACCCGACCCTTGTTGTCACTAGGTACCCATCCAAGTTGGGTCTCCTCCCGTCCAAGGAAGAGCATGACCCGTCCCGGACTCCCGAATGGCCTTGTCCCTTCCGTCAGCAAAGGTCATCGACAGATCGAAGAGCACAGGCTTGCCAACTTGGGACCTTCGGATCCTGGACCCTATTTTCTCGGACCTGTCGACTGTGTTTGGTCGAGAGCGAGCGTCAACCTGGAAGCACATCAAGGCCATCATCACCAGGAGATGAGATGTCTCCAACATACCCCCGGACAGAGGCCGATCTCGTTCGTGGTCAACAAGATGCGGTGCTCTCGGGCCCAAGGTAGGTACTCTCGGCTGTATGTTTGGTTTGTTCGCTTGCCTGTAGACATGGCAGAACATATGTATTGCTAGTGGCTGTTGGACAAGCACTATAAGACATTACTCCAAAGAAGGTATGGGCCGCAAGAATTGCACATCGGTGGATAGGAAGCACCTGAGATTGGGAATTTCTGGCTACTACCGAGCACATATCAAAACTCACCTTGATGTACAAGCAATGGTAAGCAGCTCTACCCGATGAAGCTAGGACTTTCAGAAAGCTTCCTCTGCTTTAAACTTTTGCAGTGTATTACGCTTCAAAATCCGCGGTTGATCCATGCTAAGAAGTAACAACTTTACATGGGTGCACAAACTCAAAGAAGATGGGTCAAGAGGCAGGGAGTCGGCCCAATAAACAAAACAAAACAAAAAAGAGAAGAAGCAACCTTGTTGCTATGAAGCTTCATCAACGGCCCAAAAAAAGAAAAGAAAAGAAAGAAAAGACCTATGGATATGTGCTTTCAAAGAAAAGAAAAGATGGGTCAAAGAAGAAGAATAAGAAAAGAATAAGAAGAAACCACGTTGCTCTTCCCCTAAAGCTACATCAAAAAGCTGTGGGAGATCAGAGTTCCCCGCCTCCATGAAAGTCCAGCTCGGGATGTTCCCCCTTGACCCCGAAACTATCAACCAATCCTCCGAGACTTGTTGCATCTACTGGTCTCCATCAAGCCCACGGACTCCTAGAGGTCCCGGTAATGACCCTGTGGAGCCTGTGGACTCCCCGGCACTTCGGGTCTTCGCCCAGTGAAACGTTGGAGCCCCGAACGGTATTGTTTTCTTCTGGAGATCTTCAGGCGAAGACGACTTTGATGATGGTGGACAGAATCCCGACGGAACAGTGACTGCCCGTGATGAGCCCCTATTCAACGTGGGTGATGGATTAGAAGGTACCGGACCTCCTAACCGAACCTGGAGCATTTCAAGATCATAGACATCTCAGAGCATGCACGGACAAAGCCCAGAATCAGTGTTCATCCTCACCGATCGGTGGTGTGAGGCCAAGCACGAGGTCCCCTATTGCTCCAAAGCCTCCACTGCCACGGTAATTCTACCCATAAGTTTTTGGCTCTAGTCCTGGGCTTAGCCAAAAGAGATTCGATCCTTTGTAAAGAAGAAGGAATGGATAGACCCTCATCAATTTGGAGATGGGTCTCAGTGATATTTCTTGAAGCTGATCCAGACCAAACCAGATCCGGTTGTTTTAGCAGATTTGTGTTTGTTTTCATAAGAAAAGTTTTATGTACAAGTCCTTTTCACAAACAGGAATCAGGACCCCGAGCTCTGGTTTTCGTAGCTTTGTGAACCTCCGAGGCAAAAGTGAAGGAGAGACTCACCTAGAAGTTTCTGAAATCCTGAGAATCCGGACCTCCGAGGCAACGAGAGACCTCGACGATCGGATCAAGTTAAGGAGAGATTGCTGGATTTGGTATGGTGGCATTGGTAGGCCTTATGACCTAGAGTCCTATTCGATCAAGGAGCAAAGGATAGCGCCCTCAGGGAGATCTTACTCCTCGCCAAGCTGGTCATGAAGGATCCGAGCGGTTCGGCCTTGACTCGGGCAAGAAGAAAGAAGGGAGATTTTTGGGCCAAACTACTGGGGCTCGAGTAGTGTTTCAGTCCAAGAAGTAAAAAAAAAAGAAAAAAAGAAGAAAGTATACGACAAAAGATAGATCCGAGGGTGTTTTACCGAGGAGAAAAGTTAGATCCGAGGTGTTTTACCGAGGAGAAAAGTTAGATCTGAGGTGTTTTACCAAGGAGGAAAGTTAGACCCGAGGGAGTCACACCGAGAAGAAAGTATAATCCGAGAAGTTTGATCCAAGGGCATTCTACCAAGGAGAAAAGTTAGATCCGAGGTGTTTTATCGAGGAGAAAAGTTAGATCCGAGGTGTTTTACCAAGGAGGAAAGTTAGACCCGAGGGTGTCACACCGAGAAGAAAGTATAATCCGAGAAGTTTGATCCGAGGGCATTCTACCAAGGAGAAAAGCTAGACGCGAGGGTGTTCTACCAAGACGAAAAGTACGTACCGAGACGACACATACTGAGAGTATTATTTCGAGGGTACTATCCCGAAGATCCTATGCCCGAGCTTCTAGTTCCAAATAGCATAGTTCGAAGACCCCTCCAGATTTGCCATCCTCCGAAGTGCATAGTCACATGCCGAGGAACCAATCCAAATCAAGGGTCCAGTTTGAGGAACTCTCCCAAAGAGCCCCATATCGAGTGGCGTGCAAGATAAGGAACTCCAAGTAAGACGGTTCATCTTCATCGAATTCACCAGATAAGTTCATACTCTTTTTTTACAAACATGATTCATGTTAAAGTAAGGATAAATGTTGGTTTTATTTTACCAACCAGAAAAAAAAATATATATGCATGCACTTGTACGCTTTGCCGAAAAATATATATATTTTGATAAAATAGACTCATGTGTTGAGGCCTCACTCCTGCCGTGAGTGAAAGGACCACAAAATATCCCGACGGATGAAAAGAATATATGGTGCAACTGTGCATTCTGCTATTTTGTTTTAGTATATGCAGTGCTTTGTTAACCCTTTTCGCAGAAAAGATATGGGGAGACAATCCCTACAACAAATTATACAAGGAAAGTCTCTCGGTTAGTCCAACACCGAGAGCCAGGGAGACAACCCTGCAGAGAAAACAAAGAAAGCCTCTCGGTTAGTCCAACACCAAGAGCCAGGGAGACAACCTTGCAGAGAAAACAAGGAAAGCCTCTCAGTTAGTCCAACACTGAGAGCAAGGAAGAACGGAGAGTCCCCAGGTATTGATTGATCTCTGCTAAGAATAAAGCAGCAGTCCGAGACAGAATGGAAGCACTTCTTCATCAAACTTCTCCAAAGATGATCAAGCTACATCAACGTCCATCTGACTCCTCCCCTCGAATGACTCGAAAGAGTTATGGTGGGGATGCTCAGGAAAGAATCCGCCCGAATCCTTTCCTCGAACAACCCGAAAGGGTCATGGAAATGATACAAAGGGTTGAAACCTCCCGGTTAGGGGTTTCCAAAGGATAAGACTAAGGATATCCAGAAAAGAATCCGCCCGAATCCTTTCCTCGGACAACCCGAAAGGGTCATGGAAAGGATACAAAGGGTTGAAACCTCCCGGTTGGGGGTTTCCGAAGGATAAGACTAAGGATATCCAGAAAAGAATCTACCCGATTCCTTTCCTCGAACAACCCAAAAGGGTCATAGAAAGGATACAAAGGGTTGAAACCTCCCGGTTGGGGGTTTCCGAAGGATAAGGTTAAGAATTGGCTCGAGTCCTTTCCTTGGACAACCCGAAAGGGTTATGGAAAGGATACCAAGGCGAGATTGGAGATTCAGAAGGATAAAGCTTCAGAAAGGTAAAGCTTCAGAATGATAAAGCTTCAGGATGACAAAGTTTCAGAAAGATAAAGCTTCAGGAAAGATCCAGGAAGATAAAGATCCAGGAAGATAAAGCTTCAGGAAAGATCCAGGAAGATAAAGATTCAGGAAGACAGATCTCTACAAAGACAGGTTTAAGGAGATAAGGCTTCAGGATGATAAAGCTTCAGGAAAGTAAACAGGAAGGTAGAGCTTCAGGATGACAGAGCTTCAGGATGACAAAGCTTCAGGAAGATAAAGCTGCTGCAAAGGAAGGTAAAGCTCAGCGACCTGACTACCCACCTCGAACAACTTAGCCTGCGGTTGCAGACTAAAGTTATGGGGGGTAGCTCAGAAGGTAAAGCTTTAGTATGATAGAGCTTCAGGAAAGATTCAAAATGATAAAGCTTCAGGATGACAAAGCTTCAGGAAGAAAAAGCTGCTGCAAAGGAAGGTAAAGCTCAGCGACCTGACTACCCACCTCGAACAACTTAGCCTGCGGTTGCAGACTAAAGTTATGGGGGGTAGCTCAGAAGGTAAAGCTTCAGTATGACAGAGCTTCAGGAAAGATTCAGAATGATAAAGCTTCAGGAAGATAAAGCTTCAGGAAGGTAAAGCTCAACGACTTGACTACCCACCTCGAACGACTTAGCCTGCGGTCGCAGACTGAAGTTATGGGGGGTAGCTCAATAAGGTAAACAAACAGGAAGGTAAAGGTTTAGGAAGACAGATCTTCAGGAAGGTAAAGGTTCAGGGAGATAAAGATTCAGGAAGACAAAGATTTAGGAAGATAAAGCTTCAGAAAGGTAAAGCTTCAGAATGATAAAGCTTCAGGATGACAAAGCTTTAGGATGACAAAGCTTCAGGAAGATAAAGCTTCAGGAAAGATCCAGGAAGATAAAGATTCAGGAAGACAGATCTCTACGAAGACAAAGGTTTAAGGAGATAAGGCTTCAGGATGATAAAGCTTCAGGAAAGTAAACAGGAAGGTAGAGCTTCAGGATGATAGAGCTTCAGGATGATAAAGCTTCAGAATGATAAAGCTTCAGGAAAGATCCAGGAAGATAAAGATTCAGGAAGATAAAGCTTCAGGAAAGATCCAGGAAGATAAAGATTCAGGAAGACAGATCTCTACGAAGATAAAGGTTTAGGGAGATAAGGCTTCAGGATGATAAATCTTCAGAAAAGTAAACAGGAAGGAAGAGCTTCAGGATGACAGAGCTTCAAGATGACAGAGCTTTAGGATGACAAAGCTTCAGGAAGATAAAGCTTCAGGAAAGATCCAGAAAGATAAAGATTCAGGAAGACAGATCTCTACGAAGATAAAGGTTTAGGGAGATAAGGCTTCAGGATGATAAAACTTCAGGAAAGTTTCAAAAAGATAAAGATGATGTAAAGCTTCAGGAAGGTATGAGGATAAAACCTCTTTAAAAAATCATCAAGTAAGACTCAACACTTCAGAACTAGTAAGATAAGGAAAGTGAAAGTCAAAATGTCCAAGACTTCCATTCATTAACATTGAAATTTTGTTCATTACAAAAAATTTTACATGAAAAAGAAAAGATACATTTGAAAAGGAAAGTTCAAGTATTTACAGGCTGAAGCCCCGAGACTCACTCCGAACTCCAAGATCTATTTTACAACATCGTCCAGGATACCAAGAGGACTTGACTATCCGCCTCGAACGGCTTAGCCCGCGGTCGTGGACTAAAGTTATGGGGGGTAGCTCAACAAAGTTAAAGCTTCTGCAAAGGGAAAATCACCGAAGCTGCACCAAGCTCTTAAATTAAGTTCTCTCAAGAGCAACTCGGACAAAGATACGGGGAGACAACCCCTACAACAAACCTTACGGGAGACAACCCCTATAACAAACCATAAGGGGATACCACCTCTACAAAAAAAAAAATAACCAAGTAAGTTCATCGATTCTAAAAAGATTTTTCCTATCCTCCTCGGTCATAACTTACACAAACCGATTGTTTGTTCAAGTTAATGAGGATAGCTTAAAGTTTGATTTTTCCCTCCTAGTCCCGAAGGTCGAAACAAAAAGATTTTTCCCTTCTAGTCCCGGAGGTCAAACAAAAAGATTTTTCTTCTTAGTCTCGGAGATTGAACAAATGATTTTTTCCCTCCTCGGCTCGGAGTTCAAAACAAAAGATTTTTCCCTCCTAGTCCTGGAGGTCAAAACAAAAAGATTTTTTCCTCTTAGTTTCGGAGATTGAACAAAAGATTTTTCCCTCCTCGGCTCGGAGGTTAAAACAAAAGATTTTTTCCCTCCTAGTCCCGGAGGTCGAAACAAAAAGATTTTTGAAACAAAAGATTTTTCTTACCCTCCTCGGAGTTAACTTACGCAAACCGATTGTTTGTTCAAGTTATTAGAGGATAAGTGAGAATTGATTTGTTATGGAAAGTTTTTCCATAACAAAGAATTCAAACATTACAAATAAAGATATTCACAGGTGAGGCCAAGCTAGATGGTGTTCAGATTAGAAGATTCGGTATGCCAAGCACAAAACCTTGGGCCACCGGAAGCCCCTAGTCATTGTAAGTCTCGGACAACCAAAGCCTCAGCGCTAGTCTGAGCCTCTAAAGCCGCCAAGAGAGATTTTTGTGGAAGCGGTCTACGAAGCACTACCGATGAAGAAGCTTCGGGTATGTTAAGCCTTTTTCTTCAACGGTTTACCCTTTTTTGTCAGACAGAACCTTGATCTCAGGAAAGTTGTACGCAAAGTGTTCTCTCAGAGTGGCATTTCACCACAATCTTGGTGAAATCAACTACATTAGTCCGATCCATCTCCTATCGAGAGTGGAGGATCATCTTCACAACTTTGGCCCGACTGACAATATTATGTAGAGGCACTTATGTAGAAGATATCTATGGGAAGTTGCTATTAGTACTCTGACAGATCACAAGTGTCCAAGAATTGAATTGGCATCCATCAGGTCAGACGCCACTCCAATCCAGAGATTCGAGGCATTATTCGTCATAATTACTTTGAAAGAGGCGGTAATTGTCAGATACAGATTATGGAAGATTCAGATTCAGAAATTGAGGTATTTAATTCTCTTACATTCTAAATTCAAATAAGAGAATTAGGGGGGTAACTGTTGGAGAAATAATCAGCTCCAAAGACACGTGGGCCTAAGGTAGTATCGGGGGCTGAGCCCATCGGGTTGACCCGGCCAGATTAGACTTAAGTACAAGACCATCCATTATCTCCAAAAAGCCGCATATCCCAAATATATCAAGATAGACTTCTATCCCATCAAATATGGGATAAGGTACCTAATAAAATGACATTAGCTAAAGAGAGTGTCATATCCAGTTTGGACTCTACTACCCAATTTGAATTCTATGAAGATAAGATTAAAGACCATGTAATCTAGGACTCAGACTCCTAATTAGATTATGCTCCAAGCACTCCAGTAGTTTCATAACTGTGAACTGTGAGTCTATAAATAAGACTACTACGTCAGGTATCTTTAACGGGCAGATTTTCTAAGCTCTGAGATTATTGATACTCTCCAAAAAATAAATAGTTTGAGCTGACTTAGGCATCGGAGTGGGGGTATGGTCGGCACCTCCACGAGCCGACGAGCCGTTTATTATTTTGCATATTACGAGGAGAGCGAAGATCAAGGAAGGCAACGAATCACAAGGCAACACGTCAGCGTACCGGTAACTGTACCAACAACTTCATTGCAATTTAAACTTTAGATATCAAATTAGAACTTCCAGTATTTTTCCATGACTATTTGTGTTTGTCCAACAACGTTTATGCATAACAACCATTCAACAAAAGATGACATTTTATTTGCATTAACAGTAGCAATATTATAAAAATGCATATTTAATATTAGAAAATTGTCCCCATGTGATGAAGAAGAAAGATAAGAGAGTTTTGGCATGTGATACTGTTTAAAGAGGCTGATTCAACAGAAACCCTAAATGAACACCCCCCCCCCCCCCCAAAAAAAAAAAAAAAAAAAAAGGCTCACACATAAAGGCAAAAAAGAAACTGAAACCTATGTGTTATCAGCATATAAAAGATAGTGGAACATCATGAACCCAATTCTTTGGTTATTAGCTATGGCTTGAGAGAATATATTTTCTCTTGTTTGCTTTACAAATTTTTTTTTTTTCCTCTAAAGAGAGAATTGGAGAAGTAAAACATGCAAAAAGTGGCATAAATAGCTAGAAAAAGAATTTGTTCAACAAGCATGTCAATTGCCAAAACCCACTGACCCTGTCATATCTCACAAAATCATGAAGCACATGACGAGTCATATTCTAAGAAACTCTCAAAATCACCATATACTCTAATCTAACCACTAGGCATATATTTTAAACTTCATAAACTGAATTTTATGATCATGACAAGCTGCTATAGTTTTCACATATTGACTGATTTACCACAAGGGAAATAAAGGCTAATTAACAATTAAGAAGCACAAATACTGTACTTGCCTCTGCTGCCACATTCCTCGTGTCTAGTAAATCTGCTTTGTTGCCAGCCAGTGCCATGACCATATTTGGATTGCCTTTTGGCAACAATAAGTAAAAAAAAAAATTACTTAAGAAATTTTAGAAGAAATAAAGTCGCAACAAACCACTTAGTAATAATGCGAGTTTTTTCGACTGCAGTCAATAAAAAGCATGTTCAATTATGGTGTAACAAAATCACAAGTAGGACCATTAAATGCCAACTGTAGACTATTGTTGCAATAGCCAATAAAGAGAGGTATATTCGCATAAGCATGTTTGTCTACAGACAACATAGAATGTAAAATGCTACCTTGTGCTTGAAGTTCTTGGACCCATTTTTTTGCCCGCTCAAATGAGGCCTAAAAGAAAGGAAAACAAAACTGAAACTTTGCTTGAATCAAATTATAATAATGAAACTTTACAGTCAGCATTATTAACTTCATACAATATACAAGGAGAAAAAGATACTCAGAAAATCATGAAAGCAGACAATAAATAGATATATAGATAAATTTTTTGACACACATAAAGGTCTCCAACTAGGCAAGCCTAGACCATTTCCTTTAGCCAAAGAATCTAATGTTAATGCTACAAGCTGAACTTTCAAAGAAGTGTCCTGCTCTTTACAAAGAAGCAACTTCCTTCCCCCCCCCCCCCCCCCCCCCCCCCCCCCCCCCCCACCACCCCCCAGTTCTCTTTCTGTGCATGTGCATGTGTATAATCATATATGTAAACACCAGCATATCTAGAGTATGCCTTTCTTTCTTGTCATTCCATTTGTTGGCATTTTTGGTTCAGGGCTGGAGCAATCTTCCTGCAAAAATATATTCTGAGCCAATGCGATGCATGTATCTAACATGTTCTTTACTGTCTTCTATGCCCAAGTGAAATATATCCTTAAATACATAGTGGAACAGCTAATATAGAAGTTCTGAATCTCAAACTTCATTCTGACGCCGCAGCTTTTCACCAGGAAATCCAATACTATTCTTCCCAAAATTCCATCAAACAGAGAGAAAAAGAAAATATCCTTCAATCCATATGTAATAACATGAGAGAACATCAAGAACAGACTTGAAACAATCCTTTGAACGCATTTCAGGAATAACCCTTGACATCTAAATTAAAGCATCTATTGAAGAATTGGAGGACTGGGAGCAACTGTGTTCCAGAAAAAAACAAGATTATGTCTAAGTGTTCTAAGAAGTTGTTGGGCTTGTGGTTTTGTAAGTGAATGGATTTGATTGCCCAACAAATGTTTGATTAAACATGATTTAATAGAATAGAATGCTGATAAAATTGAAAATGATAATCTGATGGGCATCAATATCGTTACAACCATGGATGAGTTGCCTAAACTAATAAAAAGACCTTTGACAACGCTGAAGGTTGCCAATGCTGTTGTAGTAAAAGACTTAAGTAAATAAATAAAAATACAAACCCATTTTTCACTACCTCAACTAGCCATGTACTAACACAGGAAACCATTTCTTAGTTCATTCTTTCTCTTTATTAGAATATTGTATAGGGACAAGTGATGGCTACATACAACATGAAATAATAGGTAATAATGCTTGTGAATGGATGCTTTCTCAAAAGGATAACCTTCATTAATGACAACATGCATCTGCATAATGATTTTCAACATTTGAATGAGATTATTTTAGTGTCTATATAAATACATATTTCTATGTATATTCAAGAAATAGCACTTCATTTATTTGCCATAAAGAGAGTATAAATTAAGTAACCATATCACCATTTTGAAATGCTGACATTGCTTGCCCCCAGGTTTCTATTCCCAGGTTCATCAATGAGATGTTTTGAACCTTAAGGCTAGTAGAAATCTCTTGTGGATAGGTACAACGTAAAACAGAGACACACTCATACACAAAAGGAAAAGAAAAAAATTAGGAAAAAGAAAAAGGAATGTTAAATCATATCTTTCGCCGAGAGTTTCCCCTCTTGAGGTTCAAAATTGAGAAGCTTCAGACCAGGGACAAAGGTAGGAATTTAATCTAAGGGGACCGGGTTAGATTTTCTGATAGGAACCCATGACTAATTGAATAGAAATAGATAGATAATGAATTCCTTTCAGGTAGGAGAGACCACAATGATAGATAATGAATCCAATTAGGGTTGGATACAAACCACAATGACAAATGTCAATACAATATTCAATGCTTGAACCGTGCTCCCAAGCCTATGTCTTATACTACTTTCAAAGAACTACCCACTTAATAAGGAAACTACCACTACACTAAGTCACTAACTCTACCCACGTTGACTAGGCGTGGATAACAATGACACCAAATAATAACACAAGACTCTTAATAAAATAATTACTGCAGCAGTCTACTCCCACTACCCACATCATAACTACAGCCCCACTACCCACATATAGAGTCCTTCACGTGGCCATGATCTTCACGTGTCCAACTACCCACGTTTAGCACCTCTAAGTCCTCCACGTTCCCATGCTCTTCACTTGTGCCCTCAACTTCCACAACTAAGTAACGTGGGTTCCCATCAATCCCCTTCCCTTGAAGAGGAATCTTGTCCTCAAGGTTCAAGTGTGGAAATTGATGAGGGGTTCAACCTCTTCGATTCCGCGCTTACCTTCCACAATTTCGGTGTTGCCATCTTCGAACTCCTCACACCTTTCCTCTGGTGCAGAAATCTCAATAGAGAATGCTTGAGGTGTGTGGCAATGATGTCCCGGTGTGAACTTTTCATTGCAATCGAAACACAGGCCTTTCGTCCTTCTTTTCTGCATCTCCTCCCACGACAATTTCTTGGCAGCACCGAATGAATATGGGCGTGTAGTATTTGTTGAGTACTTGGCTGAATATGTCGAAACGGTTGAGTGGTTGGACTTGGGGAAGCTTTCGGTCAGTTGTGGTTTCGGCCTTTCACCTCTTGCAGTCTTCCGGTCTCTAGAGAGATTATCATCTCCCATTCGTGCTACCTCAATGGCTTCACGGAGGGTCTTCAGTTTGAACATTCGGACGGCAAATACAATATCCTTTTTTAATCCTCCAAAGAATGTTCCCACGAGTGCCTTTTGAGACCACCCATCCACCCAGTTTGCCAATCGCTCAAACTCTTGTTGACATTCCTGCAATGCCCCTTCTTGTTGGATTCTTGAGAGTGCTTTATCATAATCTTCGACTTCGGTGGGACCGAATCGGATCAATAACTCTTTTCAAATACTTGCCACGTGATGGGCAACTGGCTCTCCTTGTTTCTTCATCCAGTGCCACCATTGATTGGCCTCGCTTTCTAAATGAAAGGCAGCCAATGACACCCTTTGTTCTTCTGATGTTTGCTTGTAGTCAAAGTATTGAACTACCTGGTCCAACCAAACTGTGGGATCATCTCCCGAATAACGGGAAAAATCTAGTTTAGCAAAACCATTCGACCCCTTGGATCCATTGGAATGCCCGGAGGAATTTTCTCCCGACGTGTGAGTTGATACTTTCTCCTTTCCTGCCGACGACTCGCCCTTCTCAAGAGACTGGTAGAACATCTCCTTAAGCTCAGGAAAATTGGCCTTTGAGTCTGTACTAAGTTTCTGCATTCCGTCTTTCAAATCTTGTAATTCGAATTCCAATTTCTTGGTGCCATCCTTGTTGGTAGCCATGCTCTGATACCAAGTTGATAGGAAACCACGAGTAATTGAATAGAAATAGATAGATAATGAACTCTTTTCAGGTAGTAAAGACCACAATGATAGATAATGAATCCAATTAGGGTTGGATACAAACCACAATGACAAATGTCAATACAATATTCAATGCTTGAACCGTGCTCCCAAGCCTAAGTCTTATACTACTTTCAAATAACTACCCACTTAATAAGGAAACTACCACTACACTAAGTCACTAATTCTACCCATGTTGACTAGGTGAGGATAACAATGACACCAAATAATAACACAACAACATAAGACTCTTAACAAAATAATTACTGCAGCATTCTACTCCCACTACCCACGTCATAACTACAACCCCACTACCCACATCTAGAGTCCTTCACGTCGCCATGATCTTCACGTGTCCAACTATCCACATTTAGCACCTTTAAGTCCTCCACATTCCCATACTCTTCACTTGTGCCCTCAACTTCCACATCCAAGTAAAGTGGGTTCCCATCATTTTCTTTTTAGGGGGGCACCACTAAAAAATGACGACAAAATCCCTAGAATTTTTAATTTTGCTTTTCAAATTTTTGGGGACAAAATGACCAAAGAAAAACCCTAAAGTTTTTGTTTTATTCCAATTTTTTAGTGGCCTCTGGCCCCCTCCATGTTCTTCCATGCTTAGACATGAAAACCTTCTAGGAGTTAATTGTGATCTTATACACGAGTGAACTCCTATTTTCCAGTCCATATACTTCATATCATATATACAATATATTCACATTTCAAAGTTTATAATGTCAAAAAATTTTGTGGACTTTAAAGGGATTCTAGGCATTTTAGAAACATAAATTCTAATTGACTAACTTTTTCTTTTCAGGTACTCTCTCTGCTCATAATAGATGTAAACTTTGCAAAAATGTATATCTATTACGAGTAGGAATGAATTCTATAAACCCTTTTTGTCATTTCATACGTTTTGATGTCATTTTATTAATCCCAGTCCAGCCCAACCCCCCTAGACTAAATTCTTGGCTTCATCCCTGATTATGAGAAATCTAAAAAGGAGAAAATATTTATTATGTACAATTCACAATATAGAAATAGAATCCAAAGCTATAAAAAATTGATCATTACATATTATCCAAATTTAAGCTCCATGATCAATGCATAACATATATAACTATATTTAATAAAAAATAGGTCTACTGAATTTCTTGTCTTTCTATACCTACCCCACTTCCCATATATAAAGTTGAATTTATACATTTATTTAACATTAACTTGAACACATAACACATCTGCTCTGTCATTATCAACCCATTACAATTGCATAACATTAATCCCAACAATGACAATCAGAGGTACTACAATTCTTTTACATCCAATTGGGGATAGCTCTAGCTTTCATTTTCTCATAATTCACTTACTTGGTTTGTAATATCATACACGATTATTGCAGCAGCAGCTCCTCTGTAGTACATAGGTGCCAGGCTATGGTATCTCTCTTGACCTGCTGTATCCCAAATCTCAAATTTTACAGTTGCATCATTTACAGCCAATGTTTGTGAGAAAAAAGCAGCACCTATAGTTGATTCCTACAATCGTTATTGAAAAAAAAAAAAAAGGAAGGAAAAAAAAAGGGTCAAATCTCCAATATCAAAGAGGCAAAGCGTCAGTCGAAAATGTAACAGATCCAAAAATCTTCATAGCCTCCAACCTGAAATTCAACAAATTGCCCTTTAACAAAGCGCAACACTAAACTAGACTTCCCAGCTCCAACATCGCCAAGAAGCACCTGAAGCAAAACATTAAACATTACCATAACGCAACTCAGGATCATCCCAAAGCAATTGCAAAAGGAAATTAGAAAGGAAAAAGAAAAACAGATAACAAAAACAATTATATTTATAACTTAAATCCTAACTGCATGGTATAGTCATAAATGAAAAATAAAACAAACCTGCTCTACATCAGAACAAACTTCTTCAACTTAAAGATTCTAAATATTCTTATGTTCTAGTGTACTACTGATACACCTAATACCCTATGATAGTCACCTCAATCATAATATTCCATACTTAATCAGAAATCTCCCACCAATTGATAAAAACATTAAACCAAGCATCAGCATTGGCATGGAAAAAGGGACAAGCATCACAAGATCATCCAGACCTAAATCACAATTTGTTTGAAGAACATACATACAAAGAAAAAAATGCTACACGCACATCTGGCTTTGCATGAAAGGCACCAGTCCCAGGAAAAAATAACAATAACAAATACGAAGTATAATAGAAACCCATAACAGACCAGGAATAAGAAATATACAAATACAAATACACAATCGAAAAAAGATAAATAAGGATTGAGCTTTATCCAGGCCAGAACTTGAATCAAAAATTATATACAAAATAAAAAATAAAAAATCCTTGAGAACTAAGTTAGACCCACATCAGAATTTGCGTCAAATTATCAGAATTAAGACCGACCCGCATCAGAATTTGTATAAAAGCATGCACAAACCGAAGAAAATTCTTGAAAATCGAAGGAAACCAAAATCAGAAATCGCATCAAAATTACGAGCTACCCACACGAAATTCTTGAGGATTAAGCCAAACCCGTATTAGAATTTGCTTCGAAATTATCCAAAACCAAACCAAATTCTTGATAATTAACCTAAACCCACAAAGCAAGCCGACATCGAATTTGCAATAAAACACACGCATACTAATCAAAAATAGAGATTCAAACAAATTAAACAGCTAAAAAAAAAAGAGGCTGATGCTAAAGTCCCTACCAATTTAGCATTGATGTTCTTGTTCCCAGTTGTAGCCATGACTGTAATCGAACAAGGATCAGAATAATTGATAAGAATTAAAAGCGAAATTCAGATAGGCGTTGACGAGAAGGAGGAGTTGATGCAGGCAAAGGCACAAGGAAGGATCCTCAGCCAACCCCCCTCTCTTTTCTCTCTTTCTACGAAAGACTCAAAGGTACGAGAAAGCGACGTTTTTCCTTACTCTCTTATTCGGAAAAACTACAATTTATAATCCGTTTCTTTCGAAGTTAAATGGTTTCGTCGTATTATATTTTTGATGAAAATTCTTGAAAATATTTTCTAACGTTTGGTTCACACGAAAAAATTACAAAAGGAGAAAATACAACTGTCACAAGAATCCAGAAATGTCTGGTCGCCCTTGCCGAATTCCGGCCAGACTCCTTTGGATCCGGTCGGATCCCTGCCATTTTGGTCAGATCCGGCCGGATCAGTGGCCAGATCCACAAAATGGTCAGGATCCGGTCGGCTTCTGGCCATGGCTGGATTCCAGCTAAATTCGGCCAGAATTTGGTCCGCCGGCATCCGACAACAGTAGCCGGGTGTCGTCGGATTCCGGCGTTGACAGTTTTTCGGTGGCCGGATGTTGCTGGATTCTAGTGCCGCTGGATTCCGACTACCGACCATTGCCGAATTCTGGCAATCGGATATCAAACGTGTATGTAAGGACGAAGAATTTAATTTCGGAAAACGATTTACGGTTTTTATTCTCCAAAAATTAAAGAATGTTTTACGGTCAAACCAAAAATGATTTTCATTGACCATTATTTTCGCCCTTACCAAACACTGTAAAATGCCGAAATCATTTTTCAGAAATCATTTTACGCCGAAACAAACGAAGCATTGAATTTAACTCTCCAAACTACAAGCCGTTTTACAAGTAAATTTACAAACTGTCAACGCTTGAACTCTAACCTCTCAAATTATCAAAAAATTTTAAAAATGCCTATTTTGTCAAAATATGCCTATAATACCACTGTCACATGTCATTTTCAAATAAATAATAAAAAAAAATAAAAAATAAAAAAACTTAAAAAATAGAAACACTAAAATTGATTTAGTTAAAACTTTTAGAAAATTGTATTAAAATTTATTTACATAAATAAATAAATTAAAAAGTAAAAAAAAAAATGAACAATTTGATGTTTCAATGTGGTTTCAAATATTTATTTGATGTTCTAAAATATGCCGTTTCTAAAAAACTTTTAGAAACGCATTATTTTTTTTTTGTTTTTTTTTTTTTTAAAGAAACACATTTTAAAACAAATGTTTAAAATCATATTTTTATATAAGTAATGCTAAAAATTATTCACAATTATTTCCTGAAGTTGACATGATAGTCCCAATTATCTTTAAATCAGTCATAGATTTTTTTTTTAAAAAAAAAACAAAAATTCTAATAATTGATTTGGACGGTTGTATAACATTGTGAGATAATTATAAAATAAAAAGAGTATTGCTAAAAACAGTGGCAAATCCATTTAGAGGCCCGCCAGGCCATGCCCCTGCAAAGTTCGAAAACAAAGTTCGAAAAAAAAATTTATCCTTGAGATTCAAGAGCTACATAAAAAGAGCTACATGTGCTTGACTTTTCAATGGGCCCCTCGTATTTTATTAAAAATTTGAAACAAAGAGTAAAAATAGGTTTTAAATAACTGGGACTTCTTTTCTTTTATAATTAATAATGTAAAACAAGAATCCGAATTTTTCTCTCCAAAACAAAAGGACTTTTCTTTTTTTCCTTGTTTTGCCTAGGTGGCTCATTATAAAGAAAAAGGGTATTTAGATGCGTTTTTTAAACACCGCTAACTGTAGAGAAAATGCTGAATACCTGTGTCAAAAATAATAAAAGACCGCAAGTTGCAATTTTTATTTATTTTTATTTTTTTATGATTTTGTTTCTTTAATAGATTGTATGATGCAATTTTAGACATTTTTGTATTTATATTTCTTTTAAATTTATATTAGTTCTAACATGTTATGTTATTGATATATCAATTTTGACTCATATTTATGAATTTTTATAAACATAAGTTTTGTTAAGCATAGTAATTATGTGTTAAATTATTTAATTTATGTTGTAAAATTTCTTTTTCAAATTTTTAGTTTGGCCCCCACAATAATAAATAAAAATAAAAAATTATAAGGGTTTTGACCCTTGGGGTGGCCCAACTACCTCCGTAGCCCTTGGGGGTAGGGCTGAGCAAAACCCGCAGAAACCCGCCCCGCCCCGCAGAAACCGCCCCAACCCGCCCCGCAGAGCCCAAAACCCGCACCCATGGGGCGGGTTTTGGGGCTGTTTTTGGCCCCCCCGCGCGGTGCGGGGCGGGGCGGGTTGGGGGGGGACCCTTGAATTTTCTCGGGTCCCCGCCCCGCCCCGCATGTCTTGAAAAAAAAAAAAAAAAAAAGAAAAAGAAAGAAAAGGGGAACAGAAAGACGAAGCGTAACTCTTCAGTCTTCACCTTCGGTCTTTCTTTTCCCCTTTTCTTTCTTTCTTCTCACTTCTCACTTCTCAGTTTTCCCCATCTTCATCACTGTCTATCAAAAGAACATTATTTTTCACCGAGTTATGTGGGCTTTTTTGGGTTTCTTTGTCTCGGTCAGAGTTTCACTGAGAAAACAGGGAAAGCAAAAACCTTCTTACCTCTTCCCTTCTCTATCTCTCTTTTCCTATTTGTCTTTCTTGTTTCTTTCTCTCTATTCTGTCTCTCTAGCCTCCTCTCTTTCATTATTTCTTACCCATCTCTCTTTTCTTTTTCATTACCCATCTCTCTGCCCCTCTCCCTCTATTTCTCTCTCTGTAATTGTTGGTTCCCGGCTTTTGCGTTCTGTTTTTCTGTGATCTGATGAAGAAGATGAAAGGGGTTGTTGCTATGGAGTCTTCTCCATATGCTTTGTTTAAGGACCAAAGGAACGGGTTCAAGCATCAAAGTCTTTTGCAAGACTTTGAAGAGCTACAAAAGGTAATTTCATTTGTGGGTTTCAAGAGATTTGTAATTTCTGTTGTGGGTTTCATCAGATCTGATGTTTTTTTTGATTTTCTGGTGGGTTTTGTTCTGAGGTTTTTTGGGTTTCCTTCATTTGAGTTTTCTGTGCTTCATCCCCGCGGGGATCCCCGCATACCCGCGGATCCCCGCCCCGTTCATCCCCACCCCGAGCCCACCCGCCCCGCACGGTTGCTGGGAATTTTTCGCGGGGCGCGGGGGCAAAAAAAGCCAATCCCCGCCCCCCCCCCCGCCCCATGCTCACCCCTACTTGGGGGTGGTTCGGTCACCCCAAGGGCGAAAACCCTCACCTTTTTTTTTTTTTTTCATTGAGGGTGGACGAACCACCCCCTAGACCAAGGGGGTGATTTAGCCACCCTCTCCTCTCTTTTTTTTTTTTCAATTTTTTTTTTAATAAAAAGTTTTTAATATATATATTTTTTAAGTTTTATTATTTTTAATTTATTATGAATTTTTAAACATTTTTATTTTCTGTTTTTTAATTTGTTTTAGATTGACTACCACATGTCAACACCTTAGAGTAGACACGTGTCAGTCCGTTAAATTTTAGACGAAAAAATAGACGGAGGTGTTAAATCCGTCTTTTCCTAAAACATAGGTACCATTTGTGTAACAAATTGAAACTGGGGTACCAAAAAATAAAGTTTTCAAACAACAAATACCAAAAAGATATTTAATCCTAAAAAAAAATCAAAAAAATCAAAATCAAAAGTTAGTTAAAACTATCACCTCAACATTATAAAATAGTTATAAAATATAAATGTGATTTATAGCATTACTCTCTCTTTAAAGCACATCTTAATCAGACATTTGGGTGTTCGATTTTTTTAAAAACTAATTCAACTATAATTTACTGCGCGAATTTTAATATTTAACTTCTTGAGACAAAATCAGAAAAAATTGGATAAAAATTGATTTTTTTTTTTTTTTTTTTTTAAAAAAACGAATCCTAATAGAATTTGTTTTTGAAAAAGTGTTGCCAAACATCCCATTACAACGAGAATTTAGAGAATCATTGGTATCCATTACATGAGTAGTGCTATATGTGCATCAAGAGTCCGTCTGGTGTTCAGCTCTTGACCCACATGGCACGTCTTTTTTCTTTTTTTATTAAAAAAATAAATGTTGAAAATGCAGGTGGAAAGCATTTGATATTCACATTAGAAATTTTTCCCCCATTTCCCAAATCTCCCCCTCTCCACCGTCCCCCCCCCCCACCCCCAACACCAACCTCCGACTAATCGATGCCCTTCGACCCACATTGTCCCTCGGACAGCTCTCTCTCTCTCTCACCCAGCAAACCAGTGCCCATCGACCGACCGTCCCTCGCCCAGCTCTCTCTCTCACTCGGACCCAACAAACCCGAGCGCCGCCCACGAGCACTGTGGATCTTCGACTAGGTCCAATGAGGAGTGCCAGAGCCAACCACTCTTTACGGTTACTCTCTCTCTCTCTCTCTCTCTCTCTCTCTCTCTCTCTTTCCTTTGGTGACTTCTAAGTTGATGAGTGCCAAATATTGTATATTTGGACCTCTTAATTTGCATTTGTTAGGCTTTTAGCTTTGTTATTTTCTTATGTATTTTGCTAGTTTTGTTGTTTTAGCATTTTGCAGGTCATTAAGTGAAAAATAGAGGTTTTGAGGCAAAAAGGTTGAAAATTCGGATTTTTTGGAAATTGGCTCAAGCTCGGCTCTGTTGGGCTTGAGCGCACGTGCCCCTCAACAGCCCTTAGCCTGCTACAATGTGTAGCAAAGGAGCCTTTCAAGCAAATGGGCTCGAGCTCAGCCCTGTTGAGCTCGAGCGCATCGAGCACAGCAGACATCTGCGCACCAGGATGCGCTGCAGAGACATTCAAGCCGAGTGGGCTTGAGCACACTCTGCAAAACTAGCAAAAATGCAAACTTGTACCAGAACTCCAATCAGACCATTTCTCATGCCAAAAGCACCTGTTTCTCTGATATTTGTAGCAGGTCAAGCTGTGAAGACCCCCCCTTTTTTTCTTTTTTTTTTACTAAACATTTGCATAAACATTAATCTCTTAAAATATAAATGGATCTTCATAGTGGCACGACGATATGTCGCAAAGCTAACATATGGTACATACCCCATAATATGTACCTGGTAAATCAGGGTATAACATCTATCTACTATGTAGTGGAATACATAAACTTAATAGCGAAAATCACATTTTAAACATCTATCATAAATTAATCATAATCAAGAGCCAATATTACATCTATTTATTTAAGTCTTTCCTCAAATTAGATACATAACATAAATGACTATATACAATAACAAGTGACACAGGCGTCACAAGCTATAAACAAAACCCATAAAACAAAGGACGCCTTTGGCCCCGCAATTACGACCGTCGCGGCGAGCTTCGGTCATAATATCCCAAGTACACTTCTACAATGTCATCAACTACGACTGGAGTACCTGTAGTCAAAGTAACTTCATCTATACGGTTGTGGTGGTAGCCACATCTGTATAGGTGAAAGTATGAGTTCATCGCATCAATAAGAAGTGCTGAGGCCTCAGTAGTATAAAACTCACTAAGTATACAATATACACAAACATAATAACATGTAGGGTTGGTTTAACAGCGTTATTCATAAAAAGTCACGCTGTTCATCACACACTTATATATTATCACGGTTTCTACTAACAATATTCCACCCATACCATAAACAATATTCTACACATTTCACGAGTGCTAGCACTTCAATGCTAGGCTTACCGTCAACACCGCTCGTAAAGCTACGACCCGCAAGGCACACATCTCACGTGTGCTAGCACTTCAATGCTAGACTTACCACACATCTCACAAGTGCTAGCACTTCAATACTAGGCTTATCGTTAACACCACCTGTAAAGCTATTACTCGCAGGGCACACATCTCACGTGTGCTAGTACATCAAAGCTATGCTTACCGTCAACACAGCCCGTAAAGCTACGACCCGCAGGGCACACATCTCACGTGTGCTAGCACTTCAATGCTAGGCTTACCACACATCTCAGCCAAGAGCTGCTACCCTCTGACCTACCACTCATCTCAGCCAATAGCTACTATCCAGTGGCCTACCACTGTGCCAAATACTACATCATTGGACTTACCATCTATAAACTACCGGGTTATCATAATACCAAAGCATCCACACTATATATATATTATCACATGTGTATTCCCAAACATCTTTCTTGCAACACATACCATATTCCACAACAAACTCACATTTAACACATAATCTCATACTACACAAACCATTATTCCAACTTCATGTTATTGAACACCAAGCCATTTCAAACATATCAATATGGACTTACCATCGCAATTCCCACAACACAGTCACATATATTTTTATCCACTATTCCATAATCATAAATACAACCAATCTCATCAACGTCCATTTATCCATAAAATCTACAATCCAATATATCCCAACTCAATCATAAACAATTTTATCAACAAATTCCATAATCATAAACAACCAAGATTCATCAACATCCATTTATCCATACAATTTACAATCCAATTTCTCACAAACTCCTTCACATTTATTTTCATGCATATCTTCAATATCGATTCATCAACATATATCATATTCATAACATAAATCTCATGCAATCTTCAATGTCAATTCATCAACATATTTTATTTTTTTACAATATAATTCATAATTACATATACCAAATCATCATCATAGAATTAACATCAAATTAAACTAAACGTAGCAATTCATATATCTAAATTCCTAAGATCCCTCAGTGAGTAGAATACTCACCTTGGTTGCATTGGCCTCCAACTCGAACTCTACATTGGAAAACCCATTGCAGTCTCCAATCCGGACACTATCCTGCAAACATTGGTATCGTTAGACTACGCTATTGAACTCTATATTCTATGACATACAACTACCCACGTGCTCGCACGTTGCGTTATTCGCTTCTAAAGCTGGCTAAGGACCTAGGCTATTATTAGGTTAATCCCCGGTTCTATGTTCGCATTTTATTCATTATTAACTATATGATGTATTTACTACTTTCATTGGTTTATGTATCATTGTTGTATCACATTATCATTGTTAATCCCTTTTTTTATAGTTTCTTGTTTATTTACTAGTTAGCATTATATATATATATATATATATTTAAGTCACATACATGTATATGCATATGTATACATATATACATATACACATACAATACTTAAACCTAGTCCATTAATACACTAAAATACTATGTATACATGAATAGATGGATTAATTACTTGGTTACCTTATTACCATCATTAGCTACTAATCATCTAAGTGATTTAAATTATAAGATCTTAATCTTATACAACATATTAATCTAATAGCTCTTCTTTTTTTTAAACTAGCTTACGATCACCTATTGTAATATACATTCTTTAAAGCTTGAGGCATATACATTAACCTCAAAGCCAAGCACTATACTTAGGCTTAATTTGCTATTATGTGGATCTATACATACCACTTATTACACTTTACCATTTTATTCTTTCTTTAAATATTTCCTTTACTTCACCTCAAAGCATTAGCCATAAGCTACCATAACAATCCTCCAATTTAAATAACCCCATCAACAATAACTTCTACTAATATTTCCTAACAATTATCGTTCTTTAACCACCATTCACTTTCAAGATCACATATGCCCATAATCCAACTTTTACCAAGGCCTAACACATACACATCAATTTTCTATGAAAATCAACCCTCAACTAATCTACACAATTCAACCCATACATCACTTAGCCGTAGAAATCAAAAGTTGTTAATTCAACACCAAAATACCAAGCAATCAACCATAAACATTACACACTTCATAACACTACACCCTTCAATGTCTCTCTCTCTATTCGGCTACCACATAGAAGGGATCCACAAAATTAACTTCATTCAAGGGTCTAGACACCAACAAGTATCAAAGGCCTAAAACCAACTCCTATATCAATAAAATAACATTGTAGGAGCCTAATCAAAGATCCAACATCATTCAATTATCAATCCAAAGTCCAGATTTGAATCCCATCAAGAACACCCACAAAACTCACTCTCCCCATACATGGCCACCACAAGAAACTAATCAAACCTTTCCACCATTTTTAATTAGCATTAGACATTCAACACAAATCTAAACAACAATCCAACAATTAAATTCAATCTCTAATAACAAAATATAAACCAGCCTCATCAATTGGTTATCATCCAACCAAAATCACAATCCTTCCAACAAACCTAATCCAACCAATTTTCTCAATAACACCAAAATAAATCTCCATTTTCATTTACATTATACCTAAAACATAAATAAAATCAATAACTCATTCAAACCCTAAAATATCATCTAACAGAAAATTCATAACAAAAGTCTACCACTATCATTCGGTTTCTCTACCAAAACAACTCAAAGTCAAGAACCCAAGAACATATCAATCCAAAAAGCCCTACAATACCAATAATACTCAACCGGGTAGAGTTTTACAACCCACCCAAATCAACCGATTTTCTCCATCCAAATCAAACCCATAAATCTGGAATTCTAAGCCACCTAAATTCGTAGCTTTAAAAACTCATGAAATCCACCCTACCAATAGCTACAACAACCCCATGGAAAAGACCCACTCGAAATGTGCAACAAAACCCCAAACCAATCTAAATGAAATCAAACCCAAGAGCTAGAATAGAGACAGGATTGCATCAAAAAGAAGTTTTCTGAAAAAGTGAAGAAAGGTCCCAAAGAAGTTGAACCGGAGGAAGAAGAAAAGAAGGATCCCAGAGGGCCCAGATGTTTTGAATGCTCAGGTTTTGGGCATATCCGAGCCGATTGCGGGAATCTTAAGAAGGGTAAGGGGAAGGCATACAATGTGACTCTCAGTGATGAGTCAGAAGAAGAAGCTCCAGAGTCTGAAAAATTTCTGGCCTTTGTTGCCCCACATGCTGAAGAAGAAGAAGACTCTTACTACTCGGAGCACAGTGATAATGGGGAAGAGCTCAATGAGGCCTACAAGACACTCTATATAGAGTATGAGAAGCTGAGGAAAGGTCATAAGCAACACCTCTATGATCTAAACAGTTTGCAGACTCAGAAGAGTTCATTGCTGCTCAGAATACAAGAGCTCGAGGAGAAGCTGCTAGAGACTCAGCTCCAGTTAGAACGAGTCACTGATGAGAAGCTGACTCGTATGATGTGTATCCAGAAGAGTCCAACTGACAAGACTTGTCTCGGGTATGTAGCTCCCTCTTCTGATGCTCGCTCTACTTCAAATACTGTATTTGTGAAACCTACAGTCCCAGAGCCTCCTCCCACTGTTAAAGATAAAGGGAAGGACAAGGTCAACTATGATGTTCCAGGCACTCAGAAGCCTCATTTCATCAGAAGACCTCCCATATGCCACCATTGCGGCCTAAGTGGGCATGTTCATCCTCAATGCTCTCTTCTAAAAGCTCAGAAAGCCAAGGCCAATAAAGAAGTGCCCCGACAGGCTGATCATGGCACTAGACCTTCGGCCCAGTTCTAGACTCCTTGGTATCAGGCCCCATACCATCAAGCACCAAGATATCAAGCTTTTTGGTCTCACGGACCACGATACCAGGCATCCCAGCATCAGCGGCCTCAACAACGATTTGTACTTGCCAATCACAGTGGCAACTCCAAGAAAAAATCCAAGTAATCTATGAGGCCTCAGAAGGTGAAAGAAGAGCAGTACCTCAGTGAGCCACCTATCTGGATGCAGAGTATGATGGAGTGGATGATGCAGTCCTGCCAGCAACCACCTACAGGAAGGCAGGCTTGGGTTAAGAAGGACAGTCACCCCATAAGGGGGAACAGACACACCTAGCAGGATTGGGTATTCATGCCTAGGATTTGGTTCCTAATCCTACGGCATTAGGTTTGATTGCTTATCTTACTTGTTATATCTTGTATGCAATCTAGGAACCAGTTGTGTTTTGCCCCCTATTTCTCTTAAGAGAATTTTGCAAGTACTTTGTGGGGAAGACCGAAAAAGCAGGTCAAGCGACTGCCTTTCTATATTGGCATCATCAGGTTTGATCTTACCTTGCATGTGATGTTTTTCCATATTGCATTTTTTTAATAATAAAAAAAAATAAAAAAAAATAAAAAAAAAAAAAGAATTTGCAAAGAATTTGCAGGATTTTTTTTTTCTCTTGGCATAACAGATAATTGCATGTATTTTCTCCTGATATCTCAAATCTTTGAGTATTAATTTACTTTGCTTAGATATAATTGAGAGTCTCTAACTATAATTTGCCAAGTGTTTTCTTGTATATGCACAAGTTGGATAGCTTCTTTTCTCATGCGATGAAAAATGTGCACTATCCACGACTCCCCTAAAAGGTACATCTTTCCTTCTCTGACTTTGTGTTTCTAGAACTTTTGGATAAGAGAAGAGGTCTTTGATAAGATGGCCAAATTGACAACATGCTAGTTGAACCTAGAACCTAAAAACTCTGTCATTCCCTCTAAATTGCAGCATCATAAGAATCAAGCAATACATCATTCTGTGCTTTAATTATTCACTGCTTATGTGCTGAATTCGCTTTATGCCTTGCCCTCTACGTGCAAGTAAAACATTTACTTTGTCCTTCATGGTACAAGTAAAACAATTAGGTGTTGCATCTCAGGGGGAGTGTATCAGATGAGGGTGGCTAGGCCCTAGTAAGTTATAAGGTTTGACTTTTGACTAATATTGCATTGATTTTCTCTCATGTCTAGAAAATCTAGTTGCTCTTTGTCGTATCTATGATAGTCAAACCTTGCGGGTTAAGTCTTCACACACACACGAATTGCATGAGTTGAGTTGTCTATTTGAATTTTCTATGTCCAGGAAAATATTTGTACTGATTAAAATCTCAACTCTCTTTTGTTAGTATTTTGGCCTCATTCTGTATTTGGACAAAATCACTTAAGTGTAAAGATACTGTAAACAGGGATTCCACTTTTTTAGAGTCTGCAAGTCAAAAGAATTCAAGTTCCCTGTCAGCCGTTCAGACGATCGAGCCATCCCGTCCGGACGCCCATCAGTCCACTGTTCCATCCGTCCGGACGACGTGTTATACCGTCCAGACGAAGTGTTCATTCCGTCCGGACCCCATACTGTATCGAGAAGTTTCTGTGCCAGCTTGCATCCGTCCGGACGTTTCAGAATCACGTCCGGACGCCTCCCAGTACTCGATCAGTTTCTGATTTCTTTCCAAGTTCCAAGAAAGGGAAGGTCAGTCAACCATCCGGACGATGTGGTATCCTGTCCGGACGCGCGTCTTCATAAGGCAAGAATCGCAATTCAAATATGACCATCCAGACGTCTGACAGCTGTGGTCCGGACGCGCGTGCATCAAAGAAGGAAATTGCAGATTCGACTTCAATCGTCTGGACGACTGCCTACCATGGTCCAGCCGCACGCATTACAGTTATGGAAATTGCGTGTTGAAGAATTGTCGTCCGGACCCTCAACCCCCATGGTCTGGATGCTGGAGTGCCTTATAAGGAAATTACTTACAGCGGACGTGTGACCATCCGGACGATGCCCTTAAACAAGAAAGATTTCCTTGCGAATTTTTCAGAATATCTTGTCGCACAGGTTTCCGTCCGGATGGCCCATGTCCACCGTCCGGACAGTGCCCAGGTATATTTTGCCTGACGCTCATTTGAGCCTCCAGCCTATAAATAGAGGCCCCTGGGCACTGAGAACTGCAAGAATTCGGTATTGAATTCCTCAACTGCTCAGAGACGTGATATTTCCTCTGAAGCCCTTTCCAAGTGTGCTGTTGCTGTGCTACAACTGAAGTCTATCTTAGAGGTCAGCTCTAAGGTAAGGAGTTCCATTGAAGACCCCTTCAGGTAGGTGAACCTAGTTGGGAAGCGTTCGTGTTGGGTTACACGTCAGAGATCAAGGTACGACCACTGGATCGGTACATGTGAGTGTTACTGTCTTTTATCTAGCTTTGTCTTCTGAATAGTAGAATTCCTGGGTTTGGCTACCTCGGAGTGGTTTTTCTCTTGATCGAGTTTCCACTTCGTCAACAAAAATCTTTATGTCATTTGCTTTCCCCTGTGCTTATTTTGTTGACACTTTGTGCACACACACTTGTTAATTAAATTAGAAGTCAGTTCAATTTTTCAATTGGTATCAGAGCTTAGTACACTCTTAGAAGATTAATTTCTTAAGTGTTTTCTTTTTTGACTTCTTCTATGTCTATATTGAGTATGGATAAAATTGCTTCTATTTCACATGATATGTCTGTTCATAAGACCATGTTCATTAAACCTATCATGTCTCATACTCAATCTATTGGTAAGGGTAAAGGGGATAACCAATCTATACCTACTTGTCATCACTGTGGTATTGTTGGTCATATTCGTTCAAACTGTTTCCAAATTAGGTCTCAGAAACCTTGGAAGAAAACCCTTATCCCTAGGAAAGATGAACCAGGTTTTGAAGAACAAGTTAAAGTATTAAGTGATCAAGTGAAACTCATTAGTGAGAAGTTAGCATACCTCACCCCTAATGTGCAAAGATCTGTCCGGGTTAATAATCAAAAAGCTTCCAAACAAGTCTGGGTCAAAAAGGAAGATAATCTGTGTTTAGTTTCTCATACTGCACTAAAAATTCTTGATACTTGTTTGTGTTATTTGGATAGTGGTTGTTCTAAACACATGACGGGTGATAAGACTTTGCTAAAAGAAGTTCAGATGGGCAAAGGTGGGCGAATCACCTATGGAGATGGGAGTCAGTCCAGAGTCATTGGTAAAGGGATCATCGACATTCCAGGCCTCGAAACATCTCAAGAAGCTCTATATGTAGAAGGGCTCAAGGCAAATCTCCTCAGTATCTGCCAGTTTTGTGATAATGACTTGGTAGTGCAATTCTCCAAGAAGGAATGCAATATATTTAACAGTAGTGGCAGATGGCTCATGGGAGGAGAAAGAACTGCTGACAATTGTTACAGCCTTCTTGGTCTGGCTGCAAGTCCTTAGATTTTCTACAACAAAGCTACCATAGATGACAGTGAGCTATGGCACCAGAGGTTAGGGCATCTCAATTTCTCCGATATGTTGAAAATTGCAGGCAAAGATGTTGTTAAAGGCCTGCCCAAAATGGAGAAGACTGGAAAAGGAATCTGTGGTCCCTGTTAACTAGGGAAACAAACTCGAGCAGCCCATAAGAAGACCTCAGGTATTCTAACTTCAAAAAATTTAGAATTACTGCACATGGATCTCATGGGTCCCACTAGAACTGCTAGTCTAGGTGGGAAAAGATATATTCTGGTTATTGTTGATGACTTCTCTCGATATACATGGGCTATTCCTATTCGGGAAAAATCTGATGCCTTTGATACAGCTCAATATTTGTTCAAGAAGATTCAGGTTGAGCAAAATTGCTAGATTGTGAGAATCCGCAGTGATCATGGTAGAGAATTTGAAATTCCAAGTTCGAAGAATTCTGTCGCTCATATGGAATCAAGCAGAAATTTTCTTCTCCTATCACTCCTCAGCAGAATGGAGTTGTTGAACGGAAGAACGGTGTAATTCAAGAGATGGCTCGTGTGATGATCCACTCAAAAAATCTTGCTCAACACTTTTGGGGAGAAGCTGTAAACACTGCCTATCACATCATCAACAGGGTCTACCTTAGGCCTGAAACAAACAAGACTCCCTATGAAATCTGGCGAGGTAAGAAACCCATAGTGAAGTATTTTAAAACTTTTGGAAGTAAATGTTATATACTTCGTGACAGGGAAAATCTGGGGAAATTTGACACTAAGAGTGATGAAGGTATATTCTTGGGATATTCCACAAACAGTCGTGCATACAGAGTCTTCAACAAAAGAACAGAGACTATGATGGAATCGATAAATGTAGTAGTTGATGATGAAGAAGTTTAGAGACCTATCAGCATGGAGGAAAAACAGCTCGATTCATCTGAGCCTTCAGCAGCCCCAACTAATATTATTAATCCTTCTTCAAAGGAGTCTCCTTCTTCTCCCACAACTTCGGATACCACATCTACTACCTCCGAAGATGAGGATACTCCTACTAATCCTCCTAAGCAATCATGGGTGAAGCATAATCATCCTCCTCAGCAGCTTCTTGGGAACATAGATGAAGGGCGTAGGCTGAGAAGCAGAGTCATTCAGCTCACCAGTGAAGTAGCAAATCAAGTCTCTTACAGCTGCTATCTAGCTCAGACAGAGCCCAAGAAAGTTGATGAAGCCCTACAGGATGAAGGATGGGTCTCTGCAATGCATGATGAGCTCCATCAGTTCACCAAAAATGATGTCTGGACCTTGGTTCCCCATCCGGCAGAACATAATATTATTGGTACCAAATGGATTTTCAAGAATAAAACAGATGAACATGGTACTGTGGTTCGAAATAAAGCCCGTCTTGTTGCACAAGGATATACTCAGATAGAGGGAGTAGATTTTGATGAAACCTTTGCCCCTGTTGCCAGGTTGGAATCTATCAGAATCCTTCTCTCTATTGCTTGTCATCTTGACTTCAAGTTATATCAGATGGATGTAAAGAGTGCCTTTTCTTAAATGGAGTTCTGCAAGAAGAAGTTTATATAGAACGGCCAAAGGGTTTTCAAGACCCCCATCATCCCCATCATGTGTACAAGCTGAAAAAGGCACTATATGGGCTTAAGCAGGCTCCTCGGGCATGGTATGAGCATCTCACCACTTATCTCCTGGCCAAGGGATTCACAAGGGGACAAGCTGATCAAACTCTGTTTATCAGGCAACAAGGTACTCACAAACTCATCGCTCAAATTTATGTTGATAACATTATTTTTGGAGGTACTCTAGACTCTCTTGCCCATGAGTTCTCTGAGGAAATGAAGCAGGAATTTGAGATGAGCATGATTGGTGAGCTGAACTACTTCCTTGGCCTTCAAGTTAAGCAAACTACTGAAGGCATCTTTATTTCTCAGTCTTAGTATGCTAGGGATCTGGTCAAACATTTTGGGTTGGATGGAAAAAGTCGTACTCGCACTCCCATTAGCGCCAGTGTTAAGATCAATAGTGATCTTATAGGCAAATCTGTTGATCCATCACTTTACAGGAGTATGATAGGGAGCCTCCTGTATCTTACAGCCAGCCGACCAGACATTGCTTTCAGTGTGGGTGTTTGTGCTCGTTTCCAAGCAAATCCTAAGGAATCCCACCTCACTGCAGTTATGCGTATCATCAGGTATGTAAATGATACCCTCTCTTATGGCATATGGTATTCTAGAGAAACAAATCTTGTTGTTGCAAGATACTCTGATGCAGATTGGGCTGGAAATGCTGATAACAGAAAAAGTACCTCTGGAGGATGCTTCTATGTGGGGAACAATTTGGTTGCTTGGATGAGCAAGAAGCAAGCGTCTATTTCTCTCTCCACTGTTGAGGCTAAGTATATTGCTGCGGGTAGCTGCTGCACTCAATTATTGTGGATGAAGACGCTGCTGGGGGACTACGGATTCTCTCAAGATGCTATGATTATCAACTGTGATAATACTAGTGCGATTAATATCTCAAAGAATCCCGTTCAGCACTCTTGGACCAAGCACATCGACATCAGACATCACTTTTTACGTGATCTTGTGGAATCTGAGGTGGTTTCTCTTCCATTCATTCCCACTAAAAATCAATTGGCTGATATACTTACCAAACCTCTAGATGGTAGCAGGTTTAAGTCTCTTCGTAAAGCCATTGGTGTTTGTGCCATGTCCTAGACATGATGTTCCATGCTAGGATGAACTCTTTGTCCTCTGATAGCATGATGTTGTAATAAAAAAAAAGGGGGGGGGGGGGGAGTCTTCGTAGCTGGGTAAGTCTTTCACAAGGTATGTCAGCTATTTCATGTATTCTTTCTAGTTTACTAGTCTGTTGAGCATTGATATATTATGTTTACATGCGGGTGAAAACATCAGTCTGACATGTACAAAAGTTTTTCCCTGCTCATTGTTTTTGTTTGATAGTCGTTTATCTCATGTGATGACCTCATGCACTATCCTAGACTCCCCAAAGGTACTCATTTTTCCTTCTCTGACTGGTTGCTTCTAGACTTTCTGAATAAGAGAAGAGGTATGTGATAAGATGGTCAAATTGACCACAGGCTAGTTGAACCTAGGATCTCAATACTCTGGCATTTCCTCTAGCTTGCAGCACCATAAGAATTGGGCAGTTATTCGTATGATTTTTGTGCTTTAAAATTGTTTAATCCCTGCTTCTGTACTAAATCTGCAATATGCCTTGCCCTCTATGAGCAAGTAAAAATTTATCTTGTTCTTCATGGTACAAGTAAAACAATTCGGTGCTGTATCTTAGGGGGAGTGTATCAAATGAGGATGGCTAGGCCCTAGTAAGAGTAAGGTTTGACTTTTGGCTAATCTGTCACGGATTCTTTCTCTTCTTTAGGAAATCCGGTTGCTCGTGTCATGATTTTTCAAACCTTGTGGATCAGTCTTCACACACACACATGCATTGCATGAGTTGAGCTGGTTATCTTCATTATTTAGGCAGGGTAACTTTTGTTTTTGTTATACTGGTCTATCATCTCCATGTTCTCATAATTCTGACCTGCTCTATGACTAGTTTTTCAGACAGAAATACTTGCATGTGCTACAATACTTGTGAAGGCCCTTACTTTACTGCTTTCTCCCTATTCAGCAATTTTTCAGACTATGTTTTTGATAACTGTTGAACTCATATTACTCTATTTCCTGGGTCCTTCTAAGACCGTTAGGGGGAGTAATTTTTATGACAGTTAGTTTTTATTACTCTGTTTTACCCTTTGTCCCTTTGAGACAAAAAGGGGGAGTAATTTTTATTTTTGGACCGGGAATGTATTTCCAAACCGGTCAAGTGATTTTTGTCCCAGAATGGCCAAAAGGGGAGTTTGTTAGTATTTTGGCCTCATTCTGTGTTTGGACAAAATTACTTAATTGTAAAGATGCTGTAAACAGGGATTCCACTTTTTCAGAGTCTGCAAGTCAGAAGAATTCAAGTTCCCTGTCAGCCGTCTGGACGATTGAGCCATCCCGTCCGAATGCCCATCTGTCCACTGTTCCATCCGTCCGGACGACGTGTCATACCGTCCGGACGCTAGACAGACCAGCATCAATAGTCTGGACGAAGTGTTCATTCCATCCGGACTCCATACAGTATCGAGAAGTTTTTGTGCCAGCTTGCATCCGTCCGGACGTTTCAGCATCACGTCCGGACGCCTCCCAGTACTCGATCAGTTTCTGATTTCTTTCCAAGTTCCAAGAAAGGGAAGATCAGTCAACCGTCCGGACGATGTGGTATCCAGTCCGGACGCGCATCTTCGTAAGGTAAGAATCGCAATTCAAATATGACCGTCCGGACGTCTGACAACTGTGATCCGGACGCGCGTGCGTCAAAGAAGGAAATTGCCGATTCGACTTCAACCGTTCGGACGACTGCCTACCATGGTCCGGACACACGCATTACAGTTATGGAAATTGTGTGTTGAAGAATTGCCGTCCGGACGCTCATCCCCCATGGTCCGGACGTTGGAGTGCCTTATAAGGAAATTACTTGCAGTGGACGTGCGATCGTCCGGACGATGTGCCATCCCGTCCTGACATGCGATCGTCCGGATGATGTGCCATCCCGTCTGGACGATGCCTTTAAACAGGAAAGATTTCCTCGCGAATTTTTCAGAAAATCTTGTCGCACAGTTGTCCGTCCGGACGGCCCATGTCCACCGTCTGGACGGTGCCCAGTTATATTTTGCCTGACGCTCATTTGAGCCCCCAGCCTATAAATAGAGGCCCTTGGGCACTGAGAATTGCAATAATTCGGTATTGAATTCCTCAACTGCTCAGAGATGTGATATTTCCTCTGAAGCCCTTTCCAAGTGTACTGTTGCTGTGCTACTACTGAAGTTTATCTTAGAGGTCGGCTCTAAGGTAGGGAGTTCCATTGAAGACTCCTTCAGGTAGGTGAACCTGGTTGGGAAGCGTTTGTGTTGGGTTACACGTCAGAGATCAAGGTACGATCACTGCATCAATACATGTGAGTGTTACTGTCTTGTATCTAGCTTTGTCTTCTGAATAGTAGAATTCCTGGGTTTGGCTGCCCCGGAGTGGTTTTTCTCTTAACTGAGTTTTCACTTCGTCAACAAAAATCTCTGTGTCATTTACTTTCTGCTGTGCTTATTTTGTTGACACTTTGTGGACACACACTTGTTAATTAAATTAGAAGTCAATTCAATTTTTCATCTTTTATATCTCTGCCTAGTTTGGAGATGCTCTCTGATTGTGTTATCAGTGGATTATACATGCGTGTTCTGAAACTGACTTGAGAAAAATGGATTTCTGTGAATTTTCTTCAGTTTTCTGTTTTTTAGTGTGAAGCGTCCAGACAGTCTCTCTTGGCGTCCGGACTGGTGGATTTTCGTTGTCCGGATGATTTTTTTGGGAGTCCGAACGGGCGGAGCTTAGTCGTCCGGACAGGGATCTGTTTACGTCCATACGCACGCGGCAACCAACGACCGAACGGTAAGGATATATCGTTCGGACGCGAGAGGCCAGTCTGCTCATTTTCGAGGCAGCGCGCGTCCTGACGGCATTAATACACCGTCCGGACGGGGACCCCACAAAGGCTATATATATCCCTGGTGGCCATTTCTCCTTCCCACCCCACCACAATCTCACTTTTTAGCTTTTAGTGAGTTATTTCTTGAGTGTTTTTGGCTAGGGGTGTAAACGAGCTAAGCTACTCGTGAGCTTACTCGAGATCGGCTCGAATAAACTCGACTCGTGCTCAAATCGATTATTAAATGAGCTACTCGTGAACACGAAATTAGACTCGATTATTAAACGATGCAAACTCATATAAACTCGGCTCGACTCGATTAAAGCTCGTGAGCTCGCTCGTATAAGGATCGACTCGTTTATTAAGGCTTGGCTCGTGTATATATATAATATTTGTTAATATATAACTTATTTTTATAATATAATATATTAATAAATAATATACTATATGTAAGTATAAATTAAATAACAAATAACAATAGTCATTGGTCGGTATATATTGATTGATTATATGTATATAAAATAGTAAAAGTGGATAATATCAATACTTAATTGTTTTTTTTTTTAACGAAAGATCTAAGTATTTCACGGATCAAATATCACAATTATAAAGCTCTTACATCACAAAGTATAAAGCTCTGCGAAATTAGAGCCACATGCTATGATGTTACAAAATCATAGATACAAACAAAATTCTTGCAATAAAGTACTATTTATGACTTTCATCTTCCGCTAACCCATGTACAAAAATAATTAAATAGCATATTTGCTCCGAGCAGACTAGATCTAAGACAATGGTAGCCAAATATCATAGAAAAATTTATTTAAACCGGTCGTGAGAGATAACCCATCACACCGAACTATCCAGACCGTGAGGGATAACTCTTCACACATAACTAACCTTCATCCCATAGATCGTCCATGGGGGCAGATCTATGGAGAAGAAAACTCTTATTCAAAGCCAAAACACAACTAACAAATAGCAACAGCGGCCATGAAGGAGATGAACAATACAACACTGAGATAGATGGACGAATGCATAGATAATCTTATCTATAGCTAAGAATTATATAGTTAAGAATTATGAAAATTATGACTTATTCATAAGTCAAGTGATATAATATGATTCATAACTCATAGTCATAAATATATATATAATTATAAATTAAGGTATAAGTATAAATTATAGCCACATAATGTCATAAATATACAAATACAAGGATTAAGTATTTAGATACTTTATACTTAGATACACTGATTAAGTATGATTTAAGATTTTAAGTATTTAATAATTATTAATAATACTTAGATACAATGATTAGGTATATAGATTACATACGTAAGTATGGATTCACATTAATTATATGATATAACAACATTTTTTTTTTTAAAATGATATAACGACACTTTTGAAACTTAATCATATTATTCATATATAATGACAATGCAATTCATATAATTCCAAATTAAATTATTAGGATTAGAATTACAAATATGTTAATTATAATCACAATTTAGGTATTATCATTAGAATTTATATCATATGATCTAACTTTCTATTATACAACCATTAAATATGATCTAAGTATTATCATTAAACTTGAAAAAAATAATATTATCATTAAATATATAGGACCATATGATAATATAATAATTATTATTGTTAATGTTTTAACATAACATTTATATTGACTATTTTTACTTAATATATATATTTTTTTATAATTAAATATTGAATCATTATATACTTATATCACATTATTTAAGATCAAAGATCAAATGACAATATTTGTGTGTTCAAGAGCATATAATATAATCACTATATCTATATTAACTTATTAAGTATATAAGTATTAAGATTAGGTATTAGATTATGTTTGTCAAAAAAAGAAAAGAAAAGAAAAAAGGTATTTAAATTATGAATTGTTGTATCATAATTCATGAAGTATTAAGACTAATTATTAAATTGGAACCTTATAATTATAAAAGATCTTGAAAGATGCAAATATGGGAATTGACTTGACCAAATCCATATAATAAACTAAGATTTCATTTTTCTCATAGTTGCATAATTTCACTAACTTTTGAATTTTTAAAATTTCAAAGCAAAACCAAAAGGAAAAGAAATTTTCCTTTAATGAAACAATTTAAGTTTAATTTTCAAAATTCAAACTTTGCATTAAATTTCACTAAAATTTCTCAAAATTGCACTATAATTTGCTAGCAAAAATTTTCTCTCCAAAAGTCAGAAGCTTAGGGCATTAAAATTTTGAAAAAATATTCTTATTTTCTATAAAAAAAAAAAAACAACATAAATTAAAAACCTAAACTTAAATTCCTATTCTTTAATTGCATTAAACGAATTAAACGAATTTTCCAATAATCGAATTAATCTAAACAAAAAGAAATTTTATACAATACTAATTTCAAATTTAATTGCATTAAACATATTTAAACACAAATTTAATTGCATTAAGCTCATTCCCATGTGAATTCTGAGCGTCATATTTTTATTGATTACATTAATTAAGAAGATCAAATAAAAATTGAAGGTATTATTGATTTTAAATATTATTTGATATTAAATTAGAATGTTAGAATTATAAAAGATTTTACAAAAGCAAATATAAAAATGAGATTGACCAAATTCACCTAACAAAATAAACTTTCAGTCTTTCAAATATAAATTTTCATTTAAAGATTTTATACAAGTTAATTAATACTTATATTAACTATTATTATAATTTTTTTTATCATTAGATACTTAGCAATAATTATATTACATGATCTAATATCTACGATAATCTAAATTATTAATATTAAATATCTAATTATATACATAAAAATATAATATGTTATATATAATAATTATTTTTGTAATACAAATTATTAAAAAAAAAAAGTTGCATTTTTTTTTTAGTCAAAAAAACATTTTAAAACCTCTAAAATACTGCATTTTTTTTAGTCAAAAAAACATTTTTAAACCTCCAAAATACTGTATTAAAAACGGATTACAATGAATTGTGTTCAATATTTGTGGACCTTTAATTTTTCAATGCCCAACTCGGCGTTTCATGAAAACTGCTGCCTTTGAATGAGTTTTTTTTTTTTTTTTGGTAACAAAAACAATTAAATGACTTCTGAAGCCTGGATTGGTGGATTACAATGAATAGTATTTATTAGCATTTAAAGATTTGTAGACCTTTCGTTTTTTTTTTTTTTTTTTTTGGAGAAACAGTTGTTCTAGAATATAGGCATATAGCAATTTTATAACTTAAAACTTAAACATGAATGACAATTATGACAGCCTATTAGCCCAGGCGCGTGTGTAGAGATTTTTTTCAAATTTTTTCACATTGCTATGAATGACAGGCGACAGTCTAACATTCACGCATACCGAGTAGGAGAGCATAAAAAAATGCTCCTCAAAATTTAATCTGGGCTGTTCGATTATTTTACTGTCAATCATAGCCGTTCATTTTTACTTATTGGAATACAGCTGTAATCCATTTCATTCAATTGAAATTATACTGTGTTTTAAATTTACATGAGCGCATTATTATTGATATTATCTGATGACTTATATTAAATCGTGAATCAGTCATTAAAAATTAACGATCAAGATCACATGCAACATTGATTTTAGCTACATGACGCGCAGATTTATATAAAATCTTTGACACATGGATTGATGCATTGAAAACCAAAGAATGGGTAAATACTAAATATTTAGCTCGCCTAATTTCCTTACGCATCTTTTTAACCCATCTTCTTCTCTCTCATTTCCTTCTCCAGTTGAAGAATGCTTCAACCAAAAAAAAAAAAAAAAAAAACATAGTTACCCATTCTACAGGTATGATACACTTAACAATAACCTTATCATCTTGTAATTTTTGATCATTCGAATGGATCTTGTGGCCGAGTTTTCTCACATGCAAATGGATCAGCGACCTACGAAGAGGGCGGGTCTGGGTGGGACGTTCTTCCTCAAGTCTCAAAGGTGAAAAGCCCAAAGAGATATTCTTTCCCTACCATCCTATAGATCTTTCAAAGGTTTTTTGTATTTGTTTAAATTTGATTTGTAAGTTCAATTTATTATAAATGTATAAATTTATTTTGTAATTGTTTTTGGAGGAATGATTGATAATAATTTTTGTTTCTTTTTTATTTTATACTTTAATAAAAAAAAAATTGAAGAATTCTACTCGAGTCGAGCTTGAGCCGAGGGCTCGAGCTCGGCCATAATGATCGAGCTCGAGCTCGATCTCGCACAGAGATCCCACTTGTTCGAGCCGAGCTCGAACACAAAATCTAGGCTCGTCACGAGCTCAAGCTCGAGCTCGAGCTTAAGAGAAATTTAAACGAGCCGATCCCGAACAAGCACTACTCGCTCAGGATCGGCTCGTTTACACCCCTATTTTTGGCCTTATCTCATCCCTCTTTGTCTTTTTGTGCATTAATCTCACAATTCAAGTATTCTTCTAGTCCTTTTCTCTTCAGTTTATTTTAACTGTTAGAATGTTGATCTCTTTAGGAAAGTTTTTTGAGATTATGAGATGCATATATTTTCCATGTTCGAATTATTTGTGGTGATACTTTGTGGGACTATAAATGTGATAATTTCTGTCTATTTTTAATAGTCCATTGTACTGTCGTTACTCTGACCTAACAAGTATATTTTTGGATTATTCTTGGCAAAATCCTGTTGATCTCCTTTTGCAGAATCATGTCTGCAGTCAGTTCCCAGCGTAGGGTCCGCCAGAGGACAGAGGAAGAGAGGAGCGCCCTACAGACCAAAATCATGGACCACACAGTCATTGCGGAGCGCAATGTGGTTCAATCTGACATTATGGTGCCTCCGCTGGATAGTATTTATGAGACTATTCAGACTTACCACTGGGGATACCTCTACACCTGTGCCTGCATTATTCTCACCAGGTTGGTCAGACTCTTCTATGCCAACCTTGAGGTGGGGCAGGATGATGATCGTGGGATGGTCCTACAGTCCACTGTTGACGGGCACATCATCATTGTTGATCCCCAGATCATCAGTCACTTTATAAGCGTTCCAGTCCTTGATCTGTCCGACAGTCCTTATAATGAGGTGGTGCTTCCTCCCTCTATGGACGAACTCCGAGAGTTCTTCCATGCAATTCCACTGGGAGAAGAGCGTGCTACCACCATCCAGATCGGCGCACTGTCTCTTGCTCATTGCTTGCTGGCCAAGATAGTGCAGCACAACCTATGGCCAGTTGTCAGGCACAGTGACCTGATTTTGAAGAAGGCTCAGTTCGTGTATGCCATCCACCTCCGCTTGCCTTTCTGCCTGTGCAAGCATATTATGAGCGTCATGCTGGAGGCCCATGATGAGGGTAATACCGGACTCTCTTTTGGCTGCCTGCTCACTCAGATTATTCTTTAGTCAGGCATCAACATAACTGGAGAATTGAAGATGAAGATTCAACAGCCCATCAACAAGCAGACTTTGATGAAGTCAAATGCACAGCTACGGAGAGATGACTCCGATGATGAGGTGCCCATTCCTTCTGCCATGCCAATCGGCTTTCCAGATATGGCTTCATCCTCTCAGACAGTCCTGCCTTCAGAGTCAAAGATCAATTTTTCATAGATCATGGAGGCCTTGGCTGCTATTCAGGGAGGCATGAGCACTATGCAGCAGTCCATCACTTCTATATAGCAGGAGGTGCATTCCATCAACAAGCGGGTAGAGCAGAATCAGCTGGATCTCAAGGAGTGCCTCAAGTACCATCATCCTGGCAGTAGTGATGATGAGGAGGATGCACCCATGGCAGTGGATAATTGAGTTTCTCTAGCTGTAATTTGTTTTTGGTAGCTAGCTTTTCAGTTTTCTTTTGTGACAATTGTGTTATATTTAGCTACTTTTGTAAAACTGTTTAACTAATATTACTCTGTTTCTCGGGTCCTTCTGAGACCGTTAGGGGGAGTAATTTTTATTAAAGTTGTTTCTTTTATTACTCTGTTTACCCTTTGTCCCTTTGTGACAAAAAGGGGGAGTAATTTTTATTTTTGGACCGGGAATGTATTTCCAAACCGGTCAAGTGATTTTTGTCCCAGAATGGCCAAAGGGGGAGTTTGTTAGGTTTTGATTGCCTACATGCTGGTTGACAAAATCACTTGTATGTAAAGATGCTTTAACAGGGATTCCACTATTCAGAGCTCTCTCAGAAGACTCTGCACTGCCTGCAAGTCAGAAGTTTTTCGGTTCCCTGTCAGCCGTCCGGACGATCGTGCCATCCCGTCCGAACGTTCATCTATCCACTATTCCATACATCCGGATGATGTGCCATATCGTCCGGACGACGTGGATTTTCGTCCGAACCCTCCACTTTATCGAGAAGCTTCTGTTCTAGCTTGCATCCGTCTGGACGTTTCAGCAGCCCGTCCGGACGCCTCTCAGTGATTGATCAGCTTTAGATTCTTTCCAAGTTCAATTTAAGGGAAGATTGCTTCAACCGTCCGGACGACGTGGATTCCCGTCCGGACGCGCTCATACATAAGGCAAGAATCGCAAATCAAATATCACCATCCAGATGACAGTCAGCCTTGGTCCGGACGCATGTTCAACAGTTAAGGAAATTGCCAATTCGACTTCAACCATCCGGACAACTGCTTACCATGGTCCGGACGCGCGCATAGCAGATATGGAAATTGCATGTTGAAGATTAGCCGTCCGGACGCTCATCCCCCTTGGTCCGGATGCGCGAAAGCCTTATATGGAAATTACTTGCAGCGGACGTGAGACCGTCCGAACGACAGTGTCTCACAATCCGGACGCAGCTCTTAAACAAGAAAGATTTCTCAGCAAAATTTTTGGAAAAATCTGTCGCACAGTTGTCCGTCCGGACGGCCCATGTCCACCGTCCGGACGGTACCCGCCATATATCACTGCAGTTGCCCATTCTGTACCTCAGCCTATAAATAGAGGCCCCAGGGCATTGAGAACTGCAAGTATTCGGTATTGAATTCCTTCAGAACTTAGAGAGTTATTTTGTAAGATTATTGGAGCTGATCTGTCTCTCAAGCCATTACAAGTGTGCTGTTGCTGCGTTACAACTGAAGTCTATCTTAGGGGACGACCCTAAGATAAAGGATTCCATTGAAGACGCCTTCAGGTAGGAGACCTGGTTGGGAAGCATTCGTGTTGGGTTACACGTTAGAGAGCAAGGTACGACCACTACATCAGGGGTATGTGAGTGTTACTGCTTTATATCTAGCTATGTCTTCTGAATAGTGGATATCCTGGGTTTGGCTGCCCCGGAGTGGTTTTTCTCTTAATTGAGTTTCCACTTCGTCAACAAAAATCTTTGTGTCTTTTATTTTCCGCATTGTTATTTTTGTTGTACACTATTTGCACACACTTGCCTTTTTAATTAGAAGTCAATTTTCATTGTCATATGATGAAAATATTGTTCATTTATTGTTGTTGTAAAATTAATAATATCCATCACAAAGCAGTTATAAAATTAGTAGGCTCATGACATATCATCATAAACATAAATCATGCTCAGTCTGTTGACATATCACACATCATCGTGAGACCAATTTTGTAAGTATTTATTTACCTTAAACGCTTATCCAAAGACTCAGACATCTCAAACTCCCGCTACTACGAAACATACCCTAATATTAACATAATACAATGAAAGTTCTAACCAATGCACGTAAAAACCCTAAATACAAACTTAGCACTCAAAGCTATCATTAAACCCCTAATTAACCATTTCTAGTCATTGTCGAACATTCGATAATGGGTGGAGCATTTGACCAACAAAGGTTGAATGTTCAGTCAAATGTGGAAAACGTTCGAGGGTACCAGAATGCATGAAAAACTCAAAGCTCAAACCCAAACCATTCTTCTTTATAACCAAGGCTTAAAATAGTTTAATAATAACATGTTAAATCATGCCAACGTGGGATTTTATGAAAAATAAGTGTAAGCTCCCAATGTTTAGAAAATATTCCTTTTTAAGTGAGATAAATTATGAACACGCCATGGTATGTTTAAGACTCATTACAACATATGGTCAGGACATTAATAACATGAAAAACGAGTTTAAAGATCAAGGTTTACCTCAATGAAGTTATACAACACCAAGATCAACTCTTCTCTGTACTGTCCAATATAATAATTAAATATTTAATTGGAAATTAGACTACACAAACGAGTTGAGTTAGTAAAGTGTCAAGAAAATGCAAGAAAATGTGTAAAAACACTTATAAAATCATAGAAATGGAGTTTCTAAGTGGTTTTTGGATGCTTATTTAGCATGTCCAGACGGCCTTGACAGAAAGTCTGTGTTCGCTGTCCTGTTCGAACGCTCTTACGAGCACCAAAACCCGAGAGGTCTTGTTCGCAGCGCTGTCCGAAAGCCCTTGTGAACACCAAAGTCCGAAAGTTCTCATTCGCAGCCCTGTCCAAACACCTAAGTGAACACCTATGACTTCTTGTGCGCACGTCCAAACGCTCACTTATCCCGTCCAAATGGCACTAGAGATAAATGTGGATCTAAGCCCTTTTGGCTCATTTTATCTGAATCTCTCTCCCACCACACGATTTTTCTTAAGGTTTTTCATACAAAAACCTTGATCCACGAAAATCCAAAGGTCTGATCTCAAATCCAACTTCGGAAACGTGATCTACGCGAGTGGATCTATGTTTTGACCGATCGTTTTGATGTAAATCACTAAACTCATATTTTGGAGATTTTTGGGTAAATCTTGTGAATGTGAGTTTAATCTAGTGTTTTCTCTTGGTATTGAGTTACTTAGAAGTGCTTGAGGCTACCCAAACCTTGGGTATTGGTTTGGTGAACTTTTGGTAAGTTTTCCTCAAACCCTAACTTTTGGGTATTTTATTTAAGTGGTGTTTTATGTGTTAAACCCTAAGTAAAATACTCATGGGTTAATATTGTTGTGATTAGATTATTATTTTATAGTTGTGGATATGTGTTTAGAAACCCTAGAATTTTATAGGTAACTTAGTGGTGTAGCCTTTGAACGATTCAAAATGCTACTTAGTGTGGTTAATAGCTAGGAAACTAAATGGTGCAATGCGTTCTGTTTTAGTGGCACTTTGCGGGCCAAACCTCGAGTTTGTGTACGAGTAACCCAAGATAAGTATTCTACTCATTGAGAAACTATTATTTTTATATATTATAGAATTGGAAAATATATATGTTGTTTTTGAAAATAAATATTGACTTCTAATTAAACCAAATGTGTGTGTTTGTGGGCAACAAAATATCTTACATGCGGAATTTAAATAGGACAAGATATTTGTTACGAAGTGAAAAATCTATGAAGAGAAAAACCACTCCGGGGCAGCCAAACCAAGGGAATCCACTATCCAAAAACAAAGCTAGTTACAAGACACTCGTACTCACATAACCCTATGCAGTAGTCATAACTTTAACTCTGACACGAAGCCCATCGTGAACTCTTCCCAACCAGATCTTCCACCTGAAGGGGTTTTTGATGGATTCCTTTACCTTAGGGCCAACCCATAAACAACGAGCACACATGAACAACGAGCACACACCAGCAACGGCTTGAGAGCTAGCGGATCCTTGATTCTCCCTAAACACCCTCTCAAAGCACTATGGAATTCACTGTTGAATTCTGTACAAAACACAAGCCTAAGGCCCTCTATTTATAATCTTACAGAAAACTTAAAACTGCTGAGATTCGGGCTCTGGCTGACAAGCGTCTGGAGGGAAGTTAGCAATGTTTGGACGGTTTTCTGCGGTATCCTTTCAGAAACAGCATAATTCTATCTTTATCAGGTTCACGTCTGGACGGCTTGACTGAGCGTCCAGACGGTCTTCGCTAAAATCCTTTACACATTCGAATGGAACACTGGAATATTCTGAAATACTAGACATCGTTCGGACGTGTTACCACGTCGTCCAGACGGCTTGCAGAGACTTCCCAAATAGTGTCGACTTCTAAATCCAACTCCTTGTTGAATACTGATTGACCTAGCGTCCGGACAGTGTTGCTCTGACGTCTGGACATCTTCATCGTTATGTGCTGGACACTGAGGGGCGTCCAGATGACTTCAAAGGCCCGTCCGGTTGGTTGCACAGGAACCGGCTGTTTTGTCTTGGATTTTGCAAGGACTCTTCATGGACATCTTCTTAGAAGCTTGTGATCAGATACTTTCTTTGATTTGAACATTGTCTGAATACATGAAGATTCTGAATTGAAACCGACCATCCTGTTAAGTTGCAACCATTACATAAAGTGTTTTTGTTTATCCAAAATGTAGCCAATTAAAATACTAACAAACTCCCCCTTTGGCCATTCTGGGACAAAAACACTTAACCGGTTCGGAAACACATTCCCGGTCTAAATACCAAAAACAACCAAAAATACTCCCCCTTTTTGTCACACAATGACAAAGGGTAAACAGAGTATTAATTAAAAACCATAAGTGTTTGAATAATTACACCAAAATGTCAGCAAAAATTTAAAATTGTTCGATAACCAAAACAAGACAGAACATAAAAAAAATAAAAAAAAAACTCAATCATCATCATCATGCGGCTTTGGATGATGATATTTCAAGCACTCCCTTATGTCGATCTGGCTCTGCTTGACACGCTCTCCTATTAGATTGACTTCACGCTGGAGAGCTGACATAGAAGTCATAAGCCGTGCAAAAGCAGCTTCAATGTCAAAAGAGGGAGGCACAACCTGAGATGATGATGCAGTTACTGTGGGGAGATATGGTAGAGGCTGAGGAACAGCGCCTTGAACCTTATACTGAAACTGGGCATTAGACTTCATGAGAGTCTGTATGCCAAGAGGATCTAGGATTCGTGAGCGGGGCTTGAGTCTGAAATATCTGTCACAACCTGAAGGCAGATTTGAGTGATCAAACACCCAAAAGACAGACTTGTATTCTTCTCATCTCGAATCTCGAGCATAGTGTGCAAGATGTGCTTGCACAGGCAAAAATGAGTCTGCATCATGATGGCATAGAGAAGGGTGGCCTTCTTAAGGGTAAGCTCACTCCGACGAGCTTGAGGCCAAAGGTTAGTCACCACAATCTTTGCTAAAAATTGGTGAATAGGAGCAAAAGTACCGATCTTGATCTGGGAGTGGGACTTGTCTTCTCTCTAGGGTCTCATCCCAAAGAAGTCATGCAAGAAATCAATGTTGGGAGCCTCATCAGGAAAAGGAACTCCGGAGACTGGTAACACAGGCACTCCGATCACAGCATTAATAAGCTGTGGATCAATCTGTAGCTGTTGTCCTCTAACCATGGTCTGCATAATGAGTCCTCTATCATCCTCCTGGATGATGATCATGTTTCCATAGAACTCCCATACCAGTCTGGGAAAGGTCGGGCAGGCACAATTGTACAAGTACTCCCAGTGGTTCTCCATTAGCATCTAAGCGATGGGGAGCAGAACTGGATCTCTCAGATCTGCGCAGAGAAGATTGCGCTCTGATAGGACCTGTCGTGATCGCATGCGATGCAATCTGTCAGTAACCGTCTCTTCAGTTCTTTGCTTGACACAGGGAGGACAGTCGTCGGAAGACATAATTTTTTGACAAAAAAAAATCACAGACAGAAATTCATGAAAGCCTTAATTCCTATTAGTCCAAAAAAAATTTAGGCATTATAACGGCTGTAAAATGGACTATCCAGAAATTACAACATCAAGAAAACACAACCCAAACAATATTGAGAACCAAATATGCAGAATCTCAACCCAAATAATAACATATTTTGAGGAATAATACATATTAAACTCAAAATAATATAAACCCAAAAACAACCTATTTTAAGCATAGAAACTTAAAATAAATTAGTAAAAGAGTATTAAAACATACCTAGGGTGGAGATAAATTGCAAGGATGACACGCACTTGAGAATTACGCATAAAAAGCACAGAATAAATGCACAACACGACAAAAAGAACCAAAAAGGGCGAATGAGAAGGCTGCGGCGTGGGGAGAATGCGATTTAATCCTACAGGGTTCACCGTTCGGACAGAACTTAAGTGACGTCCGGACGGAGTGCCACGTAGGAGATCGCAAAAACATGCCCGTCCGGACTAGAAGAATTGACATCCGAAAAAATCAACCGTATCATCCAGACATACAGGAGCATCGTCTGGACATCCCGAAACACCGTCTAGACGCTTCACACAAAAAATCTGGAAAAAAAAAAGAAGGAAAAAGAACAGCAAAATATTTCCCAAGTAATTTCCAGAGCACGCATGTATATAACACTGATATCTCAGTTCAATTAGTTGTTCAAAAATATCCCAAGATATAATTGAGAGTTAAGTTTTAATAAGCACAAGAATTTCTCTGTAGAAAGACATTTCAATAGAAAACTTAACTCAAGCATTGCGTGTGTGTGTGAAGGCTTTCTCAATAAGGTATGAAGTTCACTGATATGACTTAAATCACCCGAATTTTACAAAGAAGAGAGAAAATCAATGTTAGATCAGTCAAAAGTCAAACCTTATTATGCTAGGGCCTAGTTACCATCATCTGATACACTTCCTAAGCTGCGGCACTTTTCTTTTACTATGTCCTTTAGTGACTGTCTATTTCTGCAATGATGTGGTCACTAACTGTTTCTTTAGGGACAAGATCAAGAACAGATTTATAGCATAAGCAGTGAATCTGTTTATTTATCCATTTTTATTCAGTTTGGAATGCCTTTTATCACTTGGTGCTGCAAAAGAATGGCAGAATTTTTGGGTTCTAGGTTCAACTAACGAGTTGGTCAATTTGACCATCTTAGAAAAAAAAAATCTCTCTCATTAAAATTTCTTGAAGCTAAAAGTCAAAAGAGAGAAGAAAAAAAATACCTTAGGGGAGCCTTTGGAAAGTGCACAATTTTTCATTGCATGAGAAAAGCACCTATCTATTATGGATGCCACTGGGAAACTTTGTAGATATCAAGAGAAACTCTCAGTTATATAAAGGTAAAAGAATAAATGCATCAAAAACTGAGACATCAGTTAAACATACATAAGATATCTGGAAGCTATATAATGGGACAATAAAACTCTGCATCCTTTAACCCCTTTTTTTTATTATATATTTTTTTTTAAAACAACAACCATGCTTCACAATATAGAGGATAATATAGACCTAGCATGTAAGGTAAAAAATAACCTGTTCTCAGGGAGAGAGGTTTGATAGTACTTAGAAAAACAGCCGCTCGACGTGCTTTTTCTATCATCCCTATTTAATACCTGCAGAATTTCCTCAAGATAACCCAAAAGGGAATATAGGGATAGAAACGATGGTTCCAAAACAACATGCAAAGTTATGATAAAATAAAATAAACTATGCAAGTGTACTTGTCATGCTCTAGGATTTAGGAACCAAAATCCTAGGCATGTGTGACCTTACCTATAGGTAGGTCTGCTCCCCCTCGGGGAGTGGGTGTCCTCGTCCTTGTCCTATCCTTCCTTCTTAAGCTGTAGTGCCAGAAATCTGACCAGATCTTGGATGAAGGAACTGACAGAAGATGTTCCTTCATAGGAGATTTTCCTTCCTCCAGTCTTTTGTTCTTCCATATACAGCTTCTTGGGGACCCAAGTCTTTTTTGCTTAAGTAGGCTTTTGCAGCTGCTGATGCTTTGGAACATGATTTTTGGGCAGATATCTATGCTGCCTGAGACTTAGGTGGAGGACACTTAGGTCTTATATGACTGCTAACTCTACATTGGTGACACATGGAAGTTTTAGGAGCCTGCCACTTTTTCTTCCTTTGAACTTGCCAATGTGGGCAGTTAGGTCTGATGTGCCCTGGCTTGCCACAGTGATGGCATGTGAGAGGCTTTCTTCTGATAGGAAGCTTGGCCGGAGGCTGAGGTATGACAGGAACTTCCCCATCCATAACAGCTTTCCCTTTATCCACTCAATGGGATGGAGATCCATGAATAACTGGCTTCACGAAAATGGTCTTGGAGGTAGAAGGAGTATCAGAAATGGAAGGAGGAACATACCCGAATCCAGCCTTGTCTGTTGGGCACTTCTGAATGGAGAACATGTGAGAGAGCTTCTCGTCTAAAATTCTCTCTAGTTGCAATTGTGTCTCCAATAGCCTCTCTTCTAAATCATTTATCTTTATAAGCATAAAGGTCTTGTCTGTCCTGAGGCTGTTAAGCTCTAGTACTTGTTGTTTGTATTTCTCCCTTAGCTTTAGGAATTCAACATATTGAAGTTGATAGGCTGACTGCATATCTTCTTCTTCACTATTCTCAGAGTAGTAGAACCGAGAATCCTCATTATCTTCATGTGGGGCCACGAAGGCCAAGAATTTTTCTTCCTCAGGAGTTTTTTCTTCCTTCTCAGACTCATAGCTGATAGTTGCATTAAAGGCTTTCCCTCTTTGTTTCTTCAGATTTGCACATTCAGTCCTGATGTGTCCAAATCCTTAACATTCGAAGCACTAGGGACCCCTCGGATCTTTCTTCTCTTCTTCTTCTGTATCAGTTGTGTGGGGAGCCTTTCTTAGTCTGTCAGAGAACTTCTTCTTGAATTTATTACTTTTCATGAATCGGTCAAAGTTCTTGGCTAACATTGTCACTGCATCTTCATCAATATCAGAGTCTTCGTCGGATGAGACTCTAGATTTCTTCTGGGATGCCTTAGATGCCTTGAGGGTAATTGTCTTCGCCTTTCTGACTGGGCGTAAGAAGTATTCATATGTCTAAAGAGATCCTACCAGCTTTTCAATCTTCATCTCCTCCAGATCTTTGCTTTCTTCTATAGTTGTCACCTTAATCCCGAAACACTCAGGTAAAGATCTTAGTATCTATCGGATGAGTTTTACATCCGAGATTTTCTTTCCAAGACTCACCATTGAGTTTCTTAGGTCACTAATCTTAGTGTAGAACCCTCCGAAGGTCTCTTCTTCTAGCATCTTAGTTTCTTCAAATTTAGAAATCAACATTTGAAGCTTGGCAGATTTCACCAGTTTTGTGCCTTCATATGTTGACTTCTAATTAAACCAAATGTGTTTGTTTGTGTGCAACAAAATATCTTAGATGCGGAATTTAAATAAGAAAAGATATTTGTTATGAAGTGGAAACTCTTTGAAGAGAAAAACCACTCCAGGGTAGCCAAACCCAGGAAATCCACTATCCAAAAACAAAGCTAGTTACAAGACACTCGTACTCACATAACCCTATGCAGTAGTCATACCTTTAACTCTGACATGAAGCCCATAGTGAACGCTTCCCAACTAGATCTTCCACCTAAAGGGGTTTTTGATGGATTCCTTTACCTTAGGGCCGACCCCTAAGATAGACTTCACGCGAAAAACGAGCACACACCGACAAGGGCTTGAGAGCTAGTGGATCTTCGATTCTCCCTAAACACCCTCTCTAACCACTATGGAATTCATTGTTGAATTCTATACAAAACACAAGCCTAGGGCTCTCTATTTATAGGCTTACAGGAAACCTAAAACTGCTGAGATTCGAGCTCTGACTGGCAAGCGTCCGGATGGAAGTTAGCCACGTTCGAACTGTTTTCTGCGATATCCTTTCAGAAACAACGTAATTCTATCTTTATCAGTTTCACGTCCGGACAGCTTGACCGAACGTCCGGACGGTCTTCGCTAAAATCCTTTCCGCATTCGAACGGAACTCTGGAATATTCTGAAATACTAGACATTGTCCAGACGGCTTGCAGAGACTTCCCAAACAGTGTTGACTTTTGAAATCCAACTCCTTGTTGAATACTGATATATCTAGCGTCCGGACGATGTTGCTCTGACGTCCGGACGTCTTCATCGTTATCTGCTGGACACTGAGGGGCGTTCGGATGCCTTCAAAGGCCCGTCCGGATGGTTTCACAGGAACCGTCTATTTTGTCTTGGATTTTGCAAGGACTCTTCATGGACATCTTCTTAGAAGCTTGTGATCAGATACTTTCTTTGATTTGAACATTGTCTGAATACATGAAGATTCTGAATTGAAACCGACCATCCTGTTAAGTTGCAACCATTACATAAAGTGTTTTTGTTTATCCAGAATGTAGCCAATTAAAATACTAACAGTTTTTATAAATCCGAACCGACTGTATGTTGAATATATATGTTTTAGATGATTTGATTACTTTCGAGTATATTGAACTTATCGATGATATTTTTGAAAATTGAATATTGTATATTTAGTGTGAAATGAATTGTGTGACTGTGTTTTGCAGTTGGGAATTTTAAATATTGTTTTTGGTGTTTGAGAAATTGGTGTTGTGACATGTTTGTGGATTTTGGGAGTGTTATCACAAATTGTTTTGGAGTATATTGCATTGGGGCATGGTTACACAATCTTGGGAGATACTTGAGCCAGAGGCTCTACAACCTGAGTCTAGGACTTTGATACTGAGCTAGGGGCTCCACAATTAAGTTAAGGACTCTGCAACTCGAGCCCGGGGCTCTTCATTTGAGTCAGGGACTCGGTTACTTGAGCCAGGGGCATTGGAGACTAGCATATGCATACATATATTGCAGTGTGTTTGTGTGTGCAGTTTTTCATGATATGTATATTGTAGTTTTGCTAGATGTATTAGTATGCGTATGAGTCTTAATGGGCAAGCATACGTATATTTCTATTGGCTAGTTGTATGATTTAAATGCATTGACTTTGAAAGTGCGTAGATGATTGCATTGCCGCGAATTAGATATGATAGTGTATATGTAAGACTACGCGAGTTGTCGTGCGAAGGCAATAAGCTGTTGGGTGTAGGCATTAGAATTAGAGATGATAATGTCTATGTAAAACCATGCGAGTTGTCATTGTTCTACAGCTAAGACATGCTTGTATATTGGAGTCTAACTCTAGTACTCACATGATCACACTGGCATCTAAAGGCAATAAGTTGATGGGTGTAGGCATTAGAATCAGAGATGATAATGTCTATGTAATACCACGCGAGTTGTCGTGCGAAGGCAATAAGCTATTGGGTGTAGGCATTAGAATCAGAGATGCCAATGTCTATGTAATACCATGCAAGTTGTCATTGTTCTTCGGCTAAGATGTTCTTGTATATTGGAGTCTAACTTTAGTACTCGCATGATCACACTAACGTCCAAAGGTAATGAGCTGATGGGTGTAGGCATGGTGTCATCTATTTCAGGAAATGTGGACGTCTTAGTACAGCTAAACTAGATGTCATTGTTTTCCAACTTAAGGTCTACGTGCATGCTAATGACCTCGTGTGTATGTATGCCTAAGCCACTTAATCAAAAGTATTATAGTAGGTGAGAATGTATGTAGTTGTTTCCAACAATAGAACTTATATGTATAATCTCAACTACATAGTATGCCTTAAAGGTTTTCTAATAGTCGGTGTTTACTGTATTAGCTACAGGTGTTTTCAAAGACAAAAGTTTATAAAATTGGTAGTTGTTATAATGTATGTAAGACAAAAAATGAAAAGTTGGTTCTTTACAAAAAATCAGTCAGTTTAATATCACTGAGGTCTCAATATGTTTTATATTGAGCCGGTGAACTCATTCTTTCACCTATACAGATGTGGCTACCACCACAACCGTATAGATGCTACTCCTTTGGATGCAGGTACACCTAAGGTAGATGATGATCCAGTTGTGTTGTATCTGGGGTATTATGATTGAAGGCTACCGCAACAGTTGTAATTGTTGGATTATGGGGTCCTATATTTTGTATATTTTTGTATATGGCTTGTGACCTACACGTCACTTATTCTTCTGTGTAGCCTGATGAGTGCCAAATATTGTGTATTTGGACCCCTTGATTTACATTAATTAGACCTTTAGCCTTGTTATTTTCTGATGCTTTGGTTAGTTTTTATGTTTTGTAGGTCAATAAGTGAGGAATGGCAAAAATTCATGAGGAATTGCTTGGAAAATTCGGAAGTTCTGAAGAACTCGATCGATCAAACTTAAATTCGATCGATCAAATTTTTCTCGAAGTCGATCGATCGAATATTAATCGATCGATCGAAATTTCCCAGAACTTACTTTTGTAGAAGCGCACCAGAACACCCAATCAGGAGCTTCTCCATGACAAAAAGCAGTTCTCCCTCTAATTTTCGCAGCAGAACACGCTGGTTTCGTGACCTTGGTTGTCTCTAGCAAGAGAGGAACCCTAGAGGGGGTTAGAGGAGTCATTTTACATGGGTTTCTAGCCCTAATTTCCTTCTATAAAAGCCATAGCCATGCCTCCTTGTTGGAGAGTTCAGAGATCAGTAGATAGGTTTAATTTTGTGCATTTTGTAGTGTATTCCAGTAGCTTTTGTTCTTAGACACTTTCTCTTTGTAAAGCTTTTCTTTCCATGTTTGTTCTTTATTTTCTTGTGGTGTTCTTAGTCATGGAAGGCTAGTAACCTCAACTAAGGTTGAGGATGAAACCTTTCCATTGATGACACTCACACTCTTGTTATACTACTAGTACATTTGATGATATATCATATTTGTTATTCAAAGTTCCATTCATTTCAATGCTTTATCTTTTGCAATGAATTTGGTTGTTGGTAGATATAGGGCATTTAATGTGTTTCAACCGATGGATACATTGTTTTATCGGTTTGAATGATGATGATATCCATTGTGATTTGTTCATTGAATGGATACATTGGATGATTTGATTTCAAATGGGTACTCTTTGTGATTTATCTTTGAGTTGGATTCATTTAATGGTTCTAGAGTTTGTGATTAAGACACTTGAATAACATCCAAAGCTTAATGTTCTTTGGGTGTTCAAGTGGAAACCAAGAGTGTGAGTTGTTGGATTTGGTTTGGTAGATTCCTTAGCCTTAGTTCCTTTTAATTTGCATATTTCATTTCATCTCTTTTATTTAGTCTATCCTCAAACTTTTGGAACTAGGTTAAAATGAGGTTGATTAAACAAGACACTAACATTTGACCATTTCCCTGTGGATTCGACCTCGCACTTGCACACACTATATTGCAAACGATTCGTGCGCTTGCGAGTACTCATTAAAACACACATCATAGCCATTATTTTAGTATATGATGTAAATGTTGTTAAGCCTTAAACAGATAAACTATTGATGGCACTTTTGTATAAACAACAGGTTATGTTATAGAAGTGTTTTCCGCTATGATTATGATGGTATCATGATGTATTCCGCTGTTAGATATAACTCTGATTATTAGATACATGTTATGGGGCTTGTGCCATATGTTGGTTGAGCAACATATAGTCATGCCATTGTGATGACTCATGTGTATATTTTAAAAAAATTGAAAAATGAAAATGACTTCAAAAATAAAGTGTGTGCATAAGTGTCAACAAAAATTAAAGCACAGCGGAAAATAAATGACACACAGATTTTTGTTGACAAAGTGGAAACTTAATCAAGAGAAAAACCACTCCGGGGCAGCCAAACCCAGGAATCCCACTATTCAGAAGACAAAGCTAGATACAAGATAGTAACACTCACATGTACCGATGCAGTGGTCGTACCTTGATCTCTGACGTGTAACCCAACACGAATGCTTCCCAACCAGGTTCTCCTACCTGAAGGGGTCTTCAATGGAATCCTTTATCTTAGAGCCGACCTCTAAGATAGACTTCGGTTTATTGCACAGCACACTTGTAAAACGGCTTCAGAGGGATTGATGACTTCTCTGAGCTCTAATGGAATTCACACCGAATTCTTGCAGTTTTCAATGCCCAGGGGCCTCTATTTATAGGCTGGGGGCTCAAATGAGCGTCAGGCAAAATATACCTGGGCGCCGTCCGGATGGTGGACATGGGCCGTCCGGACGGACAACTGTGCGACAAGATTTTCCAAAAATTTCGCGGGGAAATCTTTCCTGTTTAAGAGCTTCGTCCGGACGGGATGGCACATCGTCCGGACGGTCGCACGTCCGCTGCAAGTAATTTCCTTATAAGGCTTTCGAGCGTTCGGACCATGGGGAATGAGAGTCTGGACAACTATTCTTCAACACGCAATTTCCATCTCTGCAATGCGCGCATCCGGACCATGATAGGCAGTCGTCCGGATGGTTGAAGTCGAATCGGCAATTTCCTTCTTTGATGAACGCGTGTCCGGACCACAGCTGTCAGACGTCCGGACGGTGATATTTAAATTGTGATTCTTGCCTTAAGGAGACGCGCGTCCGGACGGGATACCACATCGTCCGGACGGTTGATTGATCTTCCCTTTCTTAGGACTTGGAAAGAAATTAGAAACAGATCGAGTACTGAGAGACGTCCGGACGTGTTGCTGAAACGTCCGGACGGATGCAAGCTGGCACAGAAACTTCTCGATACAGTATGGGGTCCGGACGGAATGAACACTTCGTCCGGAAGGATGATGCTGATCTGTCTTGGAGGTCCGGACTGTAGACACGTCGTCCGGACGGATGGCACAGTGGACAAATGGGCGTCCGGACGGGATGGCTCGATTGTCCGAACGGCTGACAAGGAACTTGAAATTCTTCTGACTTGCAGGCAGAATCGTCTGACATCACTCTGAATAGTGGAATCCCTGTTTTGCAGCATCTTTACACTTAAGTGATTTTGTCCAAACACAGAATGAGGCCAAAATACTAACAAAAATAATAATAATAATAGGTTGTCACATTCTCTCTTTAGGATCTCTCTCTCACTCAAGAAATAATATCAAGGATGCATGGAGGTGTAGAGAAGTTTGAAAAGCATGGGGATGGTTTAAATAGACAATGATTTGAAGGAGATAAGGTTGAATAAGGTGGGTAGTAGGTTACAATTACTTTTTGGGTAAGGTCAAACATTCGGTGTACGTGCTTAAACATTCGGTATACTGTTTTGAAGAAGGGAAGAGGTCCACATCGAACGTTACAAAGATTCTTCGAACAAACATTCGGTGTACGTGCTTAAACATTCGGTATACTTTTTTGAAGAAGGGAAGAGGTCCACATCGAACGTTACAAAGATTCTTCGAACGTTCGAAGTACTGTGTCTGAGCACAAAAAAGGGGTCCACCTTGAACGTTCAAGTAGGGGTTCATATCGAACGTTCTAAAGATGCTTTAATGAGAATCAACAAGCACCATTAAAGAATCCATTGCATGTTCTAGTTCATTCTATTACTAGAGCAAGATCCAAAAAGATCAAAGAAGCACTTAATGGGCTGATTCAAGAGATTTGGGGTGATTTTAAAACGGGGCATTCTAAGCTTGGCCCAAAGGAAGATGATGGCATAATAAATTTAATCCAAGCTATTCATGGGCATAATTTCCTTAGCAATGGCGTGGATTAATGACTGATTATGGCTTGAGTGGGCGTGGAATTAGAAGGAGAAAGTAGATGATTACTTTCTAATTTCATATCAATTAATTGGTTGATTGACTTTCCAATTCCATACCAATTATTTGGCTGATTGACTTGCCAATTCTGTTAGTTTGTGATTGGCCTCATTATGTGTTTGGACAAAATCACTTGTCTGTAAAGATGCTTTTAAATAGGGATTTCACTATTCAGAAGCATTCAAGATGATTCCGCACTGCTTTCAAGACTGAAGTTTTCAGAGTCCCTGTTAGCAGTTCGAACGATCGTGCCATCCCGTCCGAACACCCATCTGTCCACTGTTCCATCCATCCGGACAACGTGCCTTACCATCCGGACGCCCGACATAACAAGCATCATCCATCCGAACGACGTGACTTTCCGTCCGGACGCACCATTGTATCGAGAAGCTTCTGTTCTAGTTTACATCCGTCCGGACGTTTCAGCAGCCCGTCCGAACGCCTCTCAATGATCGATCAGCTTCAGATTCTTTCCAAGTACAATTTAAGGGAAGATTGCTTCAACTGTCCAGACGACCTGAATTCCCATCCAGACGCGCTCATACATAAGGCAAGAATCGTAATTCAAATATCACCGTCCAGACGTCAATCAGCCTTGGTCCGGACGCGCGTTCGTCAGTTAAGGAAATTGCTGATTCAACTTCAATTATCCGGACGACTGCCTATCATGGTTCGGACGCGCGTATAGCATATATGAAAATTGTGTGTTGAAGTTCTGCCATCCGAACGCTCATCCCCCATGGTCCAGACTCACGAAGCCTTATAAGGAAATTACTTGCAGCGGACGTACGACCGTCCGGACGATTGTGTCTTACCGTTCGGAATGGGGCTCTCAAACAGGAAAGATTTTCAGCAAAAATCTCGAAAAATTCTGTCGCATTGTTGTCCATCCAGACGGCCCTGGTTCATCGTCCGGACGGTGTCCGTACATATTACAGAAGTCACCCATTCTGCACTTCAGCCGATAAATAAAGGCCCCTGGGCATTGAGAACTGCAAGAATTCAGTATTGAATTCCACAAGTGCTCAGAGAAGTTATTTTGAAGATTGTTGAGCTAATTTAGTTTCCTCTGAAGCCATTGCAAGTGTGCTGTTCCTGCGCTACAACTGAAGTCTATCTTAGGGGTTGGCCCTAAGGTAAAGGATTTCATTGAAAACCCCTTCAGGTAGGAGACCTAGTTGGATAGCATTCGTGTTGGGTTACACGTTAGAGAGCAAGGTATAACCACTGCATCGCGTATATGTGAGTGTTACAATCTTGTATCTAGCTTTATCTTCTGAATAGTGGATATCCTAGGTTTGGCTGCCCCGGAGTGGTTTTTCTCTTAATTGAGTTTCTACTTCGTCAACAAAAATCTCTATGTCATATAATTTCCGCATTATTATTTTTTTGACACTTTGTGCACACACTTGCTGTTTATTTTAGAAGTCAATTTCCATTTTCAATTGGTATCAGAGCTTGGTACACTCTGTTAAGATTTATTTCTTGAGTGTTATTATTTTTTACTTCTATATTTTATATGTCTCAAACTCTTAATTATATTCCTGCCTTTGATGGTACGAACTATGGCTATTGGAAGGCACGTATGCGGTTCTTTCTGAAGTCTATTGACTGTTGGAGTATTGTTGAAACTGGTTGGACCAAACCAGAGGATGTAGCACTCGAACTAGTCCCTCAGAAAAACGCACGTCTTTCAAATGATAAAGCTCTCCATGCTCTGTGCCAGGCACTTTCTCCATCTGAATTCGCAAAAATTTCAAATTGCGAATCAGCCCAAGAAGCATGGTAAATCTTGGAAACAACATATGAAGGCACGAAACTTGTTAAATCTGCCAAACTTCAAATGTTGATTTCGAGATTTGAAGAAATTAAGATGTTGGAAGAAGAGACCTTTGGAGAGTTTTACTCCAAGATGAGTGACCTGAGAAACTCCATGGTGAGTCTTGGGAAACCTATCTCGAATATAAAACTCATCCGAAAGATTCTAAGATCTTTGCCTGAGCGTTTCAGGATCAAGGTGACCACCATTGAGGAAAGCAAGGATCTTAAGGAGATGAAGATTGAAGAGTTGGTAGGATCTCTTCAAACATATGAGCTGTCTCTGCCCCCGGTCAAGAAGTTGAATACCATTGCCCTAAAGGCTTCCAAGAATAAGGTAGAAGCCTCATCTGAAGATGACTCTGAGGATGAAGAAAAAGTTGTGGCTATGTTAGCCAAGAATTTTATAAGACTGATGAAAGATGATCGATTCAAGAAGAAGTTTTCTGAAAGAGTAAAGAAACCTCCCAGAGAAGCTGAACTTGAGGAAGAAGAGAAGAAAGATCCCAGAGGACCCCCGATGTTTTGAATGCTCAGGCTTTGGGCATATCCGGGCTGATTGCGGGAATCTTAAGAAGGGCAAGGGGAAGGCATACGATGTGACTCTCAGTGATGAGTCAGAAGAAGAAGCTCCAGAGTCCGAAAATCTTCTAGCCTTTGTGGCTCCGCTCATTGAAGAAGAGGACTCATATTACTCGGAGCACAGTGATAATGGAGAAGAGCTCAAAGAGGCTTACAAGACTGATGCTCCCTCTACTTCAAAGACTGTATTTGTAAAACCTGCAGTCCCAGAGCCTCCTCCCACTGTTGAAGATAAAGGGAAGGACAAGGTCAACGATGATGTTTCAGGCGCTCAGAAGCCTCATTCCATCGAAAGACCTCCCATATGCCATCACTGCAGTCTAAGTGGGCATGTTCGTCCTCAGTGCTCCCTCCTGAAGGCACAGAAAGCCAAGGCCAAATAAAGAAGTGCCCCAGCAGGTTAATGGCACTAGATCTGCAGTCCAGCATCAGACTCCATGGCATCCTTACCAAGCACCATGGGGACAAGCACCGAGGCATCAATATCAAGCCCCTTGGTCTCATGCTCCTAGGGTTCAGGCATCTCAGCATCAGCGGCCTCAGCAGCGATTTGTACCAGCCAATCACAGTGGCAACTTCAAGAACAAATCCAGACAAGTTAGAAGGCCTCAGAAGGTGGAAGAAGGTCAATACCACAGTGGACCACCTATCTGGATGCAGAGCATGATGGAGTGGATGATGCAGTCCTATCAGCAGTCACCCACAGGAAGGCAAGCTTGGGTTAAGAAGGACAGTCACCCCATGAGGGGAAACAGACGCACCTAGCAGGATCAGGTGTTTATGCCTAGGATTTGGTTCCTAATCCTATGGCATCAAGTTTGATTGTGTATCTCATTTGTTATATTTTGTATGCAATCTAGGAACTCTTGTTTTTGTTTTGCCCCCTATTTCTCTTTAGAGAATTGTGCAGGTATTTGTTGGGGAAGACAGAAAAAGCAGGTCGAGCGACTGCTTTTCTGTATTGGCATCATTGAGTATTCACAGGTTTTATTTTGCCTTGCATATGATGTCATTTCCATATTGCATGTTTTGTTTTTTTTTAAATAAAAAAAAAATTGGGGAGAATTTGTAGAATTTTTTATTTTTCTCTTGGCATATCAGATATTGCATGTGTTTTCACCTGATGTCTCAATTCTTTGTGTATTAATCTACTTTGCTTAGATATACTTGAGAGTTTATGACTATATCTGCCCAAGTGTTTTCATGTTTATGCAAAAGTAGGATAGCTTCTTTTCTCATGCGATGAAAATGTGCACTATCCAAGACTCCCCTAAAGGTACATCTTTCCTTCTCTGACTTTTTGTTTCTAGAATTTCTGGATAAGAGAAGAGGTTTATGACAAGATGGCCAAATTGACCCCATGCTAGTTGAACCTAGAACCTAAAAACTCTGGCAGTCCCTCTAGATTGCAACACCATAAGAATCAAGCAGTCATGCCTATGAATTCTATGCTTTAAATTCTATAATTACTGCTCATGTTCTGAAATTGCTATATGCCTTGCCCTTTATGTGCAAGTAAAAAATTTACTTTGTCCTTCATGGTACAAGTAAAAAAAATTAGGTGCTGCATCTTAGAGGGAGTGTATCAGATGAGGGTGGCTAGGCCCTAGTAAGTTATAAGGTTTAACTTTTGACTAATCTGTCACTGATTTTCTCTTGTCTAGGAAATCTGGTTGCTCTTTGTCATGTCATCGAAAGTCTTACCTTGTGGGTTTTTGTCTTCACACACACACACGCATTGCATGAGTTGAGTTAGCTATTTGAATTTTGCATGTTTAGGAACTTATTTGTGCTGATTGAACTCTCAACTCTCTTTTATATCTCTGTTTAGTTTTGAGATGCTCTCTGATTGTGTTATCAGTAGTTTATACATACGTGTTCTGAAATTGACTTGGGAAAAATTTGATTTCTGTAAATTTTTCTCAGTTTTCTGATGTTTCAGTGTGGAGCGTCCGGACGGTAGTTTCTTGGTGTCCGGACGGGTATGGAGCTTAGACATCAGGACTGGAGTTGTTTAACATCCGGACGCGCGTGGTCAGCATCGAGCGGACAATTAAGATTAATCGTTCGGACGCGCGCGACCAGTCTGCTCATTTCCAAGGCAGTGCGCGTCCGGACAGCATTAATATACCATCTGGACGGGGTACCCACAGAGGCTATATATATACCCCTGCTCGCCTCTTTTCACCATACCCCACAAAATCCTTCTTTTTGGCAGTTTGTGAGTAAAGTGAGCTTTTGATTTTTTTTTTTTTCTTGCTCCTTTTTGTCCTTTTACAACTATCTCACATTCCAGGTATTCTTCTAGAAATCTCTTGTCAGTTTATTAATTTTGAACCTGTTAGAATTTTTTTTGGAATGTTTTTGAGATTTTGAGATGCATGTATGCCATGTTGGGATTATTTGTGATGATGTTTTTAGGACTTAATTGTGATATTCTCTGTCTTTATTTTTACAAAAGTCCTTTTTACTGCCATTATTCTGCCAACTTTTTATCCTAACCTAACAAGCATATTTTCGGATTATTCTTGGCAAAATCTTGTTGGTCTTTTTGTGCAGAATCATGTCTGCAATCAGTTCCCAACACAGGGTTCGTCAGAGGACTGAGAAGGAAATGAGCGCACTCCAGACCAAAATCATGGATCACACAGTCATTGCTGAGCGCAATGTGGTCCGATCAGACATCATGGTGCCTCCGCTGGATAGTATTTATGAGACTATCCAGACTTACCACTGGGGATACCTCTACACCTGTGCTTGTATCGTCCTCACCAGGCTGGTCAGACTCTTCTATGCCAACTTAGAGGTGTCACAGGACGATGAGCGTGGGTTGGTACTGCAGTCCACCATTGACGGGCACATCATAACTGTTGATCCTCAGATCATCAGTCACTTCCTTGGAGTACCAGTCCTTGAGCTGCCTAGCAGTCCCTACAATGAGGTGGTGCTTCCTCCCTCTATGGACGATCTTCGAGAGTTCTTCCATGCAGTCCCACAGGGAAAGGAGCGTGCTACCACCATACGGATCAGTGCCCTGTCTCCCTCTCATCGCTTCCTGGCCAAGATAGTACAGCACAACTTATGGCCAGTTATCAGCCGCAGTGACTTGACTCTGAAGAAGGCCCAGTTCGTGTATGCCATCCACCTCCGCTTGCCTTTCTGCCTGTGCAAGCATATTATGATCATGATGTTGGAGGCCTGTGATGAGGGTAACACCGGTCTCCCTTTTGGATGCCTGCTCACTCAGATCATTCTTCAGTCCAGCATCATCATTACTGGAGAACCGAAGATGAAGATTCAGCAGCCCATCGGCAAGCAGACTTTGATGAAGTCTAATGCACAGCTGCGGAGAGATGACTTCGATGATGAGATGCCCATTCCTGCTGCCATGCCAGTCGGCTTTCCAGACATGGCCTCATCCTCTCAGACAGTCCCGCCTTCGGAGAAAGAGATCACTTTTTCGCAGATCATGGAGGCCTTAGCTGCTATTCAGGGAGGCATGAGCACAATGCAGCAGTCCATCACCTCTATGCAGCAAGAAGTGCGCTCCATCAACAAGCGGACTGAGCAGACCCAGTTGGATCTCAGGGAGTGCCTCAAGTATCATCACCCTGATAGTAGTGATGATGAGGAGGTTGCACCTAGGACTGCACTTATGGCAGAGGATGACTGAGTTTCTTTTTGTTTTGTGTTGTTTGAGACATTTTGCTTTATATTTTGCGATTTTCTTTTATTTGTAAAACGTGTGACCTTTATTACTCTGTTTCCAGGGTCCTTCTGAGACCGTTAGGGGGAGTAATTTTTATTACAGTTGGGTGTTTTATTACTCAGTTTTACCATTTGTCCATTTGTGACAAAAAGAGGGGGTAATTTTTATTTTTCGACCGGGAATGTATTTCCAAACCGGTCAAGTGATTTTCGTCTCAAAATGGCCAAAGGGGGAGTTTGTTAGTTTGTGATTGGCCTCATTCTGTGTTTGGACAAAATCACTTGTTTGTAAAAGATGCTTTTAAACAGGGATTTTACTATTCAGAAGCATTCCAGATGATTCTGCACTGCTTTCAAGACAGAAGTTTTCAGAGTCCCTGTCAGCCGTCTGGACAATCGTGCCATCCTGTCCAGACGCCCATTTGTCCACTGTTCCATCTGTCCGAAGGACGTGCCTTACCGTCCGGACATCCGACAGACCAAGCATCATCCGTCTGGACAACGTGACTTTTCGTCTGGACACACCACTGTATTGAGAAGCTTCTGTTCCAGCTTGCATCCGTCCGGACGTTTCCGCAGCCCGTCCGGACGCCTCTCAGTGATCGATCAGCTTCAGATTCTTTCCAAGTACAATTTAAGGGAAGATTGCTTCAACCGTCCGGACGACGTGGATTCCCTTCCGGATGCGCTCATACATAAGGCAAGAATCGCAATTCAAATATCACCATCCGAACGTCAGTCAGCCTTGGTCTGGACGCTCATTCATCAGTTAAGGAAATTGCCGATTCGACTTCAACCTCCGAACGACTGCCTATCATGGTCCGGACGTGCGCATAGCAGATATGGAAATTGTGTGTTGAAGTTCAGCATCCGGACGCTCATCCCCCATGGTCCGGACGCGCGAAGCCTTATAAGGAAATTACTTGCAGCAGACGTGCGACCGTCTGGAAGACTGTGTCTTACCGTCCAAAAGCAGCTCTCAAACAGGAAAGATTTTCAGCGAAAATCTTAAAAAATTCTGTCGCACTGTTGTCCGTCTGGACGGCGTCCGTACATATTACAGCAGTCGCCCATTCTGCACCTCAGCCTATAAATAGAGGCTCTTAGGCATTGAGAACTGCAGGAATTCAGTATTGAATTCCACAACTACTCAGAGAAGTTATTTTGAAGATTCTTGAGCTAATTTAGTTTCCTCTAAAGCCATTGCAAGTGTGCTGTTGCTGCGCTACAACTGAAGTCTATCTTAGGGGTTGGCCCCAAGGTAAAGGATTCCATTGAAGACCCCTTCAGGTAGGAGACCTGGTTGGAAAGCATACGTGTTGGGTTACATGTTAGAGAGCAAGGTACGACTACTGCATCGGGTATATGTGAGTGTTACTATCTTGTATCTAGCTTTGTCTTCTGAATAGTGGATATCCTGGGTTTGGCTGCCCCGGAGTGGTTTTTCTCTTAATTGAGTTTCCACTTCGTCAACAAAAATCTCTGTGTCATTTAATTTCCGCATTATTATTTTTGTTGACACTTTGTGCACACACTTGCTGTTTATTTTAGAAGTCAATTTCAATTTTCAAATTCCATACCAATTAATTGGCTGATTGACTTACTTATTTTATACCAATTAATTGGTTAATTGACTTGCCTATTTCATACCAATTAATTGGCTGATTGACTTGTCAATTCCATACCAATTAATTAGCTGATTGACTTGCCTATTTCATACCAATTAATTGGCTGATTGACTTGCCATATCTATACCAATTAATTGGCTGATTGACTTGCCTATTATTCGTGTTAAATTTTAGTCTCCTATGTTTTTAGTCCTTTTTTATATCTATTTTTTTCTTATTTTTGAAATACGTTAGTTTTTATTTCATTATAGTGGGCATGTACGGCTGAAAAAGTTATAAATAGCCTACACTCATTGTAATGAAGCATCATTGAATGAAAATAAAAGAAAACGTGAGGTTTGTTTCCTCTATTGGTTCTTCAGAGAACTTGTGAACTTATCAAGATTTCTTCCTTGTGGCATTCAAATTCGTGATTAAATTATAATCATTGGGTCGAGGTTTGTTACTTTATACCTTTGGTTCGCGTTTCATTTACAAACGTTGGGTCAAGGTTTTCTATCAAAAATATGAATTTTAGCTTTCTTGGGGCAAATATTCCAATATTATTTGTTGGGTCTCAAAGCATGTCGGTTGAGGCTCGCATCATGCTTTGAATGTTCGATCAAGGTTTAAAATTTATTTTTTCTTTATTTTTAAGGTAATTATTTTAGTAAATTATTAATACAAGTATATTTTATAAAAATGGGATTTAGTTACTAATTATGTACTAATTATTATTATTATTGTTGTCATTTATCATTATTTTTATTACCATTTTATTTTTGGGGTATTATACCAAGCCTGAGGCTTCTTGGAAAAGTGCTAAGGTTAAACCTAGCCCTAGGTAGCACATGGGGAGATAAACTCTCCCCATGGCCGGCGGTGGACCATGACTCCTAGTTTGCTAGGAGTAAAAATCCTAGTTCTAGTAGGATCCAAGAATGTATTTTTCCTACCTCTCCAAGTAAACCTAAATCTATTAAATAGAGGACCATAATCAAGCATAAGATACATTTTTATAAAACAAGAACTTGAGCTTGCATAAATATTCCAGAGGGAATATTTATTCTTAGTGTATGCTTCTAGCTACTCTTTAGAATTGAGAATAGTTTTGTGAATCCACACTCACAGTTATATTCAGTCATCAAATAAAAGATCTAAAGTTTGAATCAAGAACTTGTCCTTCATCATTCAACATGCAAGAAGAATTTCAAATAGAGTTATATAGGCCAACACATCTAGGAGAGGCCAAAACTTCTAGTAAGTATAACGAACTTCTGCATTTATTTTTAAATCTAGCCTTATTTATCTTGAATACAAAGATTCTTGAGATTGTTTTTCATTGTGTATACTCTAATATGCATGATCCCAACAACACAAATTAACAATCATGGTTTGTGGGTAACCTTGGCATGATACTATAATTCCAAGACATGAGAATTTATCTTAAGTGACTACTCTTAAATCATCCAACTCCATCTGGAACTAACAACCGCAACAACTTTGCAAACATTCCAAAACAATCAAGAAAAGAATTTAACCATACAAATAAGATCCTCGAACCTCAATATTGAGCAAAACAACATGCATCCCTGCTAGATCTGGTGGTAAGGAAACTTAGTATGCCACTAAGCCTATCCCCTTGCGATTTTAGACAAGTCCACATAACTGCCTTTTACCAACATTAGTTTGATACAATGGCGACTGACATTTTCATTCGTAGACTGTCTTGTAAGGCGGTATTCCAATAGTTGTCTAGTATCTGGTATAGTAAGTGTTAAAAAATATTGACTTCTAATCTAACCAAGTGTGTGTGTTTGTGTGCAACAAAATATCTTAAATGTGGAATTTAAATAAAACAAGATATTTGTTATGAAGTGGAAACTCTGTGAAAAGAAAAACCACTCCAGGGAAACCAAACCCATGAAATCCACTATCCAAAAACAAAGCTAGTTACAAGACACTCGTACTCACATACCCTTATGCAGTAGTCATACCTTTAAATCTGACACAAAGCCCATCGTGAACGCTTCCCAACCAAATCTTCCACTTGAAAGGGTTTTTGATGGATTCCTTTACCTTAGGGCCAACTCCTAAACTAGACTTCACACGAACAGTTGAGCACACACTGGCAATGGCTTGAGAGCTAGCGGATCTTCGATTCTCCCTAAACACCCTCTCAAAGCACTATGTAATTCACTGTCGAATTCTATACAAAACACAAGCCTAGGGCCCTCTATTTATAGGCTTATAGGAAACCTAAAACTGCTGAGATTTGGGCTCTAGCTGGCGAGCGTCCGGACAGAAGTTAGCCTCGTCCGGACGGTTTTCTGCGATATCCTTTCAGAAACAGCGCAATTCTATCTTTATAAGGTTCACGTCCGGATGGCTCGACCAAGCGTCTGGACGGTCTTCGTTAAAATCCTTTCCGCGTTCGAACAGAACTCTGGCATATTCTGAAATACTGGACATCGTCCAGACGTGTTGCCACATCGTCCGGATGGCTTGCAGAGACTTCCCAAATAGTGTCAACTTCTGAAATTTAACTCCTTGTTGAATACTGCTTGACCTAGCGTTCAGACGGTGTTGCTCTGACGTTCGGTCGTCTTCATCGTTATCTGCTGGACACTGAGGGGCTTCCAAAAGCCTTCAAAGGCCCGTCCTGACAGTTGCACAGGAACTGGCTGTTCTGACTTGGAAATTGCATGGAATCTTCATAGACATCTTCTTAAAAACTTGTGACTATACACAAGGTATGAAATGAGACACTATCCATATTACTTGAAAACTCTTAATAGAACCGACAATCCTATTAAAAAGCAACCGTTACATAAAGTGTTTTTGTAAACCAGAATGTTGCCAAATATAAAATACTAACAAACTCCCCCTTTGGCCATTCTGAGACAAAAAACACTTGACTGGTTTGGAAATACATTCCCGGTCCAAAACAAAAAATACTCCCCATTTTTGTCTCAAAAGGACAAAGGGTAAACAGAGTATAAGAAAAAACCACAATGACTAAAATTCAAAACAACAAGAATAATAGTAAAGTGTCTCATCAAAGGCTCAAATCAACATAAGAGAAAACCAAAACCTCAAGATATCACATTTCCTAAATTTAAGCCACTTCGGCTTCTTGCTTCCTGAAGCCGGGAAACCATAGACTGCAAATTTTCAGTCACTTGAGTCTTCTAGCCCAAAACTGATCATCCGCAGAAAGAAATCCTCTAGACAAGTGGTCTGCAAGATGATAAAGAAGATTCACCACTGAATCTCTAGCTAGTACAGATCTAGAGGAAAAGGTTACGGAAGACTCTATATGAGCAGGGGGAATGAGCTCATCTAACATTTGAGATCTCTGGAACATATGATTTCAACAGTGGTCTGTTTTCCAAAGAGCCCTTTGTCTGATACTATGCTGGAAGCCGCTGGGCAACATATTCCTGAAAATATTTAAACAGAAAGCTATTCAAAAATAACACCACAAGGAAATATTAGATCCTGTTAGTTTCTAAAAGAATGTGGTATTATGATGGGTGATGGCTATCAATTGGATGCATAAAAAAATACAAAAGTAGATATAGCAATCCAAAAGACACAAATTAGTAATATCCATCTAGCATAAAGACAGAAAAAGATATTCATGCACAATCTCTCAAATCATAATCTATTAAAGATTCCAATATTCTAAAAAGAACCAAAGCTTAAGAGAATAAGAAAAATCTACGGAAATACCTGGGAATGAGAAAAGATGTGCAGAGAATGCCAAAACATCGGGATCAGTCCGAGAGAAAATATACACAACACAACATGATAGAACAGGCAAAATGTAGTGTGTGTGTGTTAGGCAGAGAAAGCAAAAAGCTCTCGTCCGGACGTGGTACATACTCGTCCGGACGTCATGCTGTCAGATAAGAGATTGACAGAGCTGAGTGCGTCCAGAGGCAAGAACATGTCCATCCGACGATTCACACTAGAAGCTGAAAAGCAAAGGGAAATATGCAGAACAAAAATTTCCTAACGTTAGCTTTAGAACACGCATGTATAAATAACTAATCAAACAGTCAAATAGCATATCAAAAATATACCAATATATAATTGAGAGTTAAGAGTTAATAAGCACAAAAATTTTCCTGCAGATAGTAATTTTTCAATAATAAACTTAACTCATGCAATGTGTGTGTGTGTGAAAGCTTTCTCAATAAGGTATGAAGTTTACTGAAATGACTTAATGCAACAGGATTTCTAAATAAGAGAAAAAATCAATGTTAGATCAGCCAAAAGTCAAACCTTAATTGACTAGGGCCTAGCCACCCTCATCTGATACACTCTCACTAAGTTGCAGTACTTTTCTTTTACTTCGTCCTTTAGTGACCATCTATTTTCGCAATGATTTGGTCACTGACTGTTTCTATAGGGACAAGTTCAAGAACAGATTTATAGCACAAAAGCAGTGGATCTTTTATTTATCCATATTCATTTAGTTTTCAATGCTTTTTATCACTTGGTGCTGCAACCTAGAAAGAATGACAGAATTTATGGGTTATAGGTTCAACTAGCAAGTTGGTCAATTTGACCATCTTAGCAAAAAAAAAAAATCTCTCTCATTAGAATTTTCAGAAGCTAAAAGTCAAAGAGAAAAAAAAAATGTACCTTAGGAGAGCCTTGGATAGTGCACATTTTTCATCGCATGAGAAAAGTAAAAAATGAAATTGACTTCTAAAATGAACAGCAAGTGTGTGCACAAAGTGTTAACAAAAATAAACAATGCGGAAAATAAACAACACAAGAATTTTTGTTAACGAAGTGGAAACTCAAAATGAGAAAAACCATTCCGGGACAGCCAAACCTAGGATATCCACTATTCAGAAGACAAGACTAGATACAAGATAGTAACACTCACATACCCCTGATGCAGTGGTCGTACCTTGCTCTCTAACGTGTAACCCAACACGAATGCCTCTTAACCAGGTTTCCTACCTGAAGGGGTCTTCAATGGAATCCTTTATCTTAGGGCCGATCCCTAAGATAGACTTCAGTTATAGCGCAGCAACAGCACACTTGCAATGGCTTGAGAGAGAACAAATCAGCTCCAATAACTTCACAAAATAACTCTCTAAGCTCTGATGGAATTCAATACCGAATTCTTGCAGTTCTCAATGCCCAGGGGCCTCTATTTATAGGATGAGGTTCAAATGGGCGACTGCAGTGAAATATACGGGTGCCGTCCGGACAGACAACTGTGCGACCAGAATTTCTGAGATTTTCGCTAAAAATCTTTCCTGTTTGAAAACCGCATCCGGGCGGTGAGGCACAATCGTCCGAACGGTCGCACGTCTGCTGCAATTAATTTCCATATAAGGCTTCGCACGTCCGGACCAAGGGCAATGGCCGTCCGAACGGTTAATCTTCAACACGCAATCTCCATATTAGATGAGCGCGCGTTCGGACCATGATAGGTAGGCGTCCGGACGGTTGAAGTTGAATACTCAATTTCCATATCTGTTGAACTCGCGTCCGGACCAAGCTGACTGTCGTCTGGACAGATGTATTTGAATTGCGATTCTTGCCTTATGTATGAACGCGTCCGGACGGGAATCCATGTCGTCCAGACGGTTGCATCAATCTTCCCTTATTTGAATTTGGATAGAAAATCTGAAGCTGATCGATCACTGGACGTCGTTCGGACGGGCTGCTGAGTCGTCCGGACGGATGTAAGCTGGTACAGAAGCTTCTCGATATAGTGAAGGGTCCAGATAGAAATACACATCATCCGGACGGCTGACAGGGAACCGATTCTTCTGACTTGTAACCAGTGCAGAATCTCTGAAATACTTCTGAATAGTGGACTCCCTATGAAGAGCATCTTTACATACAAGTGATTTTGTCCTAAACAAAATGAAGCCAATCACAAACTAACAAACTCCCCATTTGGCCATTCTGGGACAAAAATCACTTGACCGGTTTGGAAATACATTCCCGGTCCAAAAATAAAAATTACTCCCCCTTTTTGTCACAAACGGACAAAGGGTAAAACAGAGTAATAAAACCAACTGTAAATAAAAATTACTCCCCCTAATGGTCTCAGAAGGACCAGGGTAAACAGAGTAATATGAGTCCAAGAGTTTAACAGAGTAGAAAATAAACCAGCATGGACTGAAAAAAAAAATTTGCAAAAAGGGAAAAACAACAAGGTAAAGTTCTTCACAAGAATAGTAGCTCACGCGTGTATATCCGTCTGAGAAATCAGTCAAGGAGCAAGTCAAAATTATGCAAACATGGAGTTGATAGACAAGTATAACATATACAAAGATTATCCTGCAAGCATAATAATGAAAATAGCTTGCTCAACTCATGCAATGTGTGTGTGTGTGTGTGAAGACTCTTTTCCCACAAGGTTTGATTTTTACAAATATGACAAGAAGCAACCAGATTTTCTAGACAAGAGAGAAAATGCAAGATTAGTCAAAAGTCAAACCTTATAACTTACTAGGGCCTAGCCACCCTCATCTGATACACTCCCCCTGAGATGCAGCACCTAATTGTTTTACTTGTACCATGAAGGACAAATTAAATGTTTTACTTGCACATAGAGGGGTTGGCATATAGCAAAATTCAGCACATAAGCAGTGAATATACAATTAAAGCGCATAATTCATATGATTTACTGCTTGATTCTTATGGTGCTGCAATCTAGAGGGAATGCCAGAGTTTTTAGGTTCTAGGTTCAACTAGCATGTGGTCAATTTGACCATCTTATCAAAAACCTCTTCTCTTATCCAGAATTTCTAGGAGCAAAAAGTCAGAGAAGGAAAAATACGCAACTTTGGGGAGCCTAGTGATAGTGTACGACGTCATCACATGAGACAAGCAACTATCAACCAAAACAATGAGCAGGAAAATCTTTGCATATGTCAGACTTATGTTCTCAGCCACATGTAAGCATAATACATCAAATCTCAATGAACTAGTAAACCAGAAAAGGCACATGAGAAAGCTGACATACCTTGAGAATGACTACCCTGCAACACAACTCCCTAACTTTTTTTTTTTTTTTTTTTTTTTTTCTATTACAACATCATGCTATCAAAGGACAAGACAAAAAGCTCATCCTAGCATGGAAACACATGTCTAGGACATGGCACAAACACCAATGGCCTTCCGAAGGGACTCAAACCACGGATTCCACAAGATCACGCAAGAAGTGATGTCTGATATCGATATGCTTGGTCCGAGAATGCTGAACTGGATTCTTGGAGATGTTGATAGCACTAGTATTATCACAGTTGATAATCATAGTATCTTGAGAGAATCCGTAGTCACCTAGTAGTGTCTTCATCCACAGTAGTTGGGTACAACAGCTACCTGCAGCAATATATTTAGCCTCAGAAGTGGAGAGAGATATAGAGGCTTGTTTCTTGCTCATCCAGGCTACAAGATTGTTCCCCACATAAAAACATCCTCCTGAGGTGCTCTTTCTATCATCAGCATTTCCAGCCCAATCTGCATCAGAGTATCCTACAACAACAAGATTTGTTTCCCTAGAATACCAAATGCCATAAAAAAGGGTATCATTTACATACCTGATGATACGCTTGACCGCAGTGAGATAAGATTCCTTCGGATTTGCCTGAAAGCGAGCACAAACTCCCACACTGAAGGCAATGTCTGGTCGGCTGGCTGTAAGATACAGGAGGCTCCCTATCATACTTCTGTAAAGGGATGGATCAACGGATTTTCCTGCAAGATCACTACTAATCTTGACACTAGTGCTCATGGGAGTTCGGGCACGACTCTTTCCATCCAAACCAAACCGTTTGACCAGATCTTTAGCATACTTGGACTGAGAGATGAAGATGCCTTCAGCAGTTTGTTTGACTTGAAGGCCAAGAAAATAGTTCAACTCACCAATCATGCTCATCTCAAATTCCTTCTTCATTTCTTCAGAAAACTCATGGGCAAGAGAGTCTAAGGTAGCTCCAAAAATGATATCATCAACATAGATCTGAGCAATGAGCTTGTGAGTACCTTGATTTCTGATGAACAAGGTTTGATCAGCTTGCCCCCTTGTAAATCCCTTAGCCAGGAGATAATTGGTGAGATGCTCATACCATGCCCGAGGAGCCTGCTTAAGCCCATATAAAGCCTTCTTCAGCATGTACACACGATGGGGATGTTGAGGATCTTGAAAACCCTTCGGTTGTTCTACATAAACTTATTCTTGAAGCACACCGTTCAGAAAGGCACTCTTTACATCCATCTGATACAACTTGAACCCAAGATGACAAGCAATGGAGAGAAGAATTCTGATGGATTCTAACCTAGCAACTGGATCAAAGGTTTTATCAAAGTCTACTCCCTCTATCTGAGTGTATCCCTATGCAATAAGGTGGGCTTTATTCCGAACCACAGTGCCATGCTCATCTGTTTTATTCTTGAAAATCCACTTAGTACCAATGATATTCTGTTCTACAGGACAGGGAACCAAGGTCCAAACATCATTTCTAGTGAATTGATGGAGCTCATCATGCATGGCAGACACCCAGCCTTCATCCTGTAGGGCTTCATCAACTTTCTTTGGTTTTGTCTGGGCAAGGTAGCAGCTATAGGAGACTTGATTAGCTACTTCACTGGTAGGATGAATGAATCTGCTTCTTAGCCTCCGCCCTTCATCTATGGTTCCAAGAAGCTGCTATGGAGGATGATTGTTCTTCACCCATGACTGCTTGGGAGGATCTACAGAAGTATCTTCATCTTCAAAAGTACTGGAAGTTGTATCTGAAGCCGTGGGAGGGGAAAGAGGCTCATCCGGAGACACACTTGGAGATGCCTTGACATTATCAGTTGTTCCATCTGTAACTTCAATTGAAACGAGCTGATTTTCTTCCCTGCTACTTGGCCTTTCAACCTCTTTATCATCAATGACAACATTTATTGATTCCATCACAGTCTCTATTCTTTTATTGAAAACTCTGTAGGCACGACTGGTTGAGGAATATCCCAAAAATATGCCTTCATCGCTCTTCGAATCAAATTTCCCAAGATTCTCCCTGTCACGAAGGATATAGCATTTACTTCCAAAAGTTCTGAAATACTTTACCGTGGGCTTCTTACCTCGCCAAATTTCATAGGGAGTCTTGCTTGTTTCAGATCTCAAATGGACCTTGTTGATAATATGACATGCAGTGTTCACCGCTTCTCCCCATAAGTGTTGAGCAAGATTCTTTGAGTGGATCATCACACGAGCCATCTCCTGAATTACCCTGTTCTTCCTTTCAACAACTCCATTCTGTTGAGGAGTGATAGAAGAAGAAAATTCCTGCTTGATTCCATATGAGAGACAGAACTCTTCGAACTTGGAATTTTAGAATTCTCTTCCATGATCATTGCGGATTCTCATAATCTGGCAATTTTGCTCAACCTGGATCTTCTTGAATAAATGATGAGCTGCATCAAAAGCATCAGATTTTTCCCGAATAGGAATAGCCCATGTATACCGAGAGAAATCATCCACAATTACTAGAATATACCTTTTCCCACCTAGACTAGCAGTTCTAATGGGACCCATGAGATCCATGTGCAGTAATTCTAAATTTCTGGAAGTTTGAATACTTGAGGTCTTCTTATGGGCTGCTCGAGTCTGTTTCCCTAGTTGGCAAGAACCACAGATTCCTCTTTCAGTCTTCTCCATTTTGGGCAGACCTTTAACAATGTCTTTGCTTGCAATTTTCAACATGTCGGAGAAATTCAGATGCCCTAACCTTTGGTGCCATAGCTCACTGTTATCTATGGTTGCCTTGTTGCAAAAAATCTGAGGATCTATAGTAAGACCAGGAAGACCATAGCAATTGTCAGCAGTTCTTTATCCCACCATAAGCCATTTGCCACTGTTGTCAAATATATTACATTCCTTCTCGGAGAATTGCACCACCAAATCATTGTCACAGAATTGGCTGATGCTGAGGAGATTTGCCTTGAGCCCCTCTACATATAAAGCTTCCTGAGATGTTCCAGAGACCTGGAATGTCGATGATTCCTTTTCCAATGACTTTGGATTGGCTCCCATCTCCATAGGTGATCCGTCCACCTTTGCCCATCTGAACTTCTTTCAGTAAAGTCTTGTCACCTGTCATGTGTTTAGAACAGCCACTATCCAAATACCACAAACAAGTATCAAGAATTTTCAGTGCAGTATGAGAAACTAAACACAGATTATCTTCCTTTTTGACCCAGATTTGTTTGGAAGCTTTCTTATGATTATTGACCAGGACAGATCTTTGCTCATTAGGGGTGAGGTATGCTAACTTCTCACTAATGAGCTTAACTTGATCACTTAACATTTTAACTTGTTCTTCAAAGTCTGGCTCATCTTTTCTAGGGACAAGAGTTTTGTTCCAGGGTTTTTGAGACCTAATCTGGAAACAATTTGGGCGAATATGACCAGTAATACCACAGTGGTGACATATAGGTATAGACTGATTTACCCTTTTAACCCCATAAATAGATTGAGTATGATTATGAGACATGATAGGCTTAATGAACATGGTTCTATGAACAGTCATATCATGAGAAATAGAAGCAACTTTATCCATACTCAAATTAGACATGCTAGAAGTCAAAAAATTACACTCAAGAAATTAATCTTCTCAGAGTGTACCAAGCTCTGATACCAATTGAAAAATGAAATTGACTTCTAAATGAACAGCAAGTGTGTGCACAAAGTGTTAACAAAAATAAACAATGCGGAAAATAAACAACACAAGAATTTTTGTTAACGAAGTGGAAACTCAAGATGAGAAAAACCACTCCGGGGCAGCCAAACCCAGGATATCCACTATTTAGAAGACAAGACTAGATACAAGATAGTAACACTCACATACCCCTAATGCAGTGGTCGTACCTTGCTCTCTAACGTGTAACCCAACACGAACGCCTCCCAACCAGGTCTCCTACCTGAAGGGGTCTTCAATAGAATCCTTTATCTTAAGGCCGATCCCTAAGATAGACTTCAGTTATAACGTAGCAACAGCACACTTGCAATGGCTTGAGAGAGATCAAATCAGCTCCAATAACTTCACAAAATAACTCTCTAAGCTCTAATGGAATTCAATACCGAATTCTTGCAGTTCTCAATGTCCAGGGGCCTCTATTTATAGGCTGAGGTTCAAATGGGCAATTGCAGTGAAATATACAGTTGCCATCCGGACGGTGGACAAGGGCCGTCCGAAGGGACAACTGTGCAACCAGAATTTATGAGATTTTTGCTGAAAATCTTTCATGTTTGAGAACCGTGTCCGGACGATGAGGCACAGTCATTCGGACTGTCACACGTCCGCTGCAAGTAATTTTCATATAAGGCTTCTCGCTTTCGGACCAAGGAGGATGGTCGTCTGGACGGTTAATCTTCAACACGCAATTTCCATATCAGATGAGCGCGCGTCCGGACCATGATAGGCAGGCGTCCCGACAATTGAAGTTGAATATGTAATTTCCATATCTGTTGAACACGCGTCCGGACCAAGCTGACTATCGTCCGGACGGATGTATTTGAACTGCGATTCTTGCCTTATGTATGAGCACGTCCAGACGAGAATCCACGTCGTCTGGACGGTTGCATCAATCTTCCCTTATTTGAACTTGGAAAGAAAATCTGAAGCTGATCGATCACTGGACATCGTTTGGACGGGTTGCTGAGTCGTCCGGACAGATGCAAGTTGGCATAGAAGCTTCTCGATACAGTGAAGGGTTCGGACGGAAATACACGTCGTCCGGACGGATGATGCTTGATCTGTCTAGCGTCCGGACGGTATGGCACGTCGTCCGGACGGATGGAACAGTGGACAGATGAGCGTCAGGACGGGATGACACGTCGTCCAGACGGCTGATAGGGAACCGATTCTTCTAACTTGTAACCAGTGCAGAATCTCTGAAATACTTTTGAATAGTGGACTCCCTATGAAGAGTATCTTTACATACAAGTGATTTTGTCCTAAACAGAATGAAGCCAATCACAAACTAACAAAAAGCAACTATCTAGTATGGATGCAACAGGGAAACTTTGCAAATATCAAGTATAAACTCTCAGTTATATGAAGGCAAAAATAATTAATGCATCAAGAACTGAGACATAAGTTAAACATACATAAGATATCTGAGAAGCCATATAATGGAACAATAAAAATTTGCATCCTTCCCCCCCCCCCCCCTTTTTGGTGAAAAATAAAAGACAAAAACAACAAAGACATGTTTAAAAGGAAAAGAACATATGTCTAGACAAAGCGCATATAGGTAAGAGCAAACCTGACCTCAGGGAGAGAGGTTTGACTATACCAAGACAGAGAAAGCATGTCGATAGAAATCAGTGACATGCTTTCTCTGTCATCCCTAGAATGTACCTGTGGAAAATTCTCAAAGCAACCAAGAGAAAATCTAGGGATAGAAAAGGTGGTTCCTCAAATAGATTGCAAGGAAAAAATAGGATATATAAGATATGACAATCAATGCAATGCAAAACATACCTGACATGCACTAGGATTTAGGAACCAAAATCCTAGGCATGGTAAGACTTCACCTCTACTAGGTGAGTCCACTCCCCCTCAAGGGGTGAATGGTCTCATCATTCTTGACCCATACCTGCTTGACCCGTGGCGGTGGTTTGTAGGTCTTGTTCATGTTGTCCATTCTTCTTAGCATACATTGCATTAGACTCAGCAACCCTTCATAGCCATGGTTACTAATGGGTTTCTGCGGCTTTCTCTTGTAGCGCCTTGATTTGTTCTTCTTTGATTTGCCACTCTGATTGGCAGGAACCAACTTCAGCTGTCGCTGCTGATGCCGTGAAGCCTGGAATGTAGTCGGAGGTAGAGTGCCTAATGTAGCTCTTGTTGGCAGCTCCTTCTGAACCTTCAACTTCTGAGCCTGAAGATGTGGACATTTGGGTCGGATGTGACCGGTGATGTCACAGTGATGACAGGTGGGCAAGCTTCTTTTGTTGGAATGCTGCTTGACTTTCTCTGCAAAAATATGGTTAGCATTCTTACAAACAATATCACCCTTACCTTTTATATGTCTCCTATGCGGAGGGACATATTTTGATGAGGAAGAATCTTCAACTTCACTTTTCCTCAGAGCATCCTGCTTAATCCAAGGCCTGTGGGATTTCAACAAATAACAATTTGGCCTAATATGACCAATCTTCCTACAATTATGACACTTAGGAATAAACTTACCTTGTATTCCTGATTCCTTGAAGTTAGGCATCACATTATTAGTTAAGCAAGAATTATCTAAACAAGCTGTATCTTCTATCACAAGCTTAATATCAATAGAACCTAATTGAGAATCAGAAGCATGTGAAGTAGAAATACTTAAATCATTAACAATTAAATCAGGGTTGTTAGAAATATCCGTATGAATACAAAGCATGCTTTTCAAATTATTACTAGAGAATTTTTCTAAGAGATCCTCTAATTCTTTTAATTTATTCTTTAGTGCATCAACAGTATCAAAAAACATGGTATTCTCAGATTTCAATGAGTCAATCAAAACATGTGATTCAGATAATTGTAAAACCAAAGACTCTTTTTCTTGCTTAATCTTCTTGAGTTCTCTATTAGATTTCTTAAAGAGTTTACCTATCAAAAGGGTATCTTTAGAGAAATCACAAAAATCATCTTCAGAGAACTCAGGAAGATTTATGTTAGAAGAAGTCATGGATCACACTCAAGAAATAAATCTAAAACACGTGCAACCTACTTTGATACCAATTGTTAAAAAATATTGACTTCTAATCTAACCAAGTGTGTGTGTTTGTGTGCAACAAAATATCTTAAATGCGGAATTTAAATAAGACAAGATATTTGTTACAAAGTGGAAACTCTGTGAAGAGAAAAACCCCTCTGGGGCAACCAAACCCAGAAAATTCACTATCCAAAAACAAAGCTAGTTACAAGACACTCGTACTCACATACCCTTATGCAATAGTCATACCTTTAACTCTGACACGAAGCCTATCGTGAACGCTTCCCAACCAGATCTTCCACTTGAAAGGGTTTTTGATGGATTCCTTTACCTTAGGGCCGACCCCTAAGATAGACTTCATACGAACAGTTGAGCACACACCGGCAACGGCTTTAGAGCTAGCGGATCTTCGATTCTCCCTAAACACCCTCTCAAAGCACTATGGAATTCACTGTCGAATTCTGTACAAAACACAAGCCTAGGGCCCTCTATTTATAGGCTTACAGGAAACCTAAAACTGTTGAGATTCGGGCTCTGGCTAGCGAGCGTCCGGTCGGAAGTTAGCTTCGTCCGGACGATTTTCTACGATATCCTTTCAGAAACAGCTCAATTCTATCTTTATTAGGTTCACGTCCGGACAGCTTGACCAAGCGTTCGGACGGTCTTCGCTAAAATCATTTCCATGTTCGAATGGAACTCAGGCATATTCTGAAATACTGGACATCGTCCAAACGTGTTGCCACATCGTCCGAACGACTTGCAGAGACTTCCCAAACAGTGTCGACTTCTGAAATCCAACTCTTTGTTGAATACTGATTGACCTAGAGTCCGGACGGTGTTGCTCTGACTTCCCGACATCTTCATCGTTATCTGCTGGACACTGAGGGGTGTCTGGACACCTTCAAAGGCCTGTTTGGATGGTTGCACAGGAACTGGCTGTTCTGACTTGGAAATTGCATGGAATCTTCATGGACATCTTCTTAGAAACTTGTGACCATACACAAAGTATGAAATGAGACACTGTCCATATTACTTGAAGACTCTGAATAGAATCGACAATCCTGTTAAAAAGCAACTGTTACATAAAGTGTTTTTGTCAACCAAAATGTTGCCAATATAAAATACAAACAGTAAGAAATCACAATTTGCGGTAGACACTGAATCCAACTTCCCTAAAGTCCAAGACATATGCCCTCCAACAATCTGAATAGTCTTCTTTGACTGATCGTTGGTCTATGGATGAAAATCAGTTTCAAACTTTAACTGTGTACAACCTGCTACTACAAACTCTGCCAAAATCTTAATAGTGAATCTATAATGACATTCCGACACAATGGCAATCGGTGCTTTGACAGCCCTAACACACCCTAAACATACAATCCTACCAGCTTATCCTTCATTGGAATGAAGTGGGTGGTCCTTATCAATCGATCACTACTACCCAAATAGTGTCATCTCCAGATGGTACCCCAAATAATCACATCACAAAATCCATAGTTATCTTGTTCTACTTGAGTAGTGGTCGAGGCGTTCATATGTCCTTTGATGCTCCATGTTCTTTGCAATGATACTCTTCACCAATATGTCTATTCACTTAATTCTTTCTACCATCGTGATTCATTCTCCCATTATCTAGAAAGTCATCATCTTACGAATCAAAATCCTCAACAAACAATACCTTTACCCAATATTTCTTCAGTCCATTCATTTAATTACACCGAAAAAAAATCCTCTATAATACATTACCTCATCCATACCAATAATCCAAGGCTTAAACAATCTACTAATTGCCATTAATCTCGATCATATTCCGAAATCCAGTATCTAATTGTCCTTCTAATTCCCCAAGTCATGTGCACGCTTAACTTACTCATTGAGTCACTTCCCCCTACTACGTTATTGGTACTATTCAAATGTCATTATCAAGGTTCTGTGTCCAATATTATCACATTTAGTATTAACAATCTCGCGCCTTAACATTCTTATAATGGGCTATTAAAAAAAATCATAATCTTAACACATCCAATTTGTATAATTAGCATCATGCATTAATAAAATCATTGGCTAACATTACACTTTCACCGGCGATTGTTGGCTTACCATAAGAAATTGCATAGATTGGATCTCTATGACTGAACTATATACTTAACATTCTAGGGTATTACGATTTTCATGCATTAAAACCAACTAAAGACGTTAAAATAATAGAAAAAGTTAGATGCTGCAACATCTTGGTTGATAATTTGGATGACGAATATAATTTTAGATTCCTTTTAGTGAAAATTTCACTTAACCCTATGTATTGTCGTTTTTGTAATTACTCTCCTAAACTTTAAAAATTCTCAATTTACTGTAACCATCTTTCAATTTTTATTTTTTTTAATTCCACCAATTCGTTAGGATTTTCTATTAAATCATGTTAAAATTTCCAAAATATTCCTATCTGTTTATATATATATTTGCGAATTTCATAAATTCTTGCAATTTGTTTCTTTTCTTTTTTTCCTAAAAAAAATGAGTATTTTGACACTCTTCTATTAGGATTTATCAGAAAATTTTAACAGAATGGTAAAATTGAAAATAATTGAAATATGGATACAATAAATTGAAAGATTTTGAAGTTTATATTAATAAAATTACAAATGTGATAAAAGTTTAAATAGGTTAAGTGAAGTTTTATCTCCATTTTATTGCAAGAGAGTGTTGATAAATCTATCTTTCCAAATGCATTTTCTGTTTTCTATTATTGGATAATGGCCTTTTAATTACAATTATTAAAACACATGGACATAATTTTTTTTTTTTTAAAAAAAATAGTTTAAAAAAAAAAAATAGCATGTGTATATATATATATGCACTAGGTGTGTGTAAGATAGAAATAATAGTGTTGTGAGAGAATTGAATTTATTTAATTGAAAATAATAATTATGATTGAAAGTTAGAAATGGAGGAGAGGTTGAAAGGCATGTGAAAGTGGCAGACGGAGAGTAATTTTCAGAAGAAAAGGACGAAAAAGGCTGAAATACCCATTATATCCAGGCTATTGCTCAAAAGGAAAAAGGCTAACTTTAGTAAACCCCTTTTGTCAGAAAATACAACTGAGGCGCTACCAAATTAGCCAATAATGGCGCTTTCGTTACCCCTCAGGGTTCTTTTAGTGGGGAAAGTAAAGGGTAAAGAGGGAACAAAAATATTAAAAATAAAAGCCATCTTTTGTCACTCGCTCTCACACCGCATATCACCTCATTCATTATTTTATGCCGCCAAAGCCAATAATTATTAGTAATACACCCCACCGATGGCAGTTTCGTAAATTTGCCAAGCAACATCTCTGAGCCTCAGAGAGAGAGAGAGAGAGAGATCATTGACCGGTCGCCTTTGACCGGTCTTCTTGGGATGCCATTACCTGTATGACTCTCTGTCTTTTGCAGAAGTTGCTCAGGAGGGAGGACTCATTTCTCACACATTTCTCCCTCATAAATGATACATCAAGTGCTCTGTCCCACGCTTCGTTAGGAGCGTTTTGGGCACGCTCCAACCGTGGTGGCCGGTGGGATTGATTCTGTTTTCCAATGATTTTATTTCATGGTTTCAGGCCGTATCGATCCCTTCCCAAAATGCAACTCCATCCCCAACACTCCAACACCATTTGTAATTGTATCCAATGGGTATGCAATTATTATTCATTCCCAAGATTCTTTAAAAAAATCAAAATTTAACACATTCCAACTGTTACCATTGATGATAGCTCATCTAGGCCCTGATGAATCTCCGCACCATCAAGTCCAATCCTGCAGCTTTTAGGCAAAGAAACATCAAATAAAATAAACAAACAAACAACAAACAAAAATTGATAGATGTAAGTCATGTAAATTATTTTTCATTTAATTTAATACTAAAAACTTATGAGTGGTGTAAAGTGACATGAACTATGAAAGTATCCATTTGAGATGTACTACTGAAAACTATAATTTTGAGGTTATAAATTGGCAGAGTTAAAAGCATAATTTTTTTTAAAAAATAAAATCATTAAAGTAGGATAAATTACATTCTACCCCACCAAATTACCGCTTCATTTATACTTACCATTACACTTGAGTGGCACAATACACTCATCCTAATTATTTAGAAGTTACTAATTTATCTCCATTGCAAAACTACACCGATTTAGGGTGAAAAGAAAAATAAGGCAAGATTAGCAGACATGATATTGTCATGCAACCGCTCCCATCTCACAACAAAGAGACACAACACAAGCCGACCAGGGAGTAGAAAGAGTTGTGTTGCTCTCATTGGACATTTGGCAAGCAGCGCATAGGTGATTCGTGCAAGCCTTATTGTTACTATCCTCGAATGCCGCCACATCATCCAAGCGCCACTATCACCATAGAACTGGTCCCCAATATTCGCTTCTAGCCAATCATACATCATTGACAAGGAAGACTTCTTCTCAAATCAGTGTCGGAGACATCTTCACGGCCATTTATCTACTCGACGTGACCCCAGTAGTACTCCCACTGTAAACCATGTAACCTCCCTCCCTCACCCACTAGAGCAGAGCTTCCATGTCCCCAGCAGCTTGCCCACCAATAGCAATGTCAGAACTAGCACATACAAAAACAAACCACAAGTACGTTTTGAGGAGGCTCCCTTTCACAGAACCCACACTCATCATCTATCTTGGCATGCGCCCCTTAACTTGGTGACCTCCATCGCCCACCACCACTAGGTAAGGCGATGGTTTATAAGGGCATTTTCACAATTTGCTACCTCCTAAATAAGGGTAATTTGGAAAACCAATAAGTTTTAAATTCTTGAGATGGCCCGTTGACAATTCTGGGTTTGTTAGTACGTTCAAAAAAAATTCTGGGTTTGTTAGGTAAAACTTTTTAATTGTGCCTTTTGCTTTATGGTTATGATATGACATAAATATAAACGTAGCTTTTAATGTTTTGTGAGCTTTTATATTTTGAGTTTTTTTGCTAATGCTTTTACTTTTATGCTAAGAAACTATCCTAAAAAGTATTGCCAACTTTTTCTATCCATATATTGACCCGGAGTACTACTCGGAACAAGTTGTAATTTTAAGATATAAGTGCCAAGGAGGTGATATATAGTTTACGGGGAATAAAGTCTAGTTTACCTCTACAAAAATTAACATAAAGGCATCAAAGTGGCCTTTAGGCAACATTAATATGATAAGTGGCAAGTAAGTGGAGACTGACTGCCCTAAAATAAAGCATTTGAAATAGATTTCATACGTACACATTATAAATCTAGTAGTGTTCAAAGTATGTCCTGAAAAATAGCATTTAACCCCTCATTATTTTATTAAGAAAGATAATGATCCCGATTTAAATGAAGTGCATTGGGTATCTAATTATTTAAAGTAAATTAGGAAATAAAAGTGATAAAACCTACATTTAGGTGCACCTGATCATCCAAAAATTAAGACAAATATTGAGTATCTTTATGCATGTATTCAAATTAATAGAACACTTTCATATAGTTATAAATTCTAAACTTTAGGAGAGAGAGAGAGAGAGAGAGAGAGAGAGAGAGAGAGAGAAGTGAATAATCGAATTCAAGATCGATGCAAATAGATCGATGGAGCATGCAGAAATGGAATAATCGATCATGAATTATGTACAACCCAAGGAAATGGAATAATATAATTCCCTATCTTAGCTTAGGTGGTGCTTAGGTATATATAAAAATGTAGTTTATTTAATTAATCAGTGGTAACATCATTTAGGAACGAGGAGGGGGTTGGTTGTTGTGGTGTTCCGCCAAGGCATGGATGGAATCGGCAAGCTTGTTGATGGCATCAACGAGCCCATTAACGCCTTGCCTGCTTATCTCTGTCTTAGATTCCTCAATCCTGAGCCTTCTTTCATGCATACTCAAAAGCTCTCTGTGCCGCTTCTCTTCTCTCTCCTCGCTGGCCTGAAGGGCTTCTGCTATGATGGAAGCGCTTTTGGAGATGGCAGTCCCCACTTCATTTGCACTGGTTCCCTCTCCCCCACTTGCGCTTCCTTTTCTCCTCCTCCTCCTCTTTGCCGGCGACTCTGAATGCTCACTCGTTTCAAAATCTGAGCTATCACGCATCTCCAAAATCATATATGGAACCAAATCAAACCAATCAATACTAACTGAAAATTATGACACCAAAACCATCAATACTAATCGAGACGTACAAGCTAGCTAGCTAGACAAATAATAATAATAATAATAATCATAAATTTCAATTTCACCTACTGTGGTAGGGGGCATTGGGTGATCAGAATAAGTGAGAGCAGCAGGAAGAGGCTGTGCCGCTAGTGGTGGTGGTGGAGGAGGAGATGGTAGTGGTAATGGCGGAAGGGGAGTAGTAGTGCTAGTAGATATGTGATGCTGCTGCTGCTGGAATATTAGAGGAACAAAAACACTACTAGTATTGGGATTGGAAGAATTAGCAGATACAACCACCCTCTGATGAGTACTAGTAACTACTACTCCCTTCCTCTCCACCACCTCCACCAAAGCATCATATATCTGAGGCGACATATTGGTGGGCAAGTTCCTCTCTTTCCTCTCATTCCTCTCAATCTTCCAATAAGACCCTCCTGCCTTCTCCTCACCACCTATCTTCCTCTCGTAGTCCCTCACTTTCTTGTAATCCCTCATAAGGTTATCCCATTTGTCATTGCACTGGTTTTGGCTCCTCAGACAATCTCTTCTCCAACAGTAATCTTCAACCCATTTCCATCTTGGCTCTCCAGATTTGTTCCTCCCTTCGCTGTCCCCACTTCTTTTCATTCTTCTCTCGTCATCCATCTTCTTTGCCTCAATCAGAATCATTGTCTCATTGGGTGTCCAGTTGCCTTTCCTGTAGTCCCTCATTATAATACTATTACCTCCAGAATCAGCCATCACCACCACCACCAACACCACCAAGATGCATGCGAGAGAGACAGAGAGAGAAAGAGAGAACTAGTATCTATCTACTTTCTAGTATCTATCTAAAAAAACAGATGGAAGAAGAGGCCAGGGAGGGGGCAATGGTGGTGGGGGTAAAACTTGGTCGTCTTTATCTCTGTGTTTTTTGCTCTTCTTTTGGGAGGTTTGATTTGATGTGGGAGTTCAAACTAGTCAAAATCATTAAGATTGCTAATTTGGGTATAAGACAATTAATGGGTACACCTAAACATGCATCAGTGGGTTCCAAAAAATCAGTCTAATACAAGTACACACACACATATATATATATATATATATATAGGTCATATTGAATTGATTTCATGGTTTGGGCTTGCGAAGCTGGTTCAATGATAACAAGGAAGAAGGCTAAATCTTCGAAGTTTAAAGATTTAAAGGCCATCTTTCCTCGTCTCCTTTTTCCTCAAAAATCTTCAGAGTTTAAAGGCCAAATCTAAATCTACTTATTCAAACCACTGCTCCCCACAAAGTGAGCGAAAACTCTGAGAGAGAGAGAGAGAGAGAGAGAGAGAAAGTCATCAAGCGTACCATTATAAGAAAAGGCCAAGCAAATCCATTCAAACTGACAGATCAACAAAGCCCAAAAAATTTCAGAGAGAGAAAGATATGGTGTTGCATGCAGTAGAGTGTGCGAGAGAATGACGACCACTACCGCCCTTACACGTGGTCTAGTCTGCAATCATCACACCCGTTTGAATTGCAAGTTTCATTATGAGCGAATGTTTTTGTGAGCCACTCCCAAAGTAATACTGTAATACTAGCCTCGCTTCACATTGAACTCAGCTGCACCTGATTAGCAAAAAAAAAAAGAACTCTTTTGCACCAATTAACTTTACGAGGCATTTTAAGGAGTCTCCTTTTAATTTCACTTGTACCACGTAATAGCTTACACCACTCACAGTAATTATATTAGTAATTTAGGCAAATAATATGAAGAGAGAGAATACAATATAAAATCTCTCACGGCTCACATTATTCAATTGGGAGAGACAATTATCTTATCTAGTTTGATTAATTTGATTAGCAATCTTTGGGTTTGTCATTATCTTCTTTTGTTGATCTGGAAATAAAATGGAGCAGACTAAGATGTTTGCATGCGGACCAATTTTAGTACAACACAATCAAATGAACATGTCCTTTCTTTATACTACTTGCGTTTGACTAAGAGCATTTGTAATGAAGTCGTCAAACAGACGAAATTACCAAAATTAGCCGATCTTTCACAAAAACACGCACGCAACAAGCTCTCTACTGCTATAGTAAATCAGCCGATTGTCAGAACATCTCGTCTCTTCAACGAAGTGAATTTCGCTCGTCTCTTATTATTTTTCCGTTTTTTATTCCATTTTCACTGGTCCGACGAACCAACTGTCTTCGTCTCTTTTCGGTCGTCGAGGAAGCCAAGGTCGACAGAGGAAAAGCCGGTCGTCGAGGGTCCAGTGAATCTTGGCTAGGGTCTGCCAGAAGAGAAGCCGGAGAATGGGTTGGGTAAGGAGATAGGCGCAACGGCAGGGCCGGGTGTTTTCAAGTGCGGCGATACAAGGCTAGGGATTAGGGTTCCGATGGATCTAGAAGCAGAGGATGTCTTCTTCAGTCGATCTTTCAATTTCTCGGGTCAGTGAAGGTAGAGAAGAAGCCGGCCGTCAAGGAAGAGCCAGCCGTCGAGATCTTGCCGGTCATTATCAGGAAGCCGGCGTCGAGGGTAGGGTCTGGAGAAGGAGAACGGGTTGGGTCCGGTGGAGGTCAGTTGAAAAGTGGTTATTTTAATTGTAATAAAAAATAATATTTATTTGAAGTAGAAAATATTTGAGGAATTTATTATTTAGAACTTTTGAAAACTAGGTAGTTAAATTAACGAAAATGATATTTTTCATCAAAATTTGCTGAAATTTTGACGACTTCGTTACAAATGTTCTAAGCTATAATCCGAATAAGATTAAGTGAATCTGTATGGTGCAGGGTTGTGTGCGAAGCAGCATATATATATATATATACTTGCTTGAAGAAGATCAAGGAGAGGAAATCTTCATTAAAAGGCTAAACAGCAGGAGTGAGGACCTAATCATTTGATTACCCTCACTTTCCCGTGCTAGCATGCAAGAATATTCAAGTAATCACACGTCCCTTCTCAACCCCTAACCTTCCTCTTATTTACATTACAGGACCCACCATCTTCTTAAGAGGGGGACAGTTTTGTCTTTTTGGAGAAAATACACATGTCAAATTCGTCTTTTGAGGCAAGGACATTTAAAGCCTGCATGCCCCCTAAGCATTTTTTTTTCTTCTAGTAAATTATTATACCAAGAGATATGTTTTGATTTTATTTTCTTCCGCATTTCTAAATAAGAGATGTACAAATTTATGATTAAATACAATACATGTGGCCTAATAAATTTAACTGTAAATTTGTAAAATTAATGTGTAAAAAGATAGCATAAAACTAATTTTTATATAATAACTATACAACTGAGATGGTGTGACGGTAAAAATTAATTTTAAATCAATAAAAAATTGTAAAAATAAAAATTAATCTATAATTTTTACTATTATATCATCTTAATTGTATGATAATTATATATCTGTTTGTTAAATAATAAATTTTTTTAAAAAAATAAAATAAAAAATAAAAAAAACTTTGCCAGCTTAGACATGAGGGGGTACTAGTTTGACCAAGAACCAGAGAGGACAGCTCTCATGGGGGCCATGAAAGCCCCGACTAGTCTCTTTCGTTCTTAGTTTTTGGACTCTAGCCTGCACTTTTAGGGTACATAAATTAAGGCTAATGTCGTCATTTCATAGTTTTCATGGGCGAGCTCTCTCTCTCTCTTCTCTCAATTGGTTACTGAATTCATTGTTGGCCCTACTTGGCAGAAATTGAATTTTGGACTGTGGTAAAGATGGGAGACGACGTGTGAGATGTCCACATCCGAGATGATACCCATATATCCTCAGCAGTTCCATTAAATAAAATTAATATTTTATATTACATCACCCAAAAAAACAAAACAAGAACAAGAATGTAGGAGGCTTTCCTGCCCTCCGGGATAAGGGTCTTCTAATACAATTTTATATTCACTAGAACTAGGGCGGAGAAGGGGGCAGTTAATAACCGACCGCTAACCGTTAAATCTCATATTCGCTTTTAACACAACTCTCATCTGTTTCTCTCTTTCCCTCTCTCTCATGACTAAAATGATGAAGACCAAGAGTTGTAATGTATACCTCCACCTTGATTTGGGTGACTTTTTCGTAAATGAATCAAGAAATGAGTGGGATTGTGACAAAGAGTTGCCAAGAGAATGTCCCTAAGAAAATTGATTATGTGTTCAAGGTGGTGGTGGATGAAGACTCGGCCGTGGGAAAGAGTCAGCTGCTGTCCAAGTTTGCTAAGAACGAGTTCTGCATCGACTCTTAGTCCACCATTGGGGCTGAGCTTGTTGGGAATTAGTTTGCAAAAGCAATATTGCGCAGTGAAAAAATAAAATTCTCAAATCTAGGAACGAATTTTATGAAGAACAGGCGAAGAACAATGCTATTTTAAAAATAAACTGCAAATAAAAAACACTTACTTGAATGTGTTTAAAAATAAACGGCCACTCCTTGACTATATGGGTAAGATTAAGCTCCCTGCTCCTCGACGAAAAACGTGTGATGAACATTTAGATCTTCTCACTAATGACTAATGATAACCAAGATTGTAGCTCTCAACTTACTCTTCAAAATTTAAACCTATTCTCGAGAGTTAACTTAAGAATATTAGTTCTTAGTAAAAACTAAAGAACTGTAGCTATTAGCTTATGTTTTGAAGAGCTACGTACATCTCTATTTATAGGCTCATAATACTAGGAGACTGTGAGATTTAAGCAATATGGAACAAGATGTAGCAGTAGTTCTAGATTAACTAGAACTGCCCTTGTGGTAGACGGCTAGGGTTAGGAAAAACCCTAGCCTTCCACCCTTGTAGTTGACGCATTGGGCCAGGGAAAAATTCCCTGGCCCATGCTTCAATTGCACTGCTAGTGCGCTTGGGTTTTATCTCAAAGTCCAATCTACCTCTTGCATCGGATGCACAGTTTCTTTCTAGCCCATATTTTTAAATAATAAAAACAACTAACCCAATAAATAAAAAGCTTGATTTGGTTAAATTAAATCAGCTTGGTGAGAAACCTAAAGGAAAAATAAAAACTAGCAAAAATAGTTCTGACTCTTCCAATCACTATATCTAATTAAAATTGATTCCACTAAACATTTTTAATTGCACTCTAGTTTATATTTTTTATAAAAATAATTAATCCTTTAAATTTACTTAATTTTGATTTTTGAATCCTCCATGAAACCTTCCGTAGTAGAATTAAAGCCAAGATACTGTCATTTAATTCTATACCTCTTTTTCCTTGAGTCCCCTAATTTCATATATTATTCTTGTACTCGTGAAAAACTTACCACATGTACTTTGTATTTCAGTATCTCATACCAAAATGCTCCAGCCATAGACTTAGAATAATCCAATCCATAAAATCAATCTCAATGGAAAATTTCTTATCCTTTAAATAAAGGACTTAGATTCCTTTTTGAGAAAAACTTTCTCACAATGTTAATTGGGATCACCCAACGCATCGAGTATGTTGACTATTAATTTGATCTCATTCATAAATGCATCAAAGTGATCTACACTTCACATCTAAGTACGCAATCCTCTTAGGATTTAGAATCAATAGCATAAGTAATATTGGGAGTATGAGTTTTTCCTTCGACAGTATTTTCATAGAAAAACAACTCCAAGGTCTGTTCAGTGCATAAAACTTACACATCAACCTAAAGCCTTCAACTTCGCCTGATCAAGATAAATCACAAAGATTTGATATGTAACACTCTTCGCAAATAGAATGCCCAATTCCATTACCGACTGCGAACTATCCAGTGTTTAAGACTATAAAGATTATGGACTAAGATCTTGTGTGATAACTTTTTACTCACACCATAGACCATATTCAATGTAATCCAAAGGCATTTCACATGCAAAATATACATAGAACAATATTAAGCATGTAAAATAACATATGACTTATGCTAAAAAATAGATTAGTGAATAACAACTTTATTCATAATAAACTTATATGTCAACAGTACATTAGGATTTATGGCATAAACCCCAACAGATTTCTAAACTAGGACTGTCATTGTAATGTCCGAGACATTATTTAATGATTAAAGTATAAAATTTAAGTGATTAAATGGTTAGGATTAATTAGATGTCAAGAAAATGCGATAAAACACCTAAAAAGTGTTAAAAATGGAGTTCCTGGTGTTGGCGTTCGGACGGTCACCGAACGGAAGCCACAGAGAGCGAATTTTGCTCTATGGGGTTGGCGTCCGGATAACCCACCTAATGGGAGCCACAGAGAGCAGCGTTTTGTGTAGGCATCTGGATAGTCACAACCACCGTCCAAACGGCTGTCGTAGCGAATCACGCGACATCAAATGTGCGCGCGTCCAAACACTTTCATAACCCATTAGGACGGTACCTGAGATAAATGTGAGAATGAGTCTTTTTGGCTCATTTTCCCAGATTTTCCCACTCTCTCCCTCTCACGGTTTTCTCTTGGATTTTCACCTAAAACCTTTGATCTACAAAAATCCAAGCCTCCAACCTCAAATCTAACCCTGAAAACGCGATCTATGAAGCCCAATCTACGTTTCTGCTGATTGGTTTGAGGTAATTTCGTAAACTCATGTTCTTTAAGATTTTGGGTTCAATCTTGAAGTGTTTGAGTTCAATCCATGATATATTCTTTAGGATTTGTATGCTTTGGAGCTTCCGAAATATTCTCCAAGTGTTGGGTTACATTTGGGTTAATTTTGGTAAGTTTCCCAAAACCCTAGTTTTTGGGTAATTTGTTTAAATAGTGGTTTTAGTTGTCTAATGTTGTGAGTTTTAAATTACTTGCAAGCGTACGAATCGTTTGTAATATAATGTGTGCAAGTGTGAAGTTGAATCCACAGGGAATTGTGTTGCGAAAATTAATACTTATTTAAATAAATCATATTTTAACCTAGCTCCACGTGTTGGAATTTTGTTTAGAACAAAAGAAAAGATGATTAACTAAACAAAAAGAAAAGCACTATGATTTCGAAATCCACCAAACCAAATCAAACACCACATTCTTGCATGCTAATTATAAATCCGATTGAAATGAGTTTGCTATTCAAATTCTTTAATAAATAGTAAATCATTTGATGAATCAAACTCTAAGATAAATCACAACTGGATATCCATTCTCAATGAAATCAATCGATGTATCCATCGGTTGATACACATCAAATATCCACTAGAAAATAAAATATTCAATTTAAAGACATGAGTCAATAAACCGAATTAGAACTTGAATTTATAAAATATCGAATTTATAAATTTCATGACAAGAATGTAGGTGTTATCATTGACGAGGTTTCATCATCAACCTTAGTTGAGGATTTTGGCCTCTCATGACTAAGAACACTAAACAATTTTGTAATAAAAACATGAAATAAAACTAAGACAAAGAAAAAAAATAAAAGAAAAGGAGAAGGTAGAATGACAAAAATTAAACTAAATTAAACATAAAATAAAAGAAACTAAAGAGATGGAAAAGATAAAAAAAAAAAAAAAAAAAAAAAAAAAAAAAAAAAACTAAATTACAAAAGAAAGAAAAGAGCTAAAAACATACTCTTAAAAAATGATGTGTATATACAATGTTCAATGAATAAGTGGTGCCTATCATGGGGTTCTATCATGGGGTTCTTATAGCAATTAAACCCCATATTTTCAAAATGGCACATGTTAGTTTGTGATTGGCTGCAAACTGTTGGACAAAATCACTTCTATGTAATAATGCTTTTAAACAGGGTTTCAGTTATTTTCAGAGTCTTCTTATTCAGAGTTATACTTCTAGAAGATTCTACACAGATTTCAAGTTAGAGAAATCGAATCCCTTGCATTTGTCTAGACGACGTGATATTCCGTTCGGATGCTCAATTGTCAAGCATCATCTGTCCGATCGATGAGAACTTTCCGTCCGGACCTTCCTCTGTGTCGAGAAACTTTTAACTGCTCTAGGTTGCATCCGTCCTGACGTCTCAGCAACACGACCGGATGCCTTTCAGTGTTCGACAAGTCAAAATATTTCTTTCTAAAACACAGATATGGGAAGACAACTATAGCTGTCCGGATGATGCATGTTCCCGTCCGGATGCTATCCTTGATAAGGCAAGTCGTGCATACAAAGTTTAACCATTCAGACGTCAGTTTTCATGTTCCGGACGCGCAAGCCTTAATATGAAAATAGTGTGCCGCACAAGTTCAATCGTTCAGACATCAGTCTTCATGGTTCGGACGCTTAAGCCTTAATATGAAAATTGCGTGCAGCTGAAGTACAACCGTCCGGACGCTAAGGCAACACCATTTGGACACTGCTCTATTCAGGAAAGAATTTCAAGCAAATTTGGAAAGCCGATCGCACAGTTGTCCGTCCGGGCGCTGCCTAGCAAAATCGCACCAGAGGTGATTTAGGTTTCTGTGGCCTATAAATAGAGACCCCTAGGCATGTAATTTGCAAGAATTCGGTAGTGCTTAAAGAGTTTATTTTAGAAGTAATTGTGCTGAACCGCTCACTCTCAAGTCGTTGCCAAGTGTTGTTGCTGTGCTAAACTGAAGTTTATCTTAGGGGTTGGCCCTAAGGTAAAGGATTCCATTGAAGACCCCTTCAAGTAGGTGACTTGGTTGAGAGGCGTTCGTGTTAGGTTACACGTCAGAGTGCTAGATACGATCGCTGCATCGGGTTTGTGAGTGTTACTGTCTATGTACTAGCTTTGTCTTCTGAATAGTGGATATCCTGGGTTTGGCTGCCTCGGAGTGGTTTTTCTCTTAATTGAATTTCCACTTCATAAAAAAAAAATCTGTCTCTTTAATTTTTACATTGTGATATTTTGTTGCACACTATTGTACAGACTTGGTAAATTAGAAGTCATATTAATTTTCAATTGGTATTAGAGGTTGGTACACTCTGTTTAGTTTCAATTCTTGAGTGTTATCTTTCCTATTGACTTCTAGTTTTATCTAAATGTCTCAAAATCTTAATATTGTTCTTGCCTTTGATGGTACGAACTATGGCTATTGGAAAGCTAGTATGCAGTTCTTTTTAAAATCCATTGACTGTTGGAATATTGTTGAAACTGGTTGGACTAAGCCAACGGATGCAACTCCCGAACTAGTCACTGAGAAAAATGCACGACTTTCTAATGATAAAGCCATCCATGCTCTATGTCGAGCGCTTTCACCTTCTGAATTCACAAGAATCTCAAACAGTGAATCCGCTCAAGAAGCGTGACAAATCTTAGAAACAACATATGAAGGCACTAAACTTGTTAAATTCGCCAAACTTCAAATATTGATTTCTAGATTTGAAGAAATTAAGATGATGGAAGATGAGACATTCGGAGAATTTTACTCCAAAATGAGCGACTTAAGAAACTCAATGGTGAGTCTTGGGAAATCCGTCTCGAATGTAAAACTCATCCGTAAAATTCTAAGATCTTTGCCTGAGTGTTTTAGAATCAAGGTGACTACAATTGAAGAAAGCAAAGACTTGGAAGAGATGAAGATTGAAGAGTTGGTGGGATCTCTTCAAACTTATGAGCTGTCCATGCCCCCTGTCAAAAAGATGAAGACCATTGCTCTTAAATCTTCCAAGAAGAAAGTCGAAGTTTCGTCAGAAGATGACTCTAAGGATGAAGAAAAAGCAGTGGCAATGCTGGCCAAGAATTTCGGAAGATTAATGAGGAATGATCGGTTCAAGAAGAAATTTTCCGAAAGACTAAAGAAGGCCCCCACAGAGTCTGAACCAGAGGAAGCTGAGAAGAAAGATCCCAGAGGACCAAGATGTTTTGAATGCTCAGGATTTCGGCATTTATGGGCTGATTGTGGGAATCTTAAGTAGGGAAAAGGGAAGGCTTATAATGTGACTCTCAGTGATGAGTCCAAAAAAGAAGAATCTCCTGAGAAAAAAAAATTTCTAGCCTTTGTCGCTCCACATGTAGAAGAGGAGGATTCTTACTACTTAAAGCACAGTGATGAAGACGGGGAAGAACTCAAGGAGGCTTATAAAATCCTCTATGTAGAGTTTGAGAAGCTGAGAGAGGCTCGCAAGTAGCACATTCATGAGCTAAATAGTTTACAGACTAAGAAGAGTTCTGTTAGTTTTGTGTTGGCTGCATTCTGTTGGACAAGATCACTTCTATGTAATGTTGTTGCTTTCACAGGGATGCTGTTTTATTCAGAGTCTACACTTCAGTTATGAGCTTCAAGAAGACTCTGTGCAGGATTCAAATCAGTCAGTTCAGTTCCCTTGCATCCATCCGGCCGACGTGGTATTCCGTCCGGACGCTCATCAGTCAGTAACATCCATCCGAACAACGAGAACTTTCCGTCCGGATGCCCATCAGTGTCTAGAAACTTTGAATTGTTCAAGATTGCATCCGTCCGGACGTAATGGCAAATCGTCTGGCCGCTATTTAGAGTTCGAGAAGAATCCAGTGTTCAAGTGCATCCGTCTGGACAACATGGCAATACCGTCCGGACACCATTCAGTGTTTGACAAGCATCAGGGTTTCTGCCTCAAGACACAGTTATGGGAAGACGGCTGCAACTGTCCGGACGATGTGTGATCCCGTCCGGATGATGTCCTCCATAAGGCAAGTCATGCATACCAAGTTCAACCATCCGAACATCAACCTTCAGGGTCCAAACGCTTAAAGCCTTATTATGGAAATTGCGTGCAGCAGAAGTGGAACCGTCTGGACGCTAGGGCAACACCGTCCGGACACCCTCCGTTATTTTGGTCATAACGTTTTACTCAAATATCGAATTGGGACAAAATCGGCGTCGTTGGAAAGCTAACAAAAAATGCTATAAATTGATGGTCCGGATAGCCAATAGGAACGTCCGAACAAACACCATCTGGACAGAAACATCAAGCGTCCGGACGGCCCTGCCAAAATTCGAGAATTTTTCAGAATTGCTTTTCAGACAAGGAAACAATTGCCCGTCCGGATGTCCAAGTCTGCCGTCTGGATGCGCGTGCTAGAGACTCCGATTTTGACTAGAATTAAGGCTTCTAAAGCCTATAAATATGGGGTTCTAGGCATGCATTTGGCACAGAATTCAGTAGTGAATTCCTTACAGCTTAGAGAGGGTGTTTAGGGAGATATTGAAGATCTGCTAGCTCTCTAGCTTTTGCCAATGTGTGATTTGATCAGCTGTGAAGTCTATCTTAGGAGTTGGCCCTAAGGTAAAAGATTCCATTGAAGACCCCTTCAGGTAGGAGACCTGGTTGGGAGGCGTTCGTGTTGGGTTACATGTTAGAGTTCAAGGTACAACCACTGCATCAGGAGTATGTGAGTGCTACTACTTTGTAACTAGCTTTGTCTTCTGAATAGTGGATATCTTGGGTTTAACTGCCCCGAAGTGGTTTTTCTCTTAATTGAGGATTCTGATATCACACACACAATTAATTAGAAGTCCAATAATTTTCAATGGTATTAGAGCAGGTAGACTCCGTTTAAAGAATTTAATTCCTGAGTGTGATCCTCATCTCTTTGTGACTTCTATTTTTTGATTACACATTTTATCATGAATTCTTCTCAGTTATCTAATGAGGATTCTGATATTAAGCTCTTTATGGTTTTAATAAATTGAACAATGCTCAACATTCTAAAGTTTCTCATAAAGAGTTTAAATAGGTGAAGCAAGAAAAAGAGTCTTTGATTGTTCAATTATCTGAATCACATGCTTTGATAGACTCTTTGAAATCTAAGAATACCATGCTATTTGACATTATTGATACACTTGAGAATAAATTAAAGGAATCTGAAAATCTCTTGAAAAAATTCTCAAGTGATAATTTGAAAAGCATGATGCGTATTCATTCATATATTTTGAACAAGCCTGGTTTGACTGCTGATTTAAGTACTTCTACTTCACATGCTTCTGATTCTAATTTATGTTTTTGTGTTGGCTGCATTCTGTTGGACAAAATCACTTCTATGTAATGTTGTTGCTTTCACAGGGATGCTGTTTTATTCAGAGTCTACACTTCAGTTATGAGCTTCAAGAAGACTCTGTGCAGAATTCAAATCAGTCAGTTCAGTTCCCTTGCATCCGTTCGGCCAACGTGGTATTCCGTCCGGACACTCATCAGTCAGCAACATCCATCCGGACGACGAGAACTTTCCGTCCGGATGCCTATCAGTGTCTAGAAACTTCGAATTGTTCAAGATTGCATCCGTCCGGATGTAATGGCAAATCGTTCGGCCGCTATTTAGATTTCGAGAAGAATCTAGCATTCAAGTGCATCCGTTCGGACGATGTGGCAATATCGTCCGGACACCATTCAGTGTTTGACAAGCATTAGGGTTTCTGCCTCAAGACACAGTTATGGGAAGACGGCTGCAACCGTCCGGACGATGTATGATCCCGTCCGGACGATGTCCTCCATAAGGCAAGTCGTGCATACCAAGTTCAACCGTCCGAACATCAACCTTCAAGGTCCAAACGCTTAAAGCCTTATTATGGAAATTACGTGCAGCAGAAGTGGAACAGTCCGGACGCTAGGGCAACACCGTCCGGACACCCTCCGTTATTTTGGTCATAACGTTTTACTCAAATATCGAATTGGGACAAAATCGGCGTCGTTGGAAAGCTAACAAAAAATGCTATAAATTAATGGCCTAGATGGCCAATAGAAACATTTGGACGGCCACCCTCAGGACGGAAACATCAAGCGTCCGGATGGCCCTACCAAAACTCGAGAATTTTTCAGAATTGCTTTTCAGACTAGGAAATAGTTGCCCGTCCGGACGCCCAAGTCTGCCGTCCGGACGTGCGCGCTAGAGACTCCGATTCTAACTAGAATTAGGGCTTCTAAAGCCTATAAATAAGGGGTTCTAGGCATGCATTTGACACAGAATTCAGTAGTAAATTCCTTACAGCTTAGAGAGGGTGTTTAGGGAGATATTGAAGATCTGCTAGCTCTCTAGCTTTTGCCAGTGTGTGATTTGATCAGCTGTGAAGTCTATCTTAGGGGTTGGCGCTAAGGTAAAGGATTCCATTGAAGACCCCTTCAGGTAGGAGACATGGTTGGGAGGCATTCGTGTTGGGCTACACATTAGAGTTCAAGGTACTACCACAGCATCAGGGGTATGTGAGTGCTACTACTTTGTAACTAGCTTTGTCTTCTAAATTGGGTTTGGCTACCCCGGAGTGGTTTTTCTCTTAATTGAGTTTCCACTTCGTCAACAAAATATTTGTCTCCTTTAATTCCGCATTTAATATTTTGTTGCACACTGTTCATACACACAGTTAATTAGAAGTCCAATAATTTTCAAGTTCATTGCTGCTGAAGATACAGGAACTAGAAGAAGCTATTGGAAACACAACTACAGTTGGAGAGGGTCACCGATGAGAAGCTGATTCATATGCTGTCAATCCAAAAAAGCCCAATAGACAAGACTAGACTCGGGTATGTAGCTCCTCCCTCTTACATTCCCTCTACTTCTAGGACTGTCTTTGTTAAGCCCACAGTCTCCGAGCTTCCACCCACAGTCGTGGACAAAGGGAATGACATAATCAATGGAGATCTACCGGTTACTCAGAAGCTCCCTACTATTAGAAGATCTCCTATATGCCATCATTGCGGATTAAGCGGGCATGTTCGACCATAGTGCTCCCTTCTCAAAGCTCAGAGAGCGAAGGTCAAGAAAGAGGTGTCCAGACAAGCAAATTTCGGCGCAAGACCTCTGGCCCAGTATCAGACTCCATGGAATCAAGCTCCGAGGCATCAGGCTCCCCATCAGGCTCCATGGAATCAAGCTCCAAAGCATCAGGCTCCCCAATATCAAGCCCCATGGCATCAAGCCCCAAGGCATCATGCCCCACGACGCTAGGCTCCCCAGCATTAGCAGCCTCAGAAGAGATTTGTTCCTGCCAATCAAAATGGCAAATCCAAGACTAACAAATCAAAGCACTTCAAAAAGCCGCAGAAGGTGGAGGATGTTCAATAATGGAAGGAGCTACCTATTTGGATGCAGAGCATGATACAGTGGATGGATCATCAGATGAAATCCTGCCAACAACCACCAACAGGAAGGCAGGTATGGGTCAGGAAGAATGAAGACACTCACCCCTTGAGGGGGAATGGACTCACCTAGTTTGTGAGGATACACTTGCCTAGGATTTGGTTCCTAATCCTAGAGCATCAAGTTTGATTGCATCGCATGATCTTATACTTGTTATATCTTCTGTTTACTTTGAAATTTAGGAACCATTGTTATTTGCCCCCTATTTCTCTTAAGAGAACTTTGCAGGTACTATTTGGGAAAGACAGAAAAAGCAAGTCGAGGGACTGCTTTTTTGTATTGGTAATTTTGATCCTTCACAGGTTTGATCTTGCCATCTATATATATATATATATTCATATAGCATGTTTTTATTTTTTTAATAAAAAAAAAAATTGGGGGAGAAAAAGCAATGAATTTTATTTTTTCTTTTCTTGGCATGTAAGATATTGCATGTATTTTTGCTTGATATCTCAGTTCATTGCCCATTAATTAAATATGCTTTTATATGATTGATAGTTTATGCGTAAATATCTGCCAAGTTTTTCCTGTGCATCTAAATGCTAGATAGTTACTTTCCTCATGCGATGAAAATGTGTACTATTTAAGGCTCCCCTAAGGTACATTTTTTTCTCTCTGACTTTTTGTTTCTGCAAATTCTATTGAGAGAGATTTTTTTTTTATAAAATGGTGAAATTGATCAATATGCTAGTTGAATCTAGAGCCTAAAAATTCTAGCATTCTCTTTAGGTTGCAGCACCAAAAAGAAACAAGTAGTTATTCGTCTGAATTCCTTGTTATATGCATATATTCACTGCTTCTGTGCTGAATTAACTTTATATCTTGTCCTTCATGGTGCAAGTAAAAATTTTATCTTGTCCTTCATGGTACAAGTAAAACAATTAGGTGTTGCGTCTTAGAGTGAGTGTATCAGGTAAGGGTGGCTAGGCCCTAGTAAATAATAAGGTTTGACTTTTGACTGATCTTTAATTGATTTTCTCTCTTATTTAGAAAATCCAGTTGCTTTAAGTCATATCAGTGAACTTCATACCTTATTGAGAAAGTCTTCACACACACACGTATTGCATGAGTTGAGTAATTTATTTAAAATTTCTATCTACAGGGAATTTTTGTGCTGATTGATCTCTTAACTCTCTCTTATATCTCTACATATTTTTGAGATGCTATTTGACTGCCGTATCAATTGATTATACATGCGTGCTCTGAAGTTGACTTTAGGGAAAATAGTTTTTCTGTAAATTTTCTTTCAATTTCTATTTTCTAGTGTGAAGCGTTTGGACGGGTGCGGCTCAGACAGCCGGATGGTCAGGTGACACGTCAGGACGTGCGTGGCCTTGTTGCATGCTTATGTGGTAACGAGCGTTCGGACGGGGACCCCACAGGGTTAAAAATCGCTTTCTCCCCTAGCCGCCGCACCTCTTTGGTTTTTCTTCTCTCATTTGGTGCGATTTTCTCGGGATCTCTCACGATTTCTTGTGTTTTTTTTTTTTGTCCTTTTGTGCATTTTCTCTTCATTCCAGGCACTTTTCCAGTTCTTTTTATTCTTTTCAGTGTTTTATTAACTGTTAGAATATTGAATCTTTTGGGAATATGTTTGAGATTAAAATTGCATATTTGTGATATGTGCTGTGTTGGGATTATCTATTTTGGCATTCTTTTGGACTATATTGGGTTATTTACTGTTTGTAATTTTTGAAAAAGTTCATTTTACTGCTGTTATAATGCCGGATTTTTTTGGAACTAACAAGAACCTAATATTTTTTAGAATATTTCTGGCATAGCTTGTTGGTTATTTTTGCAGAATCATGTCTGCTAACAGCCTATAGTGCAGAGTCTGACAAAGGACAGAGGAGGATGTGGCAGCCTCCAAAGCCAAGATTATGAATAGGCCTATCATTCCTGAGAGGAATGTTGTTGGAGCAGACATTATGGTTGCTCCACTAGATAGTATCCATGAGATCATCCAGACCTATCACTAGGGATACCTCCACAACTGCGCTTACATTGTGCTAATCAGGCTGTTCAGGTAGTTCTATGTCCATCTCGAGGAAGTGCTGAATGATGACCATGGCATTGTTCTACAGTCTTGCATTGTAGGGCATGTTATCATGGTTGATCCTCAGGCCATCAGCCAAATCATAGGAGTGCCAGTGCTTCAGATTTTGGCCAGTCCATTCAATGATGTTGTTTTGGCTCTGTCTTTGGATGAGCTCTGTGAGTTCTTTCATGCCGTCCAGCAGGGAGAGGAGCGAGCCTTTACCATCAGGATTGGTGCCCTGCCTCATTCGCATCGCATGCTTGTGAAGATTGTCCAGTATAATCTATGGCCTATTGTTAGACAGAGTAATCTGATTCTGAAGAGGGTACAGTTTGTATATGCCATCTGTTTGCGTTTGCCTTTTTGCCTATGCAAGCATATTATGGGTGTTATGCTAGAGGCTCGAGTTGAGAATAATACCAGTCTCCCCTTTGGCTGCCTACTTACTTAGATCATCTTGCAGTCTAGCATTGATGTGGCTGGAGAGCCGAAGATGAAGATCCAGGATTCCTTCAACAAACAGACCTTGATGAAGTTCAATGCACAACGGCGTGATGATCAGGATGACGACCTTCTGTCGCCTCCTATTCATGTTGAGATGTCTGACATTGCTTCTTCATCTCAATCTACTCTGCCGCCTCCACAGCAGGATGCCGGTTATGCACAAATTTTGGAGGCTATGGCATCTCTACAGGGGGGCATGAGCACTATGCAGCTGACTGTCTATTCTATGCAGCAGGCAATGTCATCTATGCAGCATGAGGTTCACTCTATTAACCTCTGTGTGGAGCAAAGCCAGCTAGATATCTAGGAGTGTCTCAAGCACCATCATTCGTCTAGCAGTAGCGGTGATGACTAAGATGATACGCCTATGGCTGAGGTTGTTTGAGTTTCCTTTGGTGCTTGGTTTTTATTTATTTTGAGACATTTTATCTTTCTGTCTTTGAATAATTTGTAAAACTTTATAACTCTTGGATATTTTTTCTTACTCTAATTACCCTTGTCCTACTAAGACATTTAGGGGGAGTAATTATTTTGTGGTTTCTCTTAATACTCTGTTTTACCCTTTGTCCTTTTGTGACAAAAAAGGAGAGTATTTTTTGATTTGGACCAGGATTGTATTTTTAAATCGGTCAAGTGATTTTTGTCCCAGAATGGCCGAAGGAGGAGTTTGTTAGTTTGTGATTGGTTGCATTCTGTTAGACAAAATCACTTCTATGTAATGATACTTTTAAATAGAATTTCAGTTATTTTCAGTCATCTTATTTAGAGTCATACTTCTAGAAGATTCTGCATAGATTCCAAGTCAGATAAATCGAATCCCTTGCATTCGTCCGGACGCTCAATTGTCAAAGCATCATCCGTCCGGACGACAAGAACTTTCCGTCCAGACCTTCCTCTGTGTCGAGAAGCTTAAAACTGCTCCAGTAACACGGCCGGACGCCTTTCAGTGTTCGATAAGTCAAAAGATTTCTTTCCAAAACACAGATATGGGAAGACAGTTGCAACCGTCCGGACGATGTATGTTCCCGTCCGGACACTATCCTTGATAAGGCAAGTCGTACATACAAAGTTAACCGTCTGAATGTGAGTCTCTATGGTTCGGATGCGCAAGCCTAATATGGAAATAATGTGCCGCACAAGTTCAATCGTCTAGACGTCAGTTTTCATGGTCCGGACGCTCAAGCCTTAATATGGAAATTGCGTGTTGTTAAAGTAAAACCCTCCGGACGCTAGGGTAACACCATCCAGACGCGGCTCTATTCACGAAAGAATTTCAAGCGAATTCGAAAAGCTGATCGCACAGTTGTCTGTCCGAACGCCCTCAGCTACCGTCTGGATGCCACCTAGAAAAATTGCATCAGACGCAATTTAGGTTTCTGTGGCATATAAATAAAGACCCCTAGGCATGTAATTTGCAAGAATTCAGTAGTGAATTCCGTAGTGCTTAGAGAGTTTATTTTAGAAGTTATTGTGCTGATCCGCTCAGTCTCAAGCCGTTGCCAAGTGTTGTTGCTGTGCTGAACTGAAGTCTATCTTAGGGGTTAGCCATAAGGTAAAAGATTCCATTGAAGACCCCTTCAAGTAGGTGACTTGGTTGGGAGGTATTCGTGTTGGGTTACAGGTTAGAGTGCTAGATATGATCGCTGCATCGGGTATGTGAGTGTTACTATCTATGTACTAGCTTTGTCTTCTGAATAGTGGATATCCTGGGTTTGGCTGCACTGGAGTGGTTTTTTTCTTAGTTGAGTTTCCACTTCGTCAACAAAATATTCGTCTCTTTAATTTCTGCATTGTGATATTTTGTTGCACACTATTGCACACACTTGGTAAATTAGAAGTCATATTAATTTTCAGCACATCTACCCCTGAAAACCATAATAAAAGAAAAGAATGATTGGGTTTGCATCAAATGCATCTATTTTTAAAATAGCACCTCTACCCCTCAAAACCCTAATAAGAGAAAAGAATGCTAGGGTTTTAAAAAATCTGAAAATACCGCCTCTACCCTCATATAGTTACAAGACATGCACAGCTTCTCTTCAATTTCAAGAGAAAAGAACAAAAATAAATAAGCTCTATGGTTACAAAAGGAATGAAAATTACGCTTTTGCCCTTGAAGTTATAAGCCAAAATCGGAGCTGGGTTCTGATGCCCGAGTGCGCTCGATCGCACTAAAGTGGCGCTCGAGTGCCTAAGAGCTCAATCACAATCAAGTGGGGCTCGAGCGCCTATCTTGAATAACAATTCTGCTTTTAGTGCTGTGCTTGCATGGGCTCTAAAGACTTCTTTTCTCGCTTTTCTGCAATTCCACATGAAAATCGCTATTTTCCTTTAATAACTTGCAAATAGCTAAAACACCAAAATTAACCAAAAATATTAGAAAATAACAAAACTAAAGATTTAACAAATGCAAATTAAGGGGTTCAAATATACAATATTTGACACTCATCATCTAACCATAGTAAACATTATTGGTTAGTGTTGTTTAATGTTGGGTTAATATTTATTGTATATGGGTAGTTGATTGGAAACCCTAGAAATTTTATGGGTTTTCCATGGGTTAGCTCTTGGGTAATTTAAGAGCTAAGTGTTGGTTAATATTAGAAAAATACTAAGTATTGTGCAATGTGTTAATTTACAGTGGCACATTGTGAGGAATTGTCTAGGAAACTTAGTTGAGCTTAATATCCGCTCAGCTAAGGTGAGTATTCTACTTACTGAGAAAAGATACTTTTATGTATTTTATAGAAATAAAAATAATATATGTTTTTCTTACCGAACCAATGATATGTTAAAATATATGTTTTGGGAAGATTTAAGTAGTTTCGAGTATGTTGAAATTATGCCAATGATGTTATTGCAAATTGAAATGTGTGTGAAGTGTGATTTAAACTGTGATTTAAATGTTTGACTGCCTGCTGCGGTTGGGGTTTAAATTACACAATTATTGATTTATGAATTGATGTGTTAAACTGTTATGGATCTACATTGAAAGCATATGTTAAAGGCATGATTGTGAAAATAAAATTATAGTATATTGTCAAGCATGAAGCATAAGCATATGGCATACAGAACATGGAACGAAGTGGGAGCTCACGTCCTACAGGAAACTAAAACTCTAATCAGCGGGTAGTATTGAGGGTTCACATCCCATGCTATCTCGTCGATGTAAAACCAGGAGCTCAGGTCCCAAACGAATGGAAACTTTCATGAGCATGCATAGCATTATCTTTATGAGTGTGATGTTTTCATGATATGATAATAGTTTTATGCTAGACATATTAGAATGCATATGAGTTTTAATGGACAAAAACATATATATATTTCTATCGACTAGTTGCATGTCTTAAAAGCATTGAGCTTTAACGTACATGGATGTTTACATTGCTTAGAATTGGAAAATTTTCATATCTTTGTATAGATATGCGAACTGTCATTTGTTCCTCAGTAGAGACATGCTTGTATCCTAAAGTTTCACTCAAGAACATGCATGATCGAACTATTGTATCAAAGGCACTAAGCTTGAATGTACTTAGATATGACATTAACCACTTTTTAGTAATGCTAAGGTCTTGTATAGTTAAGCAAGATGTCATTGTTTTACTATTTTAAAGAGCATTGAGCTTCAACGTAGTTAGATACTTGTGTTGCATAAGCCCGGGGATACTTGTGCCTCTGTATAGATATGCCTCCGAGCATCAATGTACCGAGATACCAGCATTGCCTAAGCCTGGGAATACTTGTGTCTCTGTACAGTAGGCAAGATGCCATTGTTTTCTTACTTAAGGCCTATGTGTATGCGTGAATTCGTAATGGAGTAACCGTGTGCACGTAAGTCTGAGCCACCGATCCAAAAGTAATATATTGTAGATGGGTCTATATGTTTCTGCTTCCAAGGTGGGATGTCTAGAACTTCTATATATGTTCACAGTTGCATTGTATGCTTTAATATTTTCTGAAAGGTCGGTGTTTACTGTATCAGTTACATGGGTTTTTAAAAGATAAATGTTATAAGAATGGGTAGCTGTTATTGTAAACATATGACAAAAGAAAAGTCAATTCTTTACGAAAACTCAATGGCTATTATACTACTGAGGTCTAGGTATTATGTACTGAGACGGTGAACTCATAATTTCACCTGTATGGATGTGGTTAACCCCACAACCATGCAGATATTGATGCTTTGGCTGTAAGTTCCGCAGATGTAGATGATGACCAGTTTACTTAGCGTATGGATGCTATGATTGGAGCACATCGCGATTGTCATATGTCACAGACTCGAGGGTAGTCTGCACTTTGTAGTTGTTTTGTATGTGGCTCGTGTCCTGTGTGACACTTGTGTATTGTAGAGCCATCCTTTTGTAGTTGTAAATAGAGTAATGTTATGTAAGCCTTAAATAGATAGACTTTTGAATGGCTCTCTGGTTGTATAACAGTTATGTATTTATAGATGTATTTCCGGATATGTGTTCCGCTGCACATTGATTATGTTATCTGTTGCATAGATGAAACTCTGATTATTTGTTACATATTATGGGATGTGTATCATATGTTGGCTGAGTGACATGTAGTCGTACCACTGTGATACTCATTTATGTTTGTAAAAAAAACAAAAATGGCTAGTCACAGTCATCATTAAGGGCAAAGTCATCAAGGCTCTGGTATTCTTCGTCTTGGCAGTTGGGTTGAATTTGAAAGTGTTGATTTTAGGTGTTGTTTGTTAGTTGATTTGAGAAGTGGTTTTGATGTATATCGGTTGTAGCTTGAGTTGTTGATGTATATCGATTTAAAATTTGAAATTTGTTTGAGAAATCCCATACTTGAAAGTGGTTATTCTCCTCTTCTTCTTTTTGTCTTTCCTTTTTCTTTTTTCCTTTTAAAAAGTGCTAACCTTCTACGCGGTTAGCGAAGGCGATTATTCATTTTTAATAACCATGTTCTTCTGGTTTAGTTGTCTAATATTTCCAGATAGGCTGTTCAAGTGAGATGGTTTGTCTTACTTGAAAATCAAAAAAGTTTCCATGTAATTGTGTGATTCTTTGGTATTTATAAATATTCAAGAGTCAAGCTCTTGATAGAATAAACACTCATGTCATTGGGCATATTATGTTGCTTGTAAAACTATTCTCTTTTAGGAAAATCAAAAAAGAATATTTGTGTGAGAAAACATAAATATCGTGCTGATAATTATAGCGGATATCAAAAGCGCAGTAGAAAATGCATGCCTTGGAGTTGACTCTTGTGCTGATATTGTGGCCTTAGTTGCCAGAGACTCGATTTCATTCCAAGGAAGTTTTGGAAAATATTTTACTGATCTTAAAGACAAACAGGGAAATATATGCTAAGATCAATTAGATAAATTAACTCGTTTGGTATTAATGGATCTTCCTTTTCTTTATTTTGTTTAATTTACTTTTCTTTAAGCCCTTGACAATGTGTTTATGGAATGATTGCAATACATGAGACCATTGTGGAATGCTACTTGGAAGAAGGGATGAAACTGTTAGTTTTATTGGCTACATTTTGTTGACAAAATCACTATCATGTAAGGTTGCTGCTTTAACAAGGATGCCATATGATTTCAAAGTCTTCAAATATTTAGAATTTATTATTGGCTACATTATGTTGACAAAATCACTACCATATAAGTTGTTGCTTTAGCAGGGATGCCGTACGATTTCAGAGTCTTCAAATATTTAGACTCTATTTCTCTAATATGGAAAGAGCCTTTGTAAAGATCAAGAAAATATATAGGGAGTTTAGCATTTAATAAATTATATTTATTAAATAGATGAAACTAATAATTATATTGTAGGTGATAATATTTATATTATGTAAATAAAATTAGTATAAGATAAAATGAAGGAAGTTGGAATAATAAAATATTATTAATGGGTTTCTAGGATTAAATAAAAATAAGTCTAATTAGTGTGGTAAAATAAACAAAATGTTTATTTTATCCTATGGGCTTGTAAATGATAGCCCAAGAGATAGAGAAAAATGATGTCTTTTAGGCCCAAATCATGAATTTCAACTAAAGCGCACAAATACCCATGTTTTCACTTAAGTTGGGGGCATTTTCGAAAATTTTGCACAAACCCTCTTATTCCCCTCCTTATCTCACGACCACACACTCTTCATCTTCATCTTTTATTTTGTTTTGCTCACCAAACACACACACACACACACAGCAGCACACTTCTTCCCCCTCTCAACCACGAAAATCTCCACCATTTTCTCACTTGTCTCTTGCTCTTCTCCCTTCTCTCATCAACCCTTGAATCTTGGGAGCCATGGCATGAGAGGGCTTTGATTTCTTGTTGGAAGCATTGCACAAAGTGGCCTTTCAAGAGCAAAAACCGTAAGTCCTTCATCCTTTTTATTTTTCTCTCTTCTCTTCTCCTCTTCACGTGGATTTGTGGATGTTGGGAAGAGTTTTGGAGCTCAAAACGTTATCCATGGAGGGCTGTACACGGCAGTGGCTTGGAGTGATTTTTCACTCTCTCAACTTCTTTCTCTTTTACATGTGCTATAGGTTTGGCTTGGGCTTTGCTTCAAATCAAGTCCTTCATCATTTTTGAGCTTTGAGTAACGATTTTTGGGTGTTAGGACCTCCAATCTACCGATTATTTTGAGGTAATTTCGTAATCCCTAATTTTTGTCTAAGTTAGGTCAATTTTGGGTATTAGACTAAATTATTAAAATTAGCTTGAGACTTTGGCGTATAGTGAATTCCTATACATTATTTAAGCCATGGGTTGTTGGATTAAAGGATCAAAACTTCAATTGTGTAAATTGTTAAGTATGGAAATAAACCCTAAATTTGATGAGTTGAATTAAATTAGGACTTTTAGATGTTTAAACCCTAGATTATTAATAAGTCGATTAATTGCATTTAAGGTGTTAATTAATCCTATGTTATCTATGAGTTTCAAAATAAAAAAGGTATTTATGGGGTTAGGTCCTAAAGTTAGTAATTTGTATAAATTGAAAATTTCAATTGTAAACTTAAGAATATTTCTATGTATAGGTTTAGTTAATTAATTGGTAATAAAGTAAACCCTATAATTTTATGGGTTGGTAATTGTAGATAATAAAATGTTGAATGGAACCTTAAAACTTTATGGGCTCAACTTTTAAACATGTATAAAGGGAATCATGAGTTTATGGCTATGAGTTGGGGCTTTGATGTGGATTTTCTGTTTTGATGATTGTTGAAAGTATGCCGAGTGTTTCAATGGAATGCAAATCTGATTTGGATTGGTATTTTAATAATAAATGGTTAATGATTATTTGTTAAGGATAGATGTTAATGTTTGTGGTTGAATAGTTGGGCATTTTGGTATTGATTTGGTGAACCTTGATGGCTATGGCCGTGTGAAGTTTTAGAGGGTTTTGATGGCTTTTGTTGGTTGGTTTGCATTTTTGATATTTAGTTTTAGTAGCTCTCAGTGATTATGGCCTGTTGAGTTTATGTGCTAGCCATGTGGGTATTGTACTATGAATTGGGATTATTTCGGGTGCGCTATTCCAAGTGGATTGGTTTATTTGGTAGGTCGTGGTTTGTTGAAATGGTAAATTCTTGATGAATGGGGTTTGCGTATAGGTTGTTAGGAAAGAATTGAAGAGTTTGAAGTTAAAGTGTTTAGATCACTTTCATGTAAATGGCAAATACGGTTAAAATAGAGAATTGGTTAGTATGGTGTCTAATAGAGTAAAATGAATATGAAATAGTTACAAAAATAATGAGTAAAAGTAAAGTGTTAAACGTTAGGTTCTATAAGTTAATTATAGAAATATTTACCCAACTATAATTAAAGCAGGGGAACAAGTAAATAAAATAAATGTAAGAGTATAGCAAATAAATGGAAAACGTAAAGATTATAATATGAAAATCATAGCTCAATATAAAAGAAATACTAAACCAATATTTTAGTGTGCAAATCGTTAAGGCTCTATAAACTAAATTCCGGATGTTTAGTTAACGAAAAGATAAAAGTATTAAATATAATAGTAGATGTATTTATAGGTTAAGAAATGAAATAAACACGAACCTAAAATCAAGGCTTAATCTAATAGTAGTCAAGGGTACCTAACTAGCTTTAGATGCGGGTGGTGCGACACGTGAGCACGCGGGTAGTTTATATGTCATAGAGTATAGGTTCAATAGCTTAGTCTAATATCATATATGTTTGCAGGCACGTAAAGTGGAGACTTCAATTGCTCCCCAACGGCGAGTTTAAGGTAACTAGAACATGGGGGACATTTGAGTCATGAGTCCAATGCAGTTAAGGTGAGTATTCTACTCACTGAGGAATCCTAGGAACTTAGATTTACGTATTGTTGCATTTGTTTGCGTTTATGATTATAGAATTTGTTGGTGAAGATATATGTAATTGAATTGTGAGTTATTGGATTGGGAATTAAAATGATAAGTTGATATTGATAATGATTGGTTATATTTATGATTATGAAATTTATTGAGAAAATTGTTTATGATTGAGTTGAGATATATTGGTTTGTAATTGTGTGGATAAATGGATATTGAGGAATCTTGGTTGTTTATGATTATGGAACTTATTGAGAAAATTGTTTATGATTGATATGGGATATATTGGTTTGTAATTGTATGGATAAATGGATGTTGATGAATCTTGATTGTTTATGATTATGGAACTTATTGAGAAAATTGTTTATGATTGATATGAGATATATTGGTTTGTAATTGTATGGATAAATGGATGTTGATGAATCTTGGTTGTTTATGATTATGGAACTTATTGAGAAAATTGTTTATGATTGATATGGGATATATTGGTTTGTAATTGTATGGATAAATGGATGTTGATGAATCTTGGTTGTTTATGATTATGGAATTTATTGAGAAAATTATTTATGATTGAGTTGAAATATATTGAATTGTAATTGTACGGATAAATGGATGTTGACGAATCTTAGTTGTATATGGTTATGGAATTTAGATGAAGATATGTATTGATGATTGAGTTGTAAAGTGTTGAATTAAGAATTATGTTGAGATGGTTGAGGTTAATATGCGGGAATTATTGGGGATTGAATGACATGATGTTGAATATATATATAGGGTGGAATTGTGGATGCGTGTAGATGGAAAAATTGTTTGGACATACATGTGTAACAATAGGGGTATGATAAGGTAATTTGGATTTATGAGAACTCGGTAGTTGATAGATGGTAAGTCCAGTGTTGTAGTGTCTGGCACAGTGGTAGGCCATAGTGTAGCAGCTCTTGGCTGAGATGAGTGGTAGGCCAGAGGGTAGTAGCTCTTGGCTGAGATGTGTGGTAAGCCTAGCATTGAAGTGCTAGCATTAGTGAGATATGTGGTAAGCCTAGCATTGAAGTGCTAGCATTAGTGAGATATGTGGTAAGCCTAGTATTGAAGTGCTAGTTCACGTGAGATGTATGTCCTGCGGGTTGTAGCTTTACGGGCGGTGTTGATGGTAAGCCTAGCATTGAAGTTCTAGCACTTGTGAGATGTGTGGTAAGCCTAGCATTGAAGTGCTAGCACACGTGAGATGAATGCCCTGCGGGTTGTAACTTTACGGGCTGAGTTGACGGTAAGCCTAGCATTGATGTGCTAGCACTTGTGAGATGTGTGAAATATTTTTATGGTATGCGTGGAATATTATTAGTAGAAACCGTGATAATATATAAGTGTGTGAAGAACAACGTGACTTGTACTTGATAATATGTTGTTGTGTGAATTAAATGATTTGTGAATAACGTTGTTGAAACCTGCATGCAAATAGGTTTGTGTATATTGTATACTTAGTGAGTCTTATACTACTGAGGTGGTGAACTCATACTTTCACCTGTACGAATGTGGTTAACCCCACAACCGTACAGACTCTGATGTTTTGACTGCAGGTTCGGTGGATCTACTGAATGACGTCGTAGCATAGTACTCGAGATGTTATGACTGAAGCCCGTCGCGACAGTTATAGTGGTTGGACCATGGGTTGTCCACCTTTTGGTAGACTTTGTTTATAGCTCGTGTCGCCTGCGACACTTGTATTTATGAGCCAGTCTTTTAGTATGTATTTGATAGCTTTGTAGAAGTCTTAAACAAATGGACATATTAATGGCTCTTTTGTTGTGATTAACTGTTGTTTATAGATGTACTTTCCGCTAGGTTGATAATGTTATTATGTGTTATCCGTTGCGTAAATGTAATTCTGATTATTAGGTAAATGTTATGGAATATGTACCGTGTATTGGCTGAGTGACATGTAGTCGTGCCACTGTGATGACTCATTATATGTTTTAAAAAAAAAAAAATGGGTCGTCACAGCCTTAATATGACAAGTTTCAATCTCACAAGCATCAAGAAAGAAATTTCAAAGTTCCAAGAAGATTTTGCCCAATTTCCAACTTAGCAAAAGTCAGATCCCTTGTTTCGTTCGGACGCCCTTCTGTGTCGGGAAGATTCTGCCAGCTCAGCATGCATCCGTCCGGACAACAGGGCAACACTGTCTGGATGCTCTTCAGTGTTCGAGAAGAATCCAGATTTCCTTTCCAAACATAGATTGGGAAGACAGCTTGCAACCGTCCGGATGCTAGGGCAACACTATCTGGACGCGGCCTTAATAAGGAAACACGTGAAGCGCGTTATGGAAAGTCGGATGCAATTTACCGTCCGGACACGGGCTAGAGAAATCCAAATCAGACTCAATTTAGGTCTTCTAGAGCCTATAAATAGAGGCCTCTAGGCATGTATTATCCACAAAATTCAGTATTGAATTCTCTTGAGCTTAAAGAGGGTGTTTAGGTAGAAATTGTGAGGATCTGCTAGCTCTCTAAGAGTTGTCTGGTGTGTGACTTGACCGTGTGAAGTATAGCTTAGGGAGGAGTCCTAAGCTAAAGGAATCTATTGAAAACCCCTTCATGTAGAAAACCTGGTTGGAAAGCGTTTGTGTATAGGTGCACGTCAAAGTGCAAGGTACAATCGCTGCATCAGGGTATGTGAGTGTTACTGCTTTGTTACTAGCTTTGTCTTTTGAATAGTGAAATTCCTAGGTTTGGCTGCCCTATAGTGGTTTTCTCTTAATTGAGTTTCCACTTCGTTAACAAATATTTGTCTTATTTAAATTCCGTATTTAGATATTTTATTACACATTGTTCATACACACAGTAAATTATAAGTCTTTATTTTTCAGTTGGTATCAGAGCTTGGTACACCCTATTTAGATTAAATTCTTGAGTGTGATCTTTTTGACTTCTATTTTTTTTATTACCATGTCTCAAACTCTTAATTCTGTTCCTGCTTTTGATGGCACGAATTATAGCTATTGAAAAGCTCGTATGTGCTTCTTTTTAAAATCTATTGATGTTTGGAAGATTGTTGAATCTAGTTGGATTAAGCCAGAGGATACAACTGACGAACTCACAGTTACATCATTGTTGAATTTGATGTAAAACTCATTCGAAAGATTCTAAGGTCTTCGCTAGAACGTTTTAGGATCAAAGTTATAACTATTGAAGAAAGCAAGTGATGTGCAAATTTATTTACTCGCAAGTGCACGAATTGTATGTAGCATAGTACATGCAAGTTCGGGGTCGAATCCTCAGGGAAGTGTGTGTAAGAAAAGTGAAAAATTGAAATGACTTCTAAAAGTAAAGTGTGTGCAACAAGTGTCAACAAAAATTAAAGCACAGCGGAAAGTAAATGACACAGAGATTTTTGTTGACGAAGTGGAAACTCAGTTAAGAGAAAAACCACTCCGGGGCAGCCAAACCCAGGAATTCCACTATTCAGAAGACATAGCTAGATACAAGACAGTAACACTCACATGTATCGATGCAGTGGTCGTACCTTGATCTCTGACGTGTAACCCAACATGAACGCTTCCCAACCAGGTTCACCTACCTGAAAGGGTCTTCAATGGAACTCCTTACCTTAGAGCCAACCACTAAGATAGACTTCGGTTTACAGCACAGCACACTTGTAAAATGGCTTCAGAGGGATTGATGACTTTTCTGAGCTCTAATGCAATTCACACCCTTGGCAAGGCTTTAGAGGAAATATCACGTCTCTAAGCTGTAGAGAATTCACCACCGAATTTTGTGTTGAAAGCATGCCTCAAGCCTCTTATTTATAGGCTTTGGAAATCCAAAATCGACTAAAAAACGGAGTCTGAAATACGCGCGTCCGGACGGGAGCCAGGGCCGTCCGGACGGGTCAAGTTTTTCTTGTTCGGAAAGTAATTCTGGAATTTTCTGCAGGGCTGTCCGGACGGGCAAAGCTTTCCGTCCGGACGCTTCTAGGGTCCGTCTGGACACTCAAATTACAGCATTTTTTCTAAGCTTTCCAATGAAGCCAATTTCGTCCTAATCCGATATTTGAGTAAAGGGTTATGACCAAAATACCCGAGGGTGTCTGGACGGCTTGACCGAGCATCCGGACGGTCAACTGCAACCGCCTCTCCAAGATAGTGCTGAAAGCTTCCACAACAAGGCCGCGTCCGGACGGTGTTGCCCTAGCGTCCGGAAGGTTACACTTCGGCTGCACGAAATTACCATAATAAGGCTTGGAGCGTCCGGACCTTGAAGGCTAACGTCCGAACTGTTGAACTGGTGCACGTAATTTCCATATATGAAGCTTGATCGTCCGGACCATGAAGGCTGACGTCCGGACGGTTGAACTTGGTATGCACGTTCTTACCTTATAGAGGACATCGTCCGGACGGTAGTAGCCGTCTTCCCATAACTGTGTCTTGAGGCAGAAACCCTAATGCTTGTCAAACCCTGAATGGCGTCTGGACGGTATAACCACGTCGTCCGGACGGATGCGCTGGAACACTGGGATTTTCTCGAACTCTGAAGAGTGTCCAGACGATTTGCCATTACGTCCGGACGGATGCAATCTTGAACTGTTCGAAGCTTCTAGACACTGATGGGCGTCTGGACGGAAAGATCTCGTCGTCCGGACGGATGTTGCTGACTGATGAGCGTCCGGACGGAATTCCACGTCGTCCGGACGGCTGACAGGGAACCGAAATAAATGCTTGAAAACTTCACAGAATCTTCTCGAAGAACATAGCTGAAGAGTAGACTTTGGATAAAGCAGCATCCCTGTGAAAGCAGCAACATTACATAGAAGTGATTTTGTCCAACAGAATGTAGCCAACACAAAAACTAACAAACTCTCCCTTTGGCCATTCTGGGACAAAAATCACTTGACCGGTTAAAAATACAATCCCGGTCTAAATCAACAATTACTCCCCCTTTTTGTCACAAAGGGTCAAAGGGTAAAACAGAGGAATGAGAAAAATCACACAACAATTACTTCCCCTTAATGTCTCAGAAGGACAAGGGTAAACGGATTAATAATATCCACAGACAAAAACATTTTAAAATTCAAAATAATAGGAAAGTAGAGAAACGTCTGCAAATGGCCCAAAAGAGAGGAACATAAATCCTCCAAGTATCAAATCCCAAGACCTTTGGAAATTGAACATCCAACTTCAACAATAGTCAGTTTTCCAAAGGATGCATCTGTCAATCACTGTGCTGGGAGCCGCTGGATGTCGTATTCCTGAAAAACCAATCAGAAATATCTCCAAAAATACCATTAGATCCTGTTAGTTCCAAACATAATGTGGTATTTTACACGGCTGTCAAATGGATGCCAAAGAGAAAATATAAGCAATGCAGCTACTCATAAGGCATAAATATATGATGATCAGCCCAACACACAAACATAAAAGGATTTTCATGCATAATATCTCAAGAAAATATCCCAACAAATGTTCCAATATTCTAAAAGCACAAAGACTTAAAAGAATAACGGAAGACACAAAAAAGATCAAGGGATGAGAAGAGATGTGCAACAAATGCCAAAATCCTGGGAGAAATCCACGAGAAAACCACACAAGATGCCATGATAAATCAATAAAAATGCAAAGATGTGTGTATGGCAGAGAAAGAGAAGCAAGTCTCAAACCTATAGAGATCCTGACCGGATGAGCAATTGCTAGGTCAGCATATGGCAAGATTGCTCTCGTTTTGGACGTAAGAATAAGTCCGTCCACACACTTCACACTGAAAATCTGAAACTTGAGGAAAATTTGCAGAAAAATAATTTTTCCAAAGTCAGTTTCAGAACACGCATGTATAATCCACTGATAACACAATCAGGGAGCATCTCAAAACTAAGCAGAGATATAAAAGAGAGTTGGAGTTCAATCAGCACAAACATTTTCCTGGACATAGAAAATTCAAATAGACAACTCAACTCATGCAATGCGTGTGTGTGTGTGAAGACTTAACCCACAAGGTATGACTATCACAGAAATGACAAAGAGCAACTAGATTTTCTAGACAAGAGAGAATCTGTGACAGATTAACCAAAAGTCAAACCTTATAACTTACTAGGGCCTAGCCACCCTCATCTGATACACTCCCCTTGAGTTGCAGCACCGAATTGTTTTACTTGTACCATGAAGGACAAAGTAAATTTTTACTTGCACGTAGAGGGCAAGGCATATAGCAAATTCAGCACAAAAGCAGTGAATAGACAATTTAAAGCACAAAATTCATATGAATAACTGCTTAATTCTTATGGTGCTACAATTTAGAGGGTTTTTAGATTCAACTAGCATATGGTCAATTTGGCCATCTTATCAAAAACATCTTCTCTTATCCAAAAATTCTTAGAAATACAAAGTCAGAGAAGGAAAGATGTACCTTTAGGGGAGTCATGGATAGTGCACATTTTTCATCGCATGAGAAAAGAAGCTATCCTACTTTTGCATATACAGGAAAACACTTGACAAATTATAGTCAGAAACTCTCAAATATATCTAAGCAAAGTAAATTAATACCCAAATAATTGAGATATCATGAGAAAATACATGCAATATCTGATATGCCAAAAAAAATATCCTGCAAATTCTCCCCAATATTTTTTTTTTTTATTAAAAACAAATGCAATATGGAAAGAAAACATCATATGCATGGCAAGATCAAACCTGATGATGCCAATACAGAAAAAAAAAGTCGCTCGACCTGCTTTTTCTGTCTTCCCCAAACAGTACCTGCAATGCTCTCTCAAGAGAATAGGGGGCACAACAAACTAGTTCCTAGATTGCATAGTAAGCACACAAATATAACAAGTAAATGTGCAAGCAATCAAACCTGATGCCTTAGGATTAGGAACCGAATCCTAGGCATGAACACCTTCTCCTGCTAGGTGCGTTCGTTCCCCCTCATGGGGTGAATGGTCTCATCACTCTTGACCCATACCTGCTTGACTCGAGGCGGTGACTTGCAAGTCTTGTCCATGTTGTCCATTCTCCTTAGCATACCTTGCATTAGGCTAAGCAATACTTCATAGCCATGGCTGCCATTGGGCTTCTGCAGCTTTCTCTTGTAGCGCCTTGATTTGTTCTTCTTTGGGTTGCCACTCTGATTGGCAGGAACAAACCTTTGTTGATGCTGCGGAGCCTGAAGTGCCGTAGGAAGTAGGGTGCCTGATGTAGCTTTTGTTGGCAGCTCCTTCTGAACCTTCGACTTCTGAGCCTGGAGATGTGGACAATTGGGTCGGATGTGACCGGTGATGCCGCAGTGATGACAGGTAGGCAAGCTTCTTTTGTTTGAATGCTTCTTTGTAGTTTCTGCAAAATTATGGTTAGCATTCTTACAAATAACATTGCCCTTACCTTTTATATGTCTCCTATGCGGAGGGACATATTTTGATGAGGAAGAATCATCAACTTCACTTTTCCTCATAGCATCCTGCTTAATCCAAGGCCTGTGGGATTTCAACAAATAACAATTTGGCCTAATATGACCAATTTTCCCACAATTATGACAAGTAGGAACAAACTTACCTTGTGTTCCCGATTCCTTGGGCTTAGGCATCACACAATTATTCAAGCAAGAATTATCCAAACAAGCAGTGTCTACTATCACAGGCTTATTACTAATGGAATCTAATTCAGGATCAGCAACATGTGAAGTAGAAGCACTCAAGTCATCAACAACTAAATCAGGCTTGTTGGAAATATCTGAATGAATACAAAGCATGCTTTTCAAATTATCACTAGAGAATTTTTCCAATTTCTTCTCATGTGAATCAATAATGTCAAATAGCATGGTATTCTCAGATCTCAAAGAGTCAATCAAAGCATGTGATTTAGACAATTGAACAATAAAAGACTCTTTTTCTTGCTTCACCTTTTTAAGCGCTTTATGAAAAATTTTAAAATGTTGAGCATTCTTCAATTTATTAAAAACCTTAAAGAGCATAATATCAGAATCCTCACTAGATAACAGAGAAGAATTCATGATAAAAAGTGTAAAAAAAAGAAGTCATAAAAGATGAGGATCACACTCAGGAAATAAATCCTAAACAGAGAGTACCTGCTCTGATACCAATTGAAAAATAATATGGACTTCTAAATTTAACAGTGTGTGCATAAGTGTCAACAAAAATTAAAACACGGCGGAAAGTAAATGATACAGAGATTTTTGTTCACGAAGTGGAAACTCAGTTAAGAGAAAAACCACTCCGGGGCAGCCAAACCCAGGAATTCCACTATTCAGAAGACATAGCTAGATACAAGACAGTAACACTCACATGTACCGATGCAGTGGTCGTACCTTGATCTCTGACGTGTAACCCAACACGAACGCTTCCCAACCAGGTTCACCTACCTGAAGGGGTCTTCAATGGAACTCCTTACCTTAGAGCCGACCTCTAAGATAGACTTCGGTTTACAGCACAGCACATTTGTAAAACGGCTTCAAAGGGATTGATGACTTCTCTGAGCTCTAATGGAATTCACACCCTTGGCAAGGCTTTAGAGGAAATATCACGTCTCTAAGCTGTAGAGAATTCACCACCGAATTCTGTGTTGAAAGCATGCCTCAAGCCTCTTATTTATAGGCTTTGGAAATCCAAAATCGACTAAAAAACGAAGTCTGAAACACGCGCGTCCGGACGGGAGCCAGGGCCGTCCGGAAGGGTCAAGTTTTTCTTGTCCGGAAAGTAATTCTGGAATTTTCTGCAGGGCCGTCCGGATGGGCAAATCTTTCCGTCGGGATGCTTCTAGGGTCCGTCCGGACACTCAAATTACAGTATTTTTTCTAATCTTTCCAATGAAGCCAATTTCGTCCCAATCCGATATTTGAGTAAAGAGTTATGACCAAAATACCCGAGGGTGTCCGGACGGCTTGACCGAGCGTCCGGACGGTCAACTGCAACCGCCTCTCCAAGATAGCGCTGAAAGCTTCCACAACAAGGCCGGGTCCGGACGGTGTTGCCCTAGCGTCTGGACGGTTACACTTTGGCTGCACGAAATTACCATAATAAGGCTTGGAGCGTCTGGACCTTGAAGGCTAACGTCCGGACGGTTGAACTGGTGCACGCAATTTCCATATATGAAGCTTGATCGTCCGGACCATGAAGGCTGACGTTCGGACGGTTGAATTTGGTATGCACGTTCTAGCCTTATAGAGGACATCGTCCGGACGGGATCACACATCGTCCGGACGGTAGTAGCCGTCTTCCCATAACTGTGTCTTGAGGCAGAAACCCTAATGCTTGTCAAACCCTGAATGGCGTCCGGACAGTATAACCACGTCGTCCGGACGGATGCACTGGAACACGGGATTTTCTCGAACTCTGAAGAGCGTCCGGACGATTTGCCATTACGTCCGGACGAATGCAATCTTGAACTGTTCGAAGCTTCTAGACACTGCTGGGCGTCCAGATGGAAAGATCTCGTCGTCCAGACGGATGTTGCTGACTGATGAGCGTCCGGACGGAATACCACGTCGTCCGGACGGTTGATAGGCAACTGAAATAAATCCTTGAAAACTTCACAGAATCTTCTCGAAGAACATAGCTGAAGAGTAGACTCTGGACAAAGCAGCATCCCTGTGAAAGCAGCAACATTACATAGAAGTGATTTTGTCCAACAAAATGTAGCCAACACAGAAACTAACAAAAAGATAAATCAACCTCTATTTAAATTAACTTTATTTTAACCTAGAGCCAAATATTTGAAAGATTTGTCAAGCAAAATAATAAATAAAAAAATAAAACTAAATAAAACAATTTTTAAAAACACTAAGGTATCGAAATTCACCAAATCAAATCAAACACCCTATTCTTGCATTTTATTCATAAATTCAATTCAATAAGTTCGATATTCAAATTCTTGAGTAACAAAGCATGAAATATTTGAAGAATTCTACTCAACAAATCACAACGATTATCCCTTTTTAATCGAAATCATCTATTGTATCCGGAAATCACAATAGATACCTCAATCTCAAAGAAATCAATCGATGTATCCATCGATTGAATTACAACGAACATCAAATAAAAATCATCAATCTAAAGAATATGAAAATTGAAATTGACTTCTAAATAAAAGGCAAGTGTGTGCACAAAGTGTCTACAAAAATAAGCACAGCGGAAAGTAAATGACACAGAGATTTTTGTTGACGAAGTGGAAACTCAATCAAGAGAAAAACCACTCCAGTGCAGCCAAACCCAAGAATTCTACTATTCAGAAGACAAAGCTAGATACAAGATAGTAACACTCACATATACCCGGTGCAGTGGTCGTACCTTGCTCTCTGACGTGTAACCCAACACGAACGCTTTCCAACCAGGTCTCCTACCTGAAGGGGTCTTCAATGGAATCCTTTACCTTAAGGCCAACTCCTAAGATAGACTTCAGATGTAGCACAGCAACATCACACTTGCAATGGCTTCAGAGGAAAAATCACGTCTCTGAGCAGTTGTGGAATTCAATACCGAGTTCTTGCAGTTCTCAATGCCCAGGGTCCTCTATTTATAGGCTGGGGCTCAAATGAGCGTCAGGCAAAACATAGCTGGGCACCGTCCGGACGATGGTCATGGCCGTCTGGAAGGACAACTGTGCGACAGGATTTTCCAAAATTTTCGCTGAGAAATCTTTCCTGTTTAAGAGCCGCGTCCGGACGGGATGGTACATCGTCCAGACGGTCGCACGTCTGCTGCAAGTAATTTCCTTATAAGACTTCATGCGTCCGGACCATGGGGGATGAGCGTCCGGACGGCTGAACTTCAACACGCACTTTCCATATCTGCTATGCGCGCATCCAGACCATGAGAGGCAGTTGTCCGGACGGTTGAAGTCGAATCGGCAATTTCCATATTGGTTGCACACGCGTCCAGACCAAGGCTGACTGACGTCCGGACGGTGATATTTGAATTCCGATTCTTGCCTTAAGGAGACGCGCGTCCGGACGGGATACCACATCGTCCGGACGGTTGATCGATCTTTCCTTTATCGGAACTTGGAAAGAATCTGAGACTGGTCGAGTACCGAGAGGCGTCCAGACGGGCTGCTGAGACGTCCGGACGGATGCAAGTTGGATAGAAACTTCTTGACACAGTGGAGGGTCCGGACTGAAATGCACGTCGTCCGGACGGATGATGCTTGGTCTGACTGGCGTCCGGACGGTATGGCATGTCATTCGGATGGATGGAACAATGGTCAGATGTGCGTCCGGACGGGATGACTCGATCGTCTGGACGGCTGACAGGGAACCGAAATCTTCATAGAGCTAAGTCTTCTGAGAGTGCTCTGAATAGTAGAATCCCTGTTTACAGCATCTTTACACACACAAGTGATTTTATCCAGAATGAGGCCAAAATACTAACAAACTCCCCCTTTGGCCATTCTGGGACAAAAATCACTTGACCAGTTTGGAAATACATTCCCGGTCCAAACACAAAAATTACTCCCCCTTTTTGTCACAAAAGGACAAAGTGTAAAACAGAGTAATAAAAGCCAACTGTAATAAAAATTACTCCCCCTAACGGTCTCAGAAGGACCCGGGAAACAGAGTAATATAAGTCAAACAGTTTAACATAAGTCAAAAGTCTTAAACAAAAAGACAACAAAACAAGACAAGAGGGAATCAAACATCCTCAGGCAGGGGTATAGTCCTATCTGCATCATCCTAATCATCACTGCTACTAGGATGATGAAACTTCAGGCACTCCTGAAGGTCCAGCTGGTTTTGCTCTACACGCAGGTTGATGGAGTGTATCTCCTGCTGCATGGAGGACATAGTCACCTGCATACTGCTCATCCCCCCTGAATGGCAGCAAGGGCCTCCATGATCTGTGAATAGTTGACCTTCGGCTCAGATGGCGGGACGGTCTGGGAGGATGAAGCCATATCCAGAAAACCAACATGCATGGTAGCAGCTATGGGCACCTCATCATCGGAGTCATCCCTCCACAGCTGCGCATTGGACTTCATCAATGTCTGCTTGTTGATGGGCTGCTGGATCTTCATCTTTGTTCGCTAGTGACATTGACTCCTGACTGAAGGATAATCTGAATGAGCAGGCAGCCAAACGGGAGACCGGCATTTCCCTCATCACGGGCCTCCAACATAACACCAAGAATATGCTTGCACAGGCAGAAAGGCAAGCAAAGGTGAACTGCATAGACAAACTGGGCCCGTTTTAGGATTAGATCACTACTCCGAGCAACAAGCCAGATGTTCTGCTGAATGATCTTGGCCAGCATGCGGTGTGAGGGAGACAAGGCACCAATCCTGATGGAGGTAGAACACTCCTCGCCTTGGTGAATGGCATGGAAGAATTCCCTGAGATCATCCAGAGAAGGAGGATGATGTGAACCCCGTCAAGAATAACGAGACCCAACAACGAAAGGGAACCCAAGACCGTTCTAAGGACAGATTCGAATGGAAAAACCTCGACCCGTTGTTTATGACAAACAAGAACCTCGGTATAAGGAAGATGCTACAAACGGTGGTGGAAATTCCGTTTGATAAGTCGAGATGAACGCCACGTGAAATCCCGATAAGTTCGAGTAGTTCTTCAAAGAACCAAAGAGAATAAAACCTCACAAGTTTTATGAATCATCAATGTCTCCCTCGATTACATGGTAGGTACACCTATTTATACAAGAAAATTACTTGCGGAGAAAGTAGTTCTAATCCTAATAAGTAAACAAATCAATTCCTAGCAAGGAAAGAAAATAAAGTCCAAATCAATTCCTAGCAAGGAAAGAAAATAAATAAAGATCTTAGGTAGGTAAAGAAAATAAGTCTTGCAATCCGATCCTTCTAAATTAACGAACAATCTCAGCAGTTCTTAGCCTTGACCGGATCCTTCTAGAACTTGAATCAAGGTGACAATTCTTTGTTTCCCACGTGGATCATGCTCAATGGGCCTCCCCGAATTTGCTTGAGCCCATAACTCTTGGATGAGTCCGTTGAGCACATCCTTGAACTTCTTTGCTCGTGCTCTCGTAACCGGCCCAATTGGTACTTGAACGAGATCCTTCAAAGCGGTGCCTTGATCTCCATCAGAGGAAGCACCACCTCATTGTATGGGCTGGCAGAAATCTCGAGCACTGGGACTCGGATGATGTGACTGATGACCTGAGGATCAAAAGTGATGATATGGCCTGCAACGGTGGACTGAAGCACCAATCCACGATCATCGTTCTGCACCACTTCCAGGTTGGCGTAGAAGAGCTTTACCAGTCTGGTGTACACCACACAGGCACAGCTATGTAGATATCCCCAATTGTACGTCTGGATAATGGCATGAATGCTGTCCAGCGGTGGCACCATGATATCAAACCAGATGATAATCTGCTCAGCAATGACTGTGCGGTCCATAGTCTTGGCTTGGATTGCAGCCTTATCTTCCACAGTCCTCTGACAAACCCTGCGTGGTGGGCTGCTTGCAGACATGATCCTGCACAGAAAACCAACAAGATTTTTCCAAATAGAATCCAAAAAATAATTCTTGTTAGGTTAAAAAAAATTTGCCAGAATAACAGCAGTAAAAAGGACTTTTGAAAAAATATAGGCAGAATTTATCACAATTTTAGTCCTAAAAACATCATCACAAATAATCCCAATATAGCAGATATGCATCACAGAAAGTATCGTCCAGACCACATATCCATCCGGACGCCAATAGAGACCGTCCGGACGCACCACACTGAAACATCAGAAAACTGAGGAAAATTCACAGAAATCAAATTTTTCCAGGTCAGTTTCAGGACACGCATGTATAAACCACTGATAACACAATCAGAAAGCATCTCAATACTAAACAGAGATATAAAAGAGAGTTGAGAAATCAATCAGCACAAATAAGTTCCTAAACATGCAAAATTCAACTAGCCAACTCAACTCATGTAATGCGTGTGTGTGTGAAGACAAAAACCCTCAAGGTAAGACTTTTGATGACATGACAAAGAGTAACCAAATTTCCTAGACAAGAGAGAAAATAACTGGAAGATAAGCCAAAAGTCAAACCTTATAACTTACTAGGGCCTAGTCACCCTCATCTGATACACTCCTCCTGAGATGCAGCACCTAAATGATTTACTTGTACCATGAAGGACAACGTAAATGTTTTACTTGCACGTAGAGGGCAAGACATAAAGTAAATGTAGCACATAAGCAGTGAATAGACACTTTAAAGCACATAAATCATATGATTAACTGCTTGTTTCTTACGGTGCTGCAAACTAAAGGGAATGCCAGAGTTTATAGGTGCTAGGTTCAACTAGAATGTGGTCAATTTGGTCATCTTATTAAAAAATTCTTCTCTTATCTAGAATGTCTAGAAACAAAAAGTCAGAGAAGGAAAGATGTACCTTATATGGGAGCCGTGGATAGTGCACATTTTTCATAGCATGAGAAAAGAAGCTATCCAAATTTTTGCATATACAGGAAAAAACTTGGCAAATTATAGTTAGAAACTCTCAATTATATCTAAGAAAAGTAAATTAATACCCAAAGAATTGAGATATCAGGAGAAAATACATGCAATTATCTGATAAGCCAAGAGAAAAAAAAAATCCTGCAAATTCTCACCAAATTTTATTATTATTATTATTATTATTATTATTATTATTTTTAACTTTAAAAAAATGCAATATGGAAAAGACATCATATGCAAGGCAAGATCAAACCTGATGCAGTGGTCGTACCTTGCTCTCTAACGTATAACCCAACACGAACGCTTCCCAACCAGGTCTCCTACCTGAAGGGGTCTTCAATGGAATCCTTTACCTTAGGGTCAACCTCTAAGATAGACTTCAAATGTAGCGTAGCAACAACACACTTGCAATGGCTTCAGAGGAAAAATCACGTCTCTGAGCAGTTGTGAAATTCAATACCGAATTCTTGCAGTTCTCAATGCCCATGGGCCTCTGTTTATAGGCTAGCGGCTCAAATGAGCGTCAGGCAAAATATAGCTGGGCATCGTCCACACGGTGGTCATGACCGTCAGGACGGACAACTGTGCGACAGGATTTTCCGAAAATTTCGCTGACAAATCTTTCCTGTTTAAGAGCCGCGTCCAGACGGGATGGCACATCGTCCGGACGGTCGTACGTCCGCTGCAAGTAATTTCCTTATAAGGCTTCGCGCTTCCGGACCATGGGGGATGAGCGTCCGAACGGCTGAACTTCAACACGTAATTTCCATATCTGCTATGCGCGGGTCCGGACCATGAGAGGCAGTCGTCCGGACAGTTGAAGTCGAATTGGCAATTTCCATATTAGTTGCATGCGCGTCCAGAACAAGGCTGACGGACGTCCGGACGGTGATATTTGAATTGCGATTCTTGCCTTAAGGAGACGCGCGTCCGGACGGGATACCACATCGTCCGAATGGTTGATCGATCTTTCCTTTATCGAAACTTGGAAAGAATCTAAGACTGGTCAAGTACCGAGAGGCGTCCGGACGGGCTGCTGAGACGTCCAGACGGATGCAAGCTGGATAGAAACTTCTCGACACAGTGGAGGATCCGGACGGAAATGCACGTCGTCCGGACGGATGATGCTTGGTCTAACTGGCGTCCGGACGGTATGGCACGTCGTTCGGACGGATGGAACAGTGGCATAGGTATTATCATTGTTAAGGTTTCAAGCCTCTCATGATTGAAAACAAAAGAAATTTAATAAAAGCAAAAAAGAAAACAATAAATTAAAACGAAGGGAAAGAAAGGAAGAACGAAAATTAAATAACAATAAACAAAAAGTAACAAAACAATTGAAAAGAAAGAAGAACAATTGAAAATTAAATAGCAAGAAAATAAAGAAGACTTGAAAATTGAATAATTTTAAATTAAAGAGAAATAAGACAAAGTAACAACTTACAAAAGAAAAGAGCTAAGCTAGACAAGTGTTCTGAAGAGAAAAATTGATGCTCTAAGTGGTGCCTAGCATGGGGTATTTATAGTAGAAGATTATGTTAAACCTAACTTTTACAAAATGACACCTCTACCCCTCTAAACCTTAATAGGAGAAAAGAACGCTAGGGTTTAGGGCCATATTTTCAAAATGACACCTCTACCCCTCAAAAACCCTAATAAGAGAAAAGAATGCTAGGGTTTGGAGTGTCCGCAGTTGCCAGGAGCAAGGAAATTCGCTTTCTAATATTGTGGGGCACTTATGACATAGCAGACATTTGAATTAGGAAAATTCTATTTCACAATGATTTGTAGCATTTTGAATTAGATTTCCAATGCTGATAATTTCACTTTAATCCGATCCTTAAGTTGAAAGTTATGGTCAACATACTATGACTTGTGCAGAACTTGAAATTTAATCCAATTCGATTTTGACTTCCAAACTTTGAATTTTCACTTTAAAACTACCGTTTTCTCTCCATGATCTGCAAAATATCAAAATAAAAAAACTAACCAAAAACACTAAAAAATAACAAAGCTAAAGGTTTAACAAATGTGAATTAAGGGGTCCAAATATACAATATTTGGCACTCATCAGCAAGGACCTGAAGTCGATAAAGATTGGAGAGTTAGTAGGATCTCTTCAAACTTATGAGTATTCCCTACCTCCAGTCAAAAAGGCAAAGACAATTGCCCTCAAGGTATTTAAAAAGAAGGCCAGAGTCTCATCTGAGGAAGACTCTAATAATGAAGAAGAAGATGCAATGGCAATGCTGGCCAAGAACTTCGGGAGACTGATGAAGAATAGAAATTCAAGAAGAAGTTCACTGAAAGACTAAAGAAGGCCCCCAAAGAATCTGAGCCAGAAGAAGCTGAGAAAAAGGATCCAAGAGGTCCCAGATGTTTTGAGTGATCAGACTTTGGGCACATGCGGGCTGACTGTGAGAATCTCAAGCAGGCTAAAGGGAAGGCCTACAACACTACTCTCAGTGATGAGTCAGAAGAAGAAGAAGAAGAAACTAATGGTAAAGATCAGAAATTTCTAACCTTTGTGGCTCCACATGAAGACCAGGAGGATTCCCAATCCTACTACTCAAAGCGTAGAGATGAAGATAGGTAAGAACTCAAAGAGGCCTATAAAGTTCTCTATATAAAGTTCTTGATGCTAAGGGAGACTCGCCAACAACATGTACATGAGCTGAACAGTTTGTAAACTGAGAAGAGTTTCTTTGTAATGACCCGCTTTTTACAAAAAGGCGTAAGTAATTATATTTGAATAATTATGTGTCATTACTTCAGAGACGATAAATCTCGCAGCGAAAAAAGGCGAATATTTTTTTTTTCTTGTCAAATATCAGGGACAATTCTCTTACAATACATTCAGAGCTTTGACTGAAATTCCTCTAGAAATACATTACAAGTCCTTTAATGTTCTTTACACTAATTACAATGAAATACATGTCACAAATGACACAAAAGCATACATGGAAACTTACTAAATACAAATAAATTCCTAAACATGTTATTTACAAAAGAGTACAAACATTGATAGGCACAAAGCACTAAAATCTAACTACAATAGCTTTAAATCTCTTAAGCTACCAGTTAATCCATTCCATAATCTTCAGAACCTGCACAAACATCTATGAGACGGTGGTTATCACCACAACCCCATAGTTCCATAAGTGAGCTAACTGTCATTCAACAATATCATGGATTATGCGTTATTTAAGGATAGAGATAACATAATGATAAGATGACAGTTTTCTATACAATGTTTTAAACAGTTGAATATACTCATTGCACTCCACTCGTTTGAAGCCGTTTACTCGGTTAGCGACTATCTCGGAGACGTTTCTCCTACATTATGTTTTATTAGGTTATTTTCGCACTACCAGAGTATGTTCCACGTCACTCTACAATCACTTTGAGAGACGTTCCAATCAATATGAATTATTAGCGTTTTTGGTTCATGCACTATTCCCATCCTAAACCTCTGGGAGACGTTACTCCCAATATTTATAGGTTGATTATTCACAGTATGCAATAATCATTCATACGCATCCAATTAAAATAAAACATAGACACAACACTATTGAAATCCAGTACTAGCCTCAGTAAGTAATTTATACTTACAGCCTTTTTGTGCAGTATCAGTTCATCATCTGCATCAAATACATTTACATGTGCATAGAAAGTCAATATCATTACTTTTAGAAACTTATGCCTAAACATAAACTTTAGTCACACATAATTGTATTTTCCACAAATCACACAACTGATCAAAATAATGGTCAATCATTTTTCATAAGACACCAAAATTCAGTTCTTTTAATTGTTCACTTCCATCTTTGATTTATACTATAAAATCAATACTCAATCAATTAGCAAACCAATACCTTAGAATAATATCTAATCTAGGTTTCAATAATTATTAACAATTGAGTACCATCCAAAATTCCTAATATCATTTTCTAAAGCATAGATAAATCAGCCAACAAGAAGCCTATGCGTATTTCTAGCAAGATATTAATATTACAAATCAATCAACCAAATAATACTTTAAACCGTATTTCTCAAATCCAATGATAAAGGGTTACTTTAATAAATTAACATTTAACCAACTTAAACCCAACTAGAAAATCATAACCATCTAACCAAAATATAATTGAATACCCTATTTCTAGAATATAAACAAATCAATAAATCCTAAAACATAGTACATGGCCAAACTAATAAAAATAATATTTAACCCTTTATCCAAAATCTCCTACTCAATTACATACCCATTCGGCTACTCCAAATAAAACATCTCAATCGGAAATTACACCACAAAATTATCAATACTCCAAAATTACCCATAGTTAACACACAGTGAATTTACCCCCAAATAGCTTAAATAGAAAATATCATGCATCACATGAATCTGGTCATCAATACTAAAATTTATACATACACCTACTAGAACACCAAACGGCCAGCACACCCAAAATCATCCAAAAGCCAACGCTCATATACACTGTCGACACACACAGGAAATTACAAATCCTTTCTAACCAAAATCAGTACAAACGTACAACCAACCCAACAACACTAAAATCCCTGCCTAGCTTCAATCGGCCAGCAGCAAAACCTCACCAAAAGTCTTAACCACATCACTGACCGAAATCACCCAAAACACGGCTCAATTCAACACAATCGAATAGAACTCACAAATTCAAGATATCACAGCATCAAGACCAATCGGTCACTAAAATCATTCACAACAATTACATACTCACAACTCAATAATCAAACAACACAAGAATACTTAAGAAATTACCCCTTTGAGAGTTTCTGTTTAGGCTAAGGGAAGCCACCGGAAATTCCCCTAGGTTTCTCCGGAAATCAGCCTTCAAGCCACCGGGTCTCGGGTCAACAAGTCACTGAGTCACGGGTTCGCCGGAATCGCCACTGGAACCGCCAAAAATCACGCCTCCGATGACCCATGGAGGATCGGCCTCCTCTGGTTTCACGGCTCGCCGGACCTCTCCCTGCCTTGCCGGATTTCAGTTCTGGCCACCACCCACAGAGGATCGGGTCCCCTGGGTTCTGGGTCTGACTCCATCTCTAGCTCCCTCTCCCAATCTCTGACTCGCCCTCTCTCCCAATCTCTCTCAGTCTCTCGATCTCTCTCTCAAACTCTATCTCTCCGATCTCTCTTCTCTCTTTGTATCTGGGCTCGGCGAGAAGAACAAAAGAAGAGGAAAGAAGAATAACAAAAGAAGAAGGAAGAAGAATCGGAAATAAAGAGGAAAAGGAGAAGGAAGAGATGCATTCAAACAGGAGGGGTGAGTGAGATTACAGTGAGGATGAGTCACCGGGCTGAGTCACATGTAATCATGACATGGATGAGTCACGAGGCTGAGTCATCAAAAAGAAATGATGACTTTATAAAATATCAGCAAATATTTTAATTAACCTACGATTAAGTTCTATTTTAATTAATTTAACAAGAGTTAATCTGTAGATATTTATTCAAAAACTTACTATATACATTTTTTTACCATAGATATTTTCATATCAGATTTTTACCATCTAATCTAACTCATTAAGATTACAATCTCAGTCCGTTTTGAATCTAGTTCGTTTCATTGTCAATATTATTATCTCAATAATAATATAACACCATTAATATATATATAATTTACACAATAATATTACATACAGTAAATATTACATAATAATGTTACTCATCGATATTATTATATCAATTAATCCACTGATTAATTCAGTCTGTCTATTTATTAATCCTGTAATATTATTAAAGTCTAATAATATTATTCTTTATTTATAAAATTACGATTTATAAATAATAAGACAAAGGAATATTATCAGGGATTAAAATATCGTGTTAGAAGCCACATATTTTATTGACTACTAGATGTGAATATTGTTTCCTACAATATTAAGCCGTTTGAATGTCGAGTTTTGAGAATCGAACGTCAATTCTAGACTTGTCTATTTTATTCAATCTTAAATTCCAATTTAAGATAATTTATTTAATTACTTAAAATCTGGGGCGCTACATCCTTACTGCACAAGATTCAAGATTTGGAGAAGTTTTTGGAGACACAGCTACAGTTGGAGAGGGTCACTGATGAGAAACTCACTCATATGCTATCAATTCAAAAGTGTCCAACTGACAAGACAGGACTCGGGTATGTAGCAGCTACCTCTGATATCTCCTCTACTTCAAAGATTGTGTTCGTCAAGCCTATAGTCCTCAACCCTCTACCCGCCTGCGTGGATAAGGGAAAGGCTGTCATTGGAGGAGAAGATCCAGTTGGTACTGAAATCATTAAGAAGCCTCCTACCAAAAGAAGCCTCCCATATGCCACCACTGTGGTGTAAGCAGTCACATCCGACCCAGGTGTCCTCAGCGTCAAGGTTAGAAGAAGCTATCAAGACACTTTACATCAGGCACTAGACCTCTAGCAAGATATCAAGCTTCGCAGCATCAGCGTCAACAGCAAAGATTTGTTCCTGTCAATCAAAAATGGATCCCAAATAATGACAAATTGAGGCACTACAAGGAGAAGCTGTAGACGCCCAAAAGAGACCAATTTTATGAGGGGCCGCCTCTTTTCAGTAGTTTGATGCAGAAATTGCTGAGATGGATGAAAAACCAATTGAAGGACTGTCAACAACCACCACAGGAAAGGCAGGTGTTAGTTTGTGATTGGCTACATTCTGTTTGACAAAATCACTTTTATGTAATGTTGCTACATAATTAGGACAAATCAAGGCACTACAAGGAGAAGCTGTAGACGCCCAAAAGAGACCAATTTTATGAGGGGCCGGCTCTTTTCAGTAGTTTGATGCAGAAATTGCTGAGATGGATGGAAAACCAATTGAAGGACTGTCAACAACCACCACAGGAAAGGCAGGTGTTAGTTTGTGATTGGCTGCATTCTATTTGACAAAATCACTTTTATGTAATGTTGCTACATAATTAGGGATGCCGTTTATTTCAGAGTCTTCGTTTTAGAAATGTGCTTCAAGAAGTTCAAAGAAGATTCTGTGCAAATTTCAAGTCAAAGAAGTCGGATCCCAAGCATCCGTCCGGACGGTCTAGTGTAACGTCTGGACACTCTTCAGTCAGCAACATACGTCCAGAAGATGTGGCAATACCATTGGAACGCCCATTAGTGTCTAGAAGATTCGAATTGTTCAAGCTTGAATTCATCCGGACGTCGCAGCAACGCGTCCAGACGCTCTTCAAAGTTCGAGAAGAATCCAGTGTAAAAATTAAAGGACTTCAAATTTTATCAAGTATGTGCAAAAGTGTACAACAAAATATCACAACGCGAAAAATAAAGAGACAGATATTTTGTTGACGAAGAGCAAACTCAATTAAGAGAAAAGCCACTCCGGGGTAGCCAACCCCAGGATATCCACTATTCAGAGGACAAAGCTAGTTACAAAGCAATAACACTCACATATCCTTATGCGAACGGCCTAAGGTTAGTATTCAACTCACTGAGGAACCCTAGGAACTTAGATATACATTTTCGGTACTTGGTTGTTTATGATTATGGAATCGTTGATAAAATTGTTTGTGATTGAGTTGGGATATATATTGGATTGTAAATTGTATGGATAAATGGATATTGATGAATCTTGGTTGTTTATGATTATGGAATTTGTTGATAAAATTGTTTGTGATGGAGTTGGGATATATTGGATTGTAGATTGTATGGATAAATGGATGTTGATAAATCTTGGTTGTATATGGTTATGGGATTTTGATGAAGATATGCATTGATGATTGAATTGTGAAGTGAAGAAATTAAGAATTATGTGGAGATGGTTGAAATTGATATGTGGGAATTATTAGGGATGGAATAACATGATGCTGAATATGTATATATATAGATATACGTGGTGGAATTGTGGATGTGTGTAGAAGGAAAAATTGTTTGGACATACATGTGTAACAATAGGGGTATGATGAGGTAATATGGTATAATGAGAACTTGTAGTTGATAGATAGTAAGTCCAGTGTTGTAGTATCTGGCACAGTGGTAGGCTAGAGGGTAGCAGCTCTTGGCTGAGATGTGTGGTAAGCCTAGTGTTGAAGCGCTAGCACTCGTGAGATGTGTGCCTTGCGGGTCGTAGCTTTACGAGCAGTATTGATAGTAAGCCTAGCGTTGAAGCGCTAGCACTCTTGAGATGTGTGCCCTGTGGGTCATAGCTTTACGAGCGGTGTTGATGGTAAGCCTAGCGTTGAAGCGTTAGCACTAGTGAGATACGGGCCCTGGAAGTTGTAACTTTACGGGTGGTATTATGGTAAGCCTAGAGTTGTAGCTCTAGCACATGTGAGTTGGTATTCTTGGGTTCTACGCATAAGCCTAAGGTTGCAGCCCCTAGCTGCGAAGTTGGTAAAAATTCGGAGTATTGCTTATGGTATGCGTGGAATATTGTTAGTAGAAACCGTGATAATATATAAGTGTGTGATGAACAGTGTGACTTGTACTCGATAATATGTTGTTGTGTGAACTTAATGATTTGTGAATAACGTTGTTGAATCGTGCATGCATTTATGTTTGTGTATATTGTATACTTAGTGAATTTTATACTATTGAGGCCTCGACACTTTTTATTGAGGCGGTAAACTCACACTCACACTAAGCACGTCGCTTGAGTCGTAGGGGTGTCGAACTCGAATAGTCCCTTTTGTATATTTTGTATATGGCTAGTGTGACTTGTAACACATAGATGTAGCCATTCTTTTATATGCATAACCTATGCTTAAGCCTTAAACAGATAGACATTAATTGGCTCTTTTGTGTAATGAACAGTTTATGATTATGATGTTGACTTCCGCAATTAGATTTTGTATTCCGCTACATATATTATGTAACTCTGATATATCAGGTACATGTTATGGAATGTGTACTATGTGTTGGCTTAGTGACATGTAGTCATGTCACTGTGATGACTCATTTGTATGCTTTCAAAAAAAGAAAAAGAAAAAAAAAAAGGGTTGTCACAAAAAATGGTATCAGAGCAATTAGCTCTATGAACATAGGGAAAGTGGAAGTTTAGATTGGTGCTAGAGTCTAAGTGAAAAAAAAAAAAAAAAAACCTTAAAACCAAGACTTGACCTTTCAACAAGACTTATTTGTGTGCACTGCATGATTACTGTAATGCATTTGTTTGTATAGCGATATTTATTTACTCACATGTAAGCTAAACTTCTATGTTGTTGCACAGAACTATGCCACCTAGGCTAAGACCTCCATCGCATAATGAGGTATAGGAATCTTCTGTGGGTGATCGAGCTGGTGGTAACACACCTCCACCACCACCTCCACCACCACCTCCACCACCTCCTCCTCCTCCTCCGATGCCTGACCTAACACAGTTTTGGGCAACCTTGATAACTGCAGCACCAGGACGGGTTGAGCATAATGTGGTTGGTTGCTCGTTGACCACTTTCTTTAAACATCGTCCCCCTGTATTTGATGGAAACGAAGGGCCCCCTGTATTTAGGTCTTCTAAACCTATAAATAGAGGCCTCTAGGCATGTATGATTTACAGAATTTGGTATTGAATTCTCTATAGCTTAGATAGGGTGTTTAAGGAGATATTGTGAAGATTTGCTAGCTCTCTAGCTGTTGTCGATGTGTGGTTACTTTGTTCGTGTGAAGTCTAGTTTGGGGAGGAGCCCTAAGCTAAAGGAATCCATTGAAAACCCCTTCAAGTAGGAGACTTGGTTGGGAGGCGTTCACATTGGGTTACGTGTCAGAGTGCAAAATACGAATGCTGCATAAGGGTATGTGAGTGTTATTGTCTTGTTATTAGCTTTGTCTTCTTAATAGTGGAATTCCTGGGGTTGGCTGCCCTGGAGTGATTTTTCTCTTAATTGAGTTTCCACTTCGTTAACAAAATATCTGTCTCATTTAAATTTCGTACTTATAATATTTTTTTACACTTTGATCACACACACACACACACACACATCGTAAATTAGAAATTTCTTTATTTTTCAAAGTGGAAAACCTAAAGAATATTGGAAGATTAAACTAATCTTCCAAAAATCAACCCAAAATCTCAAATGACATGGGTTTACGAAATTACCTCAAATCAATCGGTATAAATGTAGACCCGGCTTCGTAGATCACATTTCCAAGGTTATATTTGAAGTTGGGGGCTTGGATCTTCGTGGATAAAAGGTTTTGTGGTAAAAACCTAAGAGAAACCATGTGAGGGAGTGAAAGAATCCGAAAAATGAGCTAAAAAGACTCATTTTCGCTCTTATATTGCGTGCTATCCAGACGAGGTAAGTGACTGTCCGGACACGCGAGCTTTAAACTCAGAATTCACATTCTGCCATGGCTGTCCAAACAAGGGTATAGCTTGTCCGAACACGACTTCCGATGAGTGAATTGTCACTCTCTAGAGCTCCAGACATGACTTCCCGAAAGTTGATTTTATGCGTTTCCTAAGCATTTTCTTGGTGTTTTCTTGTCAATTTACGAATTCTAATCATTTATTTATTCTAATTTACATTGTAAACATCTAATTAATATCTCGGATATTACAGCTCCCGCTAGCTACTGATCGGCTGGTGAGGGTGCCTAAGTTGGCATGGTCGCTGCTGGCAGTCGGAGATGCACGACACTAGTACTAAAGAATTGACCGATGAAGGGCCCATCAGGGGGTACAGTGCTTCTCCATTTGGGAGAACCTTGGCATGACTAGCAATGCGAGTGATCAACGCCCCAAATGGTAGGGTTGTGTTGATGTTTGTACCCTCGACCTACCTCATAATGGTGATGGCGACGAAGGTGAAGCCTATGCACACGCGTGTCAACACATCATAGAGACATAGGGTCCGTGTTGTGCAAATTATAATACTCGCAAGTGCACGAATCATTTGCAATATAGCATTATGCAAGTGCGAGGTCGATCCCACAAGGAATTGTGTTGTGAAAATTAATCTCTATTCAAACTAATCATATTTTAACCTAGTTCCAAATTGTTGATGTTTGTACCCTCAACCTACCTCATAATGGTGATGGCGACGAAGGTGAAGCCTATGCACACGCGTGTCAACACATCATAGAGACATAGGGTCCGTGTTGTGCAAATTATAATACTCGCAAGTGCACAAATCGTTTGCAATATAGCGTTATGCAAGTACGAGGTCGATCCCAGGAGGAATTGTGTTGTGAAAATTAATCTCTATTCAAACTAATCATATTTTAACCTAGTTCCAAATTTAGGGGTTTTTGATAAAAGAAAACATAAACAAAATTAATGAAAATAAAGGGGTCTAGGGTTTTGGAATCCACACTCACCAAATCACAACAACCTAATCTCATGCTCATCACACATATTTCGAATTCTTTCAAACCAATCTTAGGTATGTTCTAGTTTTGCTTCAAAAATAGTTTAAATCATTCAATGAATCCATTCTTCCACAAATCACAAAAGATATCTAGTTTCAACTAAATCATCAAATGTATCCATAGAATGAAACACAATGAATATCCAACATACATGAAAACCCAAGCCATCAATTTAATGAAACTATATCAAATCACCACTTGTATCCGGAAATCACAAGAGATATCCAAAAATAATCTCAAAAACTGAAATAGAACAATGAGAAATCAAGCCCATAAACTCAAATAGCATAAACAAGCATGAAATTCAGTTTCTATTCACTGGTGAGGTTTCATCCTCAACCCTAGATGAAAGTATTAGCTAGACATGAACAAAGAAAGCATAAATAAACTACAAGAATGCATTAAAAACGAATAAACTTACAAAAGATTGAAGTTCTAGGTCAAAATCGACCCAAAAACCCTAAGAAACAGTGAAATCGGCTCCTAGGGCACTCCTAAGCGGCCTCTTCTGCTGCTCCTCCTCGAACAAAAGAGAAAAGAATGGTATTTATAGAGTTAGCTAGGGTTTCTGAAATTCCAGCTCCCCATAAATTCGATCGATCGATTTTAAAATCGATCGATCTACTTAATATTCGATCGATCTACTTTTCAATCGATCTACTTAATATTCGATCGATCTACTTTTTCAGCACTTCCGAAAATCCAGCTTTTCTATGTATTTTTGCCTTGAAAATTGTCATTTTTCTCTTATTGCCCTGCAAAACGCAAAAACACTAAAACTAACCAAAACATCAGAAAGTAACAAAGCTAAAGGTTTAACTAATGTAAATTAAGGGGTCCAAATATACACTTTTTGGCACTCATCAGTCCGCTTATACGTGATGGGGTTGGTGCTCTTAATCGGATGCACTTAGCTGGCGTTGATGCGATAAACTAGCTGACCCTCCAATGACAGCTGACCGAGGGCGCATCCTCCGTTAAACACTCCACTAATGAGAAGTAGGGAGGCCTGTTGTCTTCGGCCTATAGGTACTCTGGGTCAAGCACCCTCAGGGTGTGAGTGATGGTGCTGATCAGGTCCACGACCACTCATATATGCCCACCGCAAAGCAATGTCATGAAGTAGCCCTTACTGCGCTCATGACTGTTCGCGAAGAACTCGCGACTATACTATTTGAAAAATAAAGTTGACTTCTAATTTACCAAGTGTGTGATAGTGTGCAACAAAATATTTAAACTGCTGGATATAAAAGAGACAAATATTTTGTTGACGAAATGGAAACTCAGTTAAGAGAAAATCCACCACAGGGTAGCCAAACCTAGGGTTTTCACTATTCAGAAGACAAAGCTAGTACATAGAAAGTAACACTCACATACCCCGATGCAGCGATCATTCCTAATACTCTGACACGAAACCTATCATGGACGCTTCCCAATCAAGTCTTCTACTTGAAAGGGTCTTCAAATGGAATCCTTTACCTTATGGCTCCTCCTTAAGTTAGACTTCATACGAACACAACAACGGCACTTGGCAACGGCTAGAGAGTAAGCGGATTAGCACAACGACTCCTAAAATATTCTCTCTAAGCACTATGGAATTCACTACCAAATTCTTACAAATTACATGCCTAGGAGCCTCTATTTATAGGCTACAGAAGACCAAAACCGATTCTGATACAATTTCCCTAGATGGCGTTTGGACGGTAGCTGAGGGCGCTCCGACGGACAATTGTGAAACCGGCTTTCCAAAATAGCGATACGATTCTTTCTTGAATAAGGCCGCATCTAGATGGTGTTGCTCTAGCGTCCAGACGATTGCACTTCTACTGCACGCAATTTCTATAATAAGGTCTGAGCATCCGGACAGTGTAGACTGATGTCCGGATGGTTGAACGTCTTCTACACAACTTACCTTATCATGGATAGCGTTTGGACGGAATAACCACGTCTTCCGGACGGTTGCAGCTATCTTCCCATATATGTGTTTGGAAAGGAAATCATTTTACTTGTCGAACACTGAAAGGTGTCAAGACCTGTTACTGAGACATCCAGACGGATGTAACCTAGAACAGTTCGAAACTTCTGGACACAGAAGAGAGTCCGAACGGAAAGTTCTCGTCGTCTGGACGGATGATGCTTGACAGATGAGCATCTGGACGGAATACCACGTCTTCTGGATGAATGCAAGGGACTTGAAATTCTCTGTCTTGGATTCTGTACAGAGTCTTCTTGAAGTACGAAACTGAGATGTAGACTCTGAATGTAACAGCATCCCTGATTAATAAGCATCATTACATAGAAGTGATTTTGTCCAACAGAATGCAGCCAATCACAAACTAATACTATTTATCGCAGGGAGGGACTCAGAGATCATCTGTCCCCGGCCCTGGAACTCAAAAAGCTCCTGGACTGTCTAAGAGCACATTCAAATGTCTGGTAGGTCTACCCCTCGCTCTACGAGAAGACCCCATGCATAGTAGTTGTAAGTGAACTAGCAGCCTGCATCACCATCCACAAACCATGTGGCATCAAAACCACGGGGCTGTGGAGTCTCAAGGGCTGGCTTTGTGGCCTCGGTGGTCTGGGTCTCAACCTCGACCTTATGTCGTGTACGAGAAGATGAAGCATCGACATCTACTCTATGTCACTTCCTATCTCTTGTGATACGTGCCATCGTCTTGTTACAATTATAAAACTAGCCAATTCTTATTACATATGACCCTAATCGTGACTTAACAAATTCCAACACGGTGAGTAGGTTAAACCTAAATGGGATAACCTATGTTGAATACCGGGTTAGATCACAAAGGGCGATGTAGGGTTTAAGTTACAGTTTACAATTCATATGTGAGGAAAAATTCACACACAAGGCATGGTTAGCCCTCACAAGAAATTTTTTCGTCGGGTGGTCATAAAATGATGAAATTGCCCCTATGGGCTTTTCATAGGGTTTCACATTGGGTGTGAGTCCCAATGGTGTCAAAAAAATGGGTGGATTTAGCCAAGGGTTTTTTGCTAGGCATCTCACTGAACACTAGTTCTTGAAATTTTTGGCATTAAGGGGTCACGGGGTCAAAGGGGCATGGTTGGCATTAAAAAAAAATAAAAAAATAAAAAATAAAAAATAAAAAAAAAATCAATGGGCATCAATCCAACGCAACCAAATCTCAAGGGTATTTTGGTCATTTTATTATTATTATTTTTTTTAAAAAAAAAAAAATCCCAAATTAGAGTGGTCACGGGCACGGGTTTAGTCACAATTCAACACCCATAACAATAGGGCTTGATCAAGTCAATTAATCTCAACAACCAACAAGAAATCAAGGGAATTTTGGATTTGGGCATAAAATCCCCAAATGAAAAAGGGTTTGGCTCATAAGCGTGGAATCAGTCCTACCCATTAACCTAACATGTTCCTATAGCAAGTGGGTGTTGTGATTTTAACATTATGAAAAATAAATGACTTCTAATTTTAACAAATGTGTGCAAAAAGTGTGAAACAAAATATCAAAATGCAGAAATAAAGGAGATAGATATTTTATTGACAAAATGGAAACTCAATTAAGAGAAAAATCACTTCGGGGCAGCCAAACCCAGGATATCCACTATTCAAAAGACAAAGCTAGTTACAAAGTAGTAGCACTCACATACCTTTGATGCAGTGGTCGTACCTTAAACTTTGACGTGTAACCCAACACGAACGCCTCCCAGCCAGGTCTCCTACCTGAAGCACTACAGATTTCAATACCGAATTCTTACAATTCTCAAGCCTATGGGGACTCTATTTATAGGTTATAGGTTCAAATGAGTGCTGGCTTGAAATACCTAGGCGCCGTCCGGATGGTAGACATAAGGCGTCCGGACAGACAACTGTGCAATCGGCTTTCCAAATTTCGCTGAAATTCTTTCCTGAATTGAGCCGCGTCCGAACGGTATTGCTCTATCATCCGAATGGTCGCACTTTAGCTGTATGCAATTTCCATATCAAGGCTTCAAGTGTCCGGACCATAGGATCTGTCGTCCAGACGGTTTATCTGATGCACACAATTTTCATATATGATGCTCGCGTGTCCGAACCATTATGACTAACGTCCGGACGTCTTGATTTTGAATACACGACTTGCCTTATGGTTGAGCGCGTCCGGACGGGAATCCACATCGTTCGATTGGTTGCAGCTGTCTTCCCATATCTGTGTTTTGGAAAGAAATCCCATAGCTGATCTAGCACTGAGTGGCGTCCGGAAGTACTGTTGAAACATTCGAACGAATGCAAGCTGGAACAGTTTGAAGCTTCTCGACACAGAGGAAGGTCCAGACGGAAAGATCTTGTCGTCCGGACGGATGATGCTTGGACAGTTGAGCATTCGGACAGAATATCACGTTGTCCAGACGGATGCAAGGGATCCGATTTCTTTGACTTGGAATTTGTGCTAAATCTTCTAGAAACATATCACTGAAGAAGACTTCTGAAAACTAACAGAACCCTTAATTAAAAGCATCATTGTTTATGTTACTGACTGATGAGTGTCCAGGCGTTTCACTAGGCCATTCGGAAGATAAACTCAGGATCCGACTTTTGTTGAGCTGTAGACTTTGTAGAGTCTTCTTGGAGTCCGCTTTTGACACTGATCTTGTCATAATAAGGTCATTTCCATATCAGAGAAGTAAACTCTAAATATTTGAAGACTCTGAACTGATACGTTATCCCTATGAAATCAGCAACAGTACATGATAATGATTTTGTCCAACAGAATGCAGCCAACACAAAAACTAACACATAAAAATAGTCATATCAAAAAAAACCCAAAGAAAATTGAAATCTTGAAAATTTGAAAAATAATTAGATAAAAATGTCACTAACCTTTCAAAATCTTTCAAAACATTGATTTCGTGTAGTTTCTTGCAAGAATCTGTGAGAGAAAAGGTCGGAAAAAAGTCAGTTTGAGAGAGAACTTTCGGAGAAAAATTGGGAAGAAAAATGGGTTATGGGTGTTTTAAAACCTAACTTATCGCATTCTAAGACAAGTCAAATGTTCGAAGTTCGAGCTCAAACATTCGAACGCAATATCGAACGTTCTCTGTCAAATCTATCGAACGTTCCGGGTTTTTTTTAAAAAAAAAAAAAAAAAAAAAAAACTTTGCTTAAGAAACAATCCTTTAAATTAGGATTAAAAGCATTTTGTTACTTCCTTTGGAAATTCCTTCCAAAAAAAAAAGAGTGACGCTAACCAAAAGTGCAACCAAACTTATCTATTCAGTGCACGTGTGACCTTGTCGACCTAACTACTAAATGTTGGATCCTAAAATTACTCATTACAACTGGTATTGTCCTCAGCTGTGTCCTCTGATGGGTCCTCTTCCTCCTTGATCATCGTCATGTAATCCTTCTTGATACTTAGAAGAAAAGTTGCCATCTGGCGCTGTGTCTCTTCTTAAAGTGCTCTAGCCTTCAACATTCGTACCTTGTTTCGTTCTAGCTCTGCATACTTATCTAGGCAAGGGTTATGCACTCCCAAAATTGGTGGAAAATCCTTTAAAGCGGACACCTTGCGACGTTTCCACTTTGTTGGAGTGGGGTCTATTGTCACGATCGCGTTGTCTCTTTAGTATTCATCATGGATTATCTCATACTCTATGGGCCAATTGGGATTGTCCAACGAGAGTTCGAGCCTGGGTATTACACAAAGGGGCTTATAGCCTAGCGCATAAGGTCTGTACTCCACTGCCCAAGCACATAATACCAACTTGTACCTTCGACGGTTATGCATCTGCTCGTGTAGCATAATCAAACGGCGGCAATACGACGACTAATGAGTTCGTTCCTAGGCCCTTACCAATCAACTTATCATAATCGAACATAGGTTGTTACTTCGCCCGCATCTCAATCATCACGTTGAAATAAGAAAAGAAAAAGGTCCTAACTCTTATCCTATGCTCTGGTCTTTTACAATCAAACCTACTCAGATCATTGCCTATTCACAGACAATCTTTTGTGGTCGACAAAGCCGAATGCTCTGATACCATACTATAACACCCACAAAATTAGGTAATTGTATTTTGATGAGTGCAAAATATTGCATATTTAAACCCTTTAATTCTTTAGATGTGTCTTAATCTAATGTTTTGTGTTAGATTTGTGTTTTTCATGTTTTCTAAGTTGCTAAAGGAAAACGGCAGCTTTAAGGTGAAAAATGCAAAGTTTGGTAGAAAGCACACTTTGAGAAGACCTAGATGATATGGTTATGTTTAACCAAATCAATGAAAGGATTAAATTGAAATTTCTCTAATTGGAGTCAAAATCGGATTGGATTAAATTTCAGACTCTACACATATCTTAGTATTTTGACCATAATTTTCAATTGGATTAAGGTAAAACCAGCGGCATTGGAACGCTAACTCAAAATCTACAAATCATTGTGAAATAGGATTTTCCTAATTCGGATGTTTGTTATGCCAAAAGTGTCCCGCAATATAAGAATGCAAATCTGGATGAATCCTATTCCGATTTGTGCTAGGATTGCTTCCTAATTTGACTAGGAGATTGAAGAACGTTTTTTCTGGGATCTCTAGGGCTTCTAGGATTTGTTTGTTCCCTATAAATAGACTGCTAAGCCTCAAGAAATGGGTGTGGGAGACCAAAAATGAAATTCCCCATATTTTCTCCCTTTAAGTTTAGTTTTTCTTTAGGTTTAAGTTTTATTTTTCATAATCATGTGTAGCTAAATTCTCAACTAAGGTTGAGGATGAAGCCTCACCAATAAAGAGCAACAATATTTTCATGTAAGTTTATACTATTCGATTTTATGAGTTTTTGATTCCTAATTGTTCTACTTCAATTCAATTCTTGAGATGATTCTTGGATATCTATTGTGATTTACGGATACATGTGATGATTTAAGATAACTCATTTAATTGATTACTTGGGATTTTATTTATCAAAAGGTTGGATATTCATTGGGTTTCGTTCTATGGATACATTTGATGATTTGGTTTCAACTGTATATCTTTTGTGATTTGTGCAAAGAACGGATTCATTGAATGATTTAATTAATTGTTGAAACATAGTAGTACATACATTAGATTTGTATGGTGAGAACTTCTAATATGTATTGATGAATATAAGAATATGTTGCTATAATTTGGTAGGTGTGGATTCCAAAACCTTAGTACCTTATCTTAGGGCTGGCAATTTGACACGACCTGATAATCCGACATGAACACGACACAAAATTAGCGGGTTTGGGTTTACCTTAAATGGGTTTGGGTCATAAACGGGTCGACCCGTTTATCTTGGCTTGGTGGGTCGTGTCACAGGTCACCCGCGAGTGACCCGCCAGACACGATTATGGGTTTATATATATATATATATATATATATATATAACTTTTAATTTATTATTATTAGCTGAACAGTAAAAACACAACAACAAAAAAACCCTAACATCTTTTCCTTTTCCTTCAGGCTTCAACGCCGCCCCCCTCCTCTTCTTTCTTCTTCTTCCATTTTCTTATTCCTCTCCCCGTCTCTCTGCTGCGTTGTCGTCTTCATCGTCCTCGAAGCCCCACAGACCACAGTCTCCCCAATGTGTCCATCTCTGCTAACTCTCCTCGCCAGTCGTGGTCTCTGTCCTCGTCGAACTCGTTCAAGCTCAGGCCCTAATCTTTGGTTCCCTCGCCTGAGTTCGATCGCAACACGAAGAGCTTGGAGGTCAGAGGCTTAGCGGCTTGTTCATCAAGACGTTGGAGACTTGGAGCTCAAGGCATTGTTTGGGCTCGGTATAGTGGTACCTCTTGGTCCTCTTCATTGTCTTCAACATCTACTTCAATATCTACAAGAAGCAGGTGAAGTCTCTGATGGATTTTGCGATCAGAATCATTTGATTGTGGATTTAATTTTGTTTTGACGGCTGAAAGTGAAACATTTAGTTGAAATTTGAGGTTCTGATTGTTTGGTTTTGAGATAATGGCTTGCCCTTAGCTTTGAATGTTCAAACGGGTCGTGTCTACCCGATACGACCCATTATGCTAAGCGGGTTTCACGGGTCGTGTTGGGTGACCCGTGAAATTGCCGTGTCATGTCTGGAGCCTCGACCCGTTTATGTAAACGAGTCATGTTTGGGTCTACCTTAAACGGGTCGCTGGTCTTAACGGGTCGTGTCGGGTACTCGTTTTGCCAGCCTTACCTTATCTTTTGATTATTTTTACTTTATTTAGTTCATATTTTCTTTTTATCAGAAATCAAATCTTTTTTGGAATTAGGTTAGGATTTAATTAGTTTAGATATAAAATTGTTTTCAAGAACACAATTCTATGTGGAATCAACCTTGCACTTGCAATACCCTTTATTGCAAACGATTCGTGAACTTGCGAGTTAATTAAAATTTGCACAAGTTTTTTGCGTCATTGCCGATGAATTGTTTGATTTTTTAAAACAATTTATTTTTAAATTGATTTTATCTTTCTACTAGTTATAATTAGAATTTTTATTTGCAATTTGTTTCTGTAAAGTCTTGTTTCGAAAAAAAACAAGGTTTTTTTTCTTTTTCTTTTCTCTGTTTTTTTTTTTTTTTGGAAAAAAAAAATTATGTTTTTTGTGGGATATTTGCATGCTAAGGAATGAGAGTGAAGCATGAATTTTTCTTTTGATAATTTTAACAATTTTTCAACACAATATGCTTCGCCTAGTGGTAGGACACCCGGCCCTACCAACTACACTCATATTTTCAACCCACATAAACCATATTCATATTGTTTCAATCCTTATCATCATATTAACAATTATCTAGCAACTAGAAAATTTTCTAATTTTTCTTGCGAACAAATGAACACCAATTTCTCTAGCCTGGGATTTGAATGAAATTTCAATTTTTACAACTCGAACTAGAATAACCATTTTGTTGTTTGGGTGCAACATAGCAACTAGATTTGTTCATGCCCCGTTTTATACTTATGCACCACCTAAGTCATGTTCATATTGTTTTAATCCTTCTCACCATGTAAACAAATGCCCATTCATTAGACACTACACGAGCATGATTGATGAGGATGATGCTAGGAATTCTTATCTGTAACGCCTTGCCTTTTACAAGAAAACGTAAGTGAAAATTTCGATTTTGCACGTGACATTATGATGTCATTAGAGATGCGTATTTGTAGCAGATTATACTTTTTACTTAAAGACTTGGGAATCATAACACAACACATTGAACTAACTGAAATACCTCAAGACATTTATTATCATATATTTAATTTCCTTTACACTAATTACAATGAAACATATGTCACATATGATATGAAAGCATACATGGAAAGTTTACTAAATACAAGTAAATTTCTAAAACATGTTACATACAAAAGAATACAAACACTGATAATTACAAAGCAATAAAACCTAGTTACATTAGCTTTAAATCTCTTAAGTTAGCAAATAATTCCATCTATTATCTTTTGAACGTGGAACAATAAATATGTGATGGTGAAAGATACTTCCACAATCTCATACTGTATTTGTGTGAGTCAACTAATTCAATAATATGATGTTTACTAATTTATTTAAATGGACATAATGCAATGATATGATGATAGTTTTATATGCAGAGTATTAATTAGTTCCGTTTGGTTCTTTCAGTCTACTCGTTTTGAACCATTACTCGATTAGTAGTTATCCTCAGAGATGTTCCTCCTACATTACTTTTTATTAGCATATTTCCGTACTAGCAGAGTACATTTCACGGCCTTCTCCTAATACTTTGAGAGCAGTTCCTCCCAATATTAATTATTATTGTTTTCAGTGCAGGCAAACATTCCTATCATGCACCTTTGGGATCCGTTCAACCTAATATTAATAAGTTCATTATTTAACATTATGCAATATTAAATAAATTATAAACGTGATATTATAAAAACAACATCTTCAGTAAGTAGTTTATACTTACAGCCCTTTTTGCAGTCTCAGCTCATCATCTACAATAAATACATTTATGTGCATAGGATATTAATATCATCACTCATGAATCCTAATTATATACACATAAATTCCATTATCATAAAATCATTCATATCCTTTAGGACTCAACATGATAAGCACGCTTTAACTAATATCACAAAATCATCGTTAATCAACTTAGAAATCCAATTAGCAAAACCTTGTTAATTCTTAATGACTCAAAAATCATCTAATAATACATTACCCATTTTTCATAAATACACTTGAACCTTTTCCTTTCAAAAGAATTATTTTAACAACACTAATTCTCCTTCCAAATCTCATCACCGATTTGGTTAGCCAAAGCACAAATAACACTTACATACCCATTTGGTTATTCTAACCCAAAATCCCAACAAAACAGTAAAAACCATCTAAAGTAGAACAATCAATTCATCTAGCCAATCCTATATAACTATGTTTAATTAACTTTGAAAACCTCAACTCTAAATACACTTTCAGAGCCTAAAACAATTGTAACTCAAATTAAATAATATTTATATAGTTAGTCAAACCAACAGAATAACATCCAATTCTAGAACATTACTAGCAACTAGTTAAAATACTACACCGTGATCATTAACAACCAAACATCATTTAAAACTCATCAAAATCCCAACCATAAAACTAATTACCAACTTCCACAAAATTGCTCGAACCCACAAAATAGGAAACACAGTCATAACACATATTTGCTCACAATTAGCTGCATCTTAATAACCGACTTAGGACAACACACCATACTATCCAAAACAGAGTGTCGAGTTGAGCTTCAAAGCTACTCGGGTTCGATCAAAAACACAGCTTAACCAAAATACACGTAATCGAAAGACACAAATAATCGGTTAAACTCACAAAACAAGGAACACTCAAAATCTGATAGAACAAATATATTAGGCTGTAAAACCTTACTCTATAGCTGAGCATTCATTGAATATTTATAGGAGAATTACAAGAGTGCATAATAGACTAGGACTCCTATACACGCTGATCATAATAGATTAAGACTACTATACATACTAAAAGTAGGATTCTTTAACTCCCATCTATTTAGCATACAATTAGACTTAGGACTCTAGCTTAGAACCAGGAGTCTGGATGAGACCGGATGAGATAGACTTCTTATCAACCACTTTCGGATAGAGTTGTGCGGCACAAGACTCATACTTGGAATGAGAGTCTTGTGTTGTAGTTGCATTAATATCCTCCCTCAAGATCAACGGGGGAGATCGCACGTTGAGCTTGTAACAAAAGTTTTGAAACTTGGCAGAAACAAGGGGCTTAGTAAGAACATCAGCAATCTGATCCGAACTTGGAACAAACCGAACCACTAAGGATTTATCAGCAACTTGGTCACGGACAAAGTGAAAATCGATCTCCACATGTTTCGTACGTGCATGAAAGACTAGATTGACCGACATGTAGGTGGCTCCAATATTGTCACACCAAAGTATTGGTGGAGTAGACTATCCAATCCCGAGTTCTTGAAGAAGTGCACGTATCCAAAGAAGTTCGGCTGTGGTATTTGCAACTGCTTTGTATTCAGCCTCAGTGGAGGATCTTGAAACTGTTGGTTGTTTTCGTGAACTCCAGGAGATTAAATTAGAGCCAAGGTAGACACAATAGGCACCTGTAGAGCGGAGATCATCTGAACATCCAGCCCAATCAGCATCGGAGTATGCTTGTAAAGTATTGTGAGAGTTGCAATGAAGAAGAAGGCCATGAGAAATTGTATGCTTCAAGTACCGAAGGATTCGTTTGACAGCTTGCCAATGTGGCTCGAGCGGACGATGCATGAATTGACATACACGATTTACTGCATAGCTTAGGTCAGGCCAAGTGAGAGAGAGATACTGTAATGAGCCAACCGTACTTCGATAGAGAGATGGGTCGTCCATTGGATCACCTGTGAATGCCGAGAGAGTTGAGGAGGAAGCCATTGGAGAGGTGATCGGTTTTGCTTCATGCATATTAGTTTTCTTCAAAAGGTCCATGATATACCGTTTCTGAGATAGTAGTAGACCTGAATCCATCTTTAGGACTTCAACACCAAGAAAATAATGGAGATCACCTAGGTCTTTGACAGCAAAATCTGCACTTAGAAGTTGTAAAAGTTCGGTAATAGCAGCCGGATCTGAGGCTGTGATGATGATATCATCAACATAAATAAGAAGATACATGGTGATTGTCTCAGTACGATAGAGAAAAAGAGAAGTATCCCCTTTTGATCCCACAAAGCCAAGTTGAATTAGCTTGTCACTGAGTCTTGAAAACCAGGCTCGTGGGGCCTGTTTGAGGCCGTAGATGGCCTTTTTGAGTTTGCACACATGGTTAGAAAATTAGGATGAACAAAACCTGGTGGTTGCACCATACATCTTCAGAAAGAAACCCATGGAGAAACGCGTGCTGGATATCAATTTGCTTCATGGGCCAGCCGGCTGAGTAGGCTAGAGAGAGGACTGTCCGAACTGTTGTAGGCTTCACAACTGGGCTGTAAGTCTCTCCATAATCCACCCCAGCCTGTTGATGAAACCCTTTTGCTACAAGGCGAGCTTTGTGTCGTTCTATGGAACCATCAACCTTTCTTTTAAGTTTAAGAATCCACTTGCATCCCACAATATTATGAGAAGGATGAGGAGGAACAAGTGACCAAGTCTGATTTTGAAGAAGTGCATTGAACTCGGTTTGCATAGCATTTTGCCATTCTGGAATAGGGGCGGCATTGGAGTAGCATGTGGGTTCACAACTGGCCGGAGAAGCTACTGTCACTAAAGCTTGAGGAGCTGGATATCTAACTCGACCATCTATTAGTTGTCGTGGCTGCACAATGTTGTTCATGGACCGAGTTCTCATAGAGTGTACTCAAGCAAGAGGCTGATCTGCAAAGGAAGTGGAACAAGGCATACTGGAAACTGCTGGAGAATGAGTGGAAGAATCAGGGGTGGACAGGGAGTGAGAAGGAGAAGAAGATAAAATTGGAGGAGAGGCCAGAGTACATATAGTGGTAGAAGGAGGAGGAAACAATGAGGGAGGAAGCACAATAGGAAGAGGAACACTAGGAGACTCGGAAATAGGAGAGACCTTGGAAAAGGGAAACCGGTCTTCATGAAAGATGACATCTCTAGAGATGTACATCCGGTCAGATTCTAGATGGAGACATTTATAACCCTTGTGATTGGCTATACCCGAGAAAGACACATTCTTTTGAGCGAGGAGAAAACTTGTGAGAGTTATAGGGACGAAGATTTGGATAGCATGCACATCCGAAGATTTTTAGGAAATTGTAGTCGGGTGGTGTATGGAAAAGTTTTTCAAAGGGAGATTGATGATGTAACAAGGGAGTTGGCATGCGATTAATGAGGTAGCTGGATGTAAGACAAGCTTCATCCCAATATTTTTGGGGAAGATGGCTGTCAGTGAGCAATGCCAAAGTGGTGTCGATGAGATGTCTGTGTTTACGTTCTACACATCCTTGTTGTTGATGTGTATGAGGACAAGAGAGATGATGAGTAATACCCACAGATTGAAAGTATTGATGAAGATTACGATACTCACCAACCCAGTCAGATTGAACACTTATAATTTTATGATTAAGTAAACGTTCAACCATGATTTGAAATTGAAGAAAAGTGGGCATGACATCAGATTTTGCTTGAATAGGGAAAACCCATGTATATCGAGTGAAAATATCAATGAACGAAACATAATAACGATTTCCATTAATTGAAATAGTAGGAGATGGTCCCCATACATCAGAATGAATTAACTGTAAAGGTTTACAAACTTTAGAGATAGTTGGATAAAAAGGCAATTGATGACCCTTTGCTTGAGCACATGTAGAGCAAAAAAGTTGGACCTTATTGGAAATAACTGGAAGTTTAAACTGAGACAAGACACGCTGAACGGTACGAAAAGCTGGATGACCTAAGCGCTTGTGCCAGGAGGCCGGAGTGGTGCGTTCACCAATAAGAGCTTGATTTATTGACGACAACTACGACGAACTGGATGGAGAAGGAAGCAATTGATAGAGGCCATCTTTAAGTTGCCTGTGATGAAGAAGCATTCCGGTCTGTTTGTCCTTGATCAAAAAATAAGAAGAATGAAATTCAAAGAAAACTGAATTGTCAAGGGCAAATTTTCTAACGGACAAAAGGTTTTTACAAATAGAGGGGACGTACAGAAGTTGATTTAAGATGAACTTACGATGAGACAAAGGAAGAAGTGCAGTACCAGTATGAGAAATATTCAAGCATGTTCCATCACCTATGCGGATTTGGTCTTGGCCGTGGTACGCCTCTTGAACCAAATTGAGATTCTGAAGGTGTCTGGTGAGATGGTGAGTTGCACTGGTGTCAGGATACCAGAGGTCCTTGGCTGGTAGTACAGGGGAGAAGTAATAACCCTGTGGATCGGATGGCTGGTATGACTCGTGCTGTTGGGATGCCTCAGGTTGTTCCTGACGGTAGTAACAACGAACTGCCGTGTGACCGGGCTTGGCACAAATCTGGCAGTAAGGCCGAGAAGAAGCTGCATCCGGGGAGAAGTAGGAACCGCGGCCTCTGTTGCTGTTGAAAGACCCGCAGCCCCGGTTGTTATGACGACCGCCACGACCACGGAAGCCTCGCCCGGGAAAGGTGGAATTGTGGGTGGTGATGTGTGCAGCAGGTTGGAGAACATCAATGGTCGGGATTTGTTGTTCGAGGCGCATCTCGTGAGCAAGGAAGTGGCCATAAAGTTCATCAAAGGACAGTGGGTCGACTCGGGTTGTGACCGACGTCACAAAAGGATCATATTCGGAGCCGAGTCCTTTAAGGAGAAAGGATACGCTCTCAAAATCATTAAGAGGCTCTCCGGTGGCCGCAACGTATCACTGAGTGTCTTGATGGTCTGAAAGTACTCGGTGATCGAGCTACTGCCTTTCTTGACCGTTGCGAGCTGGAAATAAATTTGCATGACCCGAGCACGGGCCTGAGAAGCGAACATGGTGAGCAGCGTGTTCCAGAGAGAAGAAGCCGAGGGAGAGCCGACTGCATGGACGACATAGGGCTCGGACAGTGTAGAAATTAAAATACTAAGGATCATCTGATCCCGTTGATTCCAAGCGAGGAAATATGGGTTGACGACGGTGGCTGGTGCTCCAGCAATAGTGCTGGGATTGGGAGTCGTCTGGGCAGGCGGTGGAGAAGAACCATCGAGAAAGCCATAAGCGTCTTGGCCTTTGATATACGCAAGAATCTGAGTTCGCCAGGCCATGAAGTTGCCTTTGGTAAGTTTAATACTGAGATTATGGTTCATATGTGGGACTGAAATGATAACAGGGGGCTGAACGGGTGGTGGGGGATGCTGTGAAGCATGAGAAGCTGCCGATGTGGCAGAGGATTCGGAGTCGGAAGCCATGGATCACGACGTTAGTCGATGATTTGGCTCTGATACCATGATAGAACAAATATATTAGGCTGTAAAACCTTACTCTATAGCTGAGCATTCATTGAATATTTATAGGAGAATTACAAGAGTGCATAATAGACTAGGACTCCTATACACGCTGATCATAATAGATTAAGACTCCTATACATACTGAAAGTAGGACTCTTTAACTCCCATCTATTTAGCATACAATTAGACTTAGGACTCTAGCTTAGAACTAAGAGTCTGGATGAGACCGGATGAGATAGACTTCTTATCAACCACTTTCGGATAGAGTTGTGCGGCACAAGACTCATACTTGGAATGAGAGTCTTGTGTTGTAGTTGCATTAATAAAATCCATCCCAAAACTATCTTCTAATTCAGTTATCACAACATAAATGCACCCAATACTAGTATCCATAATCATAAATCGATCGATTAACCACATAGCCAAAACAACAAGTAAACACCCAAAAATTGATCGAACCCACAAAGGTCAAAATAGGGGAAATCAATCCAATCTTCAAAACCTTTTCAACCTAAACAAGGAAGACAACCAAAAATAAGAGAATCGATTTTCAGTCCTAAATCGATTCGGCCAAGCACATCAAATGGAAGACACCCATTCAAAAATACCCAATTCAAATTTCAACTACAACAAACCAACTAAATCAAATAAACTACAAGAAATTACCTTGAGAATTTCTTTAGAAGGCTACCGGAAATTACCCGTGAAACCGCCAGAAATCGCAAGCTCCAACCCACCGAAATCACCTCCCCTGACATCACACCGGCCGGTCAATAGGTCTTCTCTGGTTCACGGATCTCTCGGGTTCTCTCCAGATCTGTATCTACTCCGATCGACGCTTCTCCCGGCTCCCAGCTCTCTCTCGAACTCCCTTGGTGAATCTCTCTCTCCCTCGACCTCTCAGTCTCAACCTCTCTCTCAATCTTTCACTCTCTCTTGTTCTCTATCTCTATGTATCTCTCGGGTACAAGAATAAGAGCAACGAAGAAAAAGAAAAGAAGAAAAGAAAGATGAGGTACGTCCAGCAGAATAAGAAGAGAAAAGGAGAGAAGATGCAGTTAAACAAGGGATGTTTCATTTATAGGCAGGGGAGAGGGTGAGTCATGATGATGAGTCATTAAAGTAATGATAGCTTTACAAAATATTAGTGAATATTTTGATTAACTTACGGATAAGTTTTATCTTAGTTTATTTAACCTAAGTTAATTTGTTGATTTTATTCATAGATATTTATACATCGGGTCTTTATCATTTTAATCTAACTCATTAGAGTTATAACTTAATCCTGTTTCGAGTCTAGTTCGTTTCATCGTTAATATCATTCCATTAATAATATTATTGCACTGATAATATTACTATACCAAATAACACTATGCCAATAATAAATATTAAAATATCAATTATAATACCAATTGAATTAATAATATACACAATAAATATTACACAATTATATACCAATACTATTTTATCAATTAGCTCACTAAATATTTCAGTCTGTTTATTTAATAATCAGGTCACTTTGTAATATTATTAGAGTCTTATAATAATATTCTTTATTTATAAAATCATGGTTTATAAAATATTAAGACTAAGGAATATTTATTTTCATAAATATTCTTGCAATCTTACAAATTTCTCGGGGATTAATATTGTGTCAGAAGACACATAATTTTATCAGATGTTGGACGTGATTACAGTTTCCTACAATATTAAGTTGTTCGAGCCTCGAGTCTTGTAGATCGAGCGTCAACTCTAGACTTATCTATTTTATTCAGTCTTAAATTCTAATTTAAGACGCTCTATTTTATGACTTACAATCTTGGGCGCTACATCCTTCCCCCTTAACAGAATTTCGTTCTTGAAATTCGTAAACTATGCCACACATAAAGGTTACACTAAAGGAAGATTTAGACTTCTAAATTTTAAATTGAGCGATTCAAATTTTAAAGCAATACTCATTGCTAAACATGGGCTATACATTGCTTCTAATCTAAGAAATTTTCTACATAAGGAAAAATGATGTAAGAAAATAATGCACATTCCTTTTCTGTACATCATCATGTCATACAACCTTAATCTATATGCTCAACTTTTAACTTTCACCATCCACATCATTTCTATTTCCCTGCTTCAATGTAAAGGTCTATTCTTATCATAGATCTCGTCTACTTTATTCGTTCGTGTTAGCAATACCTGATAGATCATTATTTCAAACACCTCAAGTAATATACTGGAATTTCATCTTATCTTTTATTATTGAAATTCCATCTTATGTTTTTGAAATTCCACCTCCCAATTCTAGTGGAGAATCTTATTCAAGGTCTAACGTTTCGATTAAAAGTTTGACCTTAGTTATCCATAGGGTCGAAGTTTCCTTCCATTAGAAAATCCTTTAACATTAATCTGAGTCTAACCCTTCCTATCCTGAAGTAAAAAATAGTCCTTAATTCTTTAAACCTCGAATACGTAAATCATATCGTTCATAATAATTTACACTAAGCAAAAAAAATTTCGAATCAAGATTTTGTTTACCTCAACCATCCTTAACTGCAACTTAGTGAAAGACTAAAATAAATTTCCCTTAAGTCAATTCTTAGTCTATGGAATTCTCCAATGTTCACATAGTTAGCCATCTCATCTAATCAATTAGGTTGATCTCTTATAGCTCATAAATTTATTTTGATCACAACTTGTACTATATCATAAGCACAATCATAATTACCCATCTAAAATCATGACATCATCAACTAGGGTGTAGGGCTTAAATCGAATCTTATAAATAACTCTTACCAAAATAGTTCTTGTTTCTTTTATTCTCAAAAAAGGTGTAAGCAAATAATGTCTCTCAATCCTATCTTCAAATTATTCCACAGATCAGTCTATAATTTAGATATTATTCTTCCATTCCATTGCAAGTTTAACCTCAAACACAATTCAATCGATACTCAGATATATACCTAGTACCCGATTCAACAATGGAAATTTTTTTTTTAAGTTCACCAAGGTATAAACATCTGAAAAATTAAATGACTTCTAAAATAAACAAGTGTGTGCAAGAATGTGTGCAACAAAATATCAAAATGAGGAAATAAATGAGACAGATATTTTGTTAACAAAGTGAAAAATCAGTTAAGAGAAAAACCACTCCAGAGCAGTCAAACCCAGGATATCTTCTATTAAGAAGACAAGACTAGTCACAAAGTAGTAGCACTCACATAACCTTATGCAGTGGTCGTACCTTGAACTCTAACGTATAACCCAACACGAATACCTCCCAACCAAGTCTCCTACTTGAAGGGGTCTTCAATGGAATCCTTTACCCTAGGGCCAACCCCTAAGATAGACTTCAATTCAGCTCAACAACAGTACACAACAGCAACGGCTTAAGAGAGACTAACTCAGCACAGCAACTCAAAAATATAACTCTCTAAGCTCTAAGGAATTCAATACCAAATTCTTGCAGTTCTCAAGCCTAGGGACCTCTATTTATAGGCTACAGGTTCAAATGAGCGTCTGGCTTGAAAAACCTAGGCGACGTCCGGACGGTAGACATAAGGCGTCCGGATGGACAACTGTGCAATCGGCTTTCCAAAATTTCGCTGCAATTCTTTCTTGATTTGAGCCTCATCCGGACGGTGTTGCCCTGTCGTCCGAACGGTCGCACCTTCGCTACACGCAATTTCCATAAGGCTTCGAGCGTTTGGATCATAGAAATGATCGTCCGGACGATTGATCTGATGCACGCAATTTCCATATATGTAGCTCATGTGTCCGGACCATGAAGACTAGCATCCGGACAACTGAATTTTGAATGCGCGACTTGCCTTATGGATGAGCGCTCCGGACGGGAATCCACATCGTCTGAACAGTTGTACCTGTCTTCCCATATATGTGTTTTGGAAAGAAATCCCATAGCTGATCGAACACTGAGTGTCGTCCGAACGTGCTGCTGAAACATCTTGATGAATGCAAGCTGGAGCAGTTCGAAGCTTCTCGACACAGAGGAAGGTCCGGACAGAAAGTTCTCGACGTCCGGACGAATGATGCTTTGGACAGTTGGGCGTCCGGACGGTATATCACGTCGTCCGGACGGCTATAAGGGATCCAATTTCTTTGACTTGTAGACTATGCAAAATCTTCTAGAAGACTTCTGAATAGCTAAATCCCTATTTAAATGCATCATTACATATAAGTGATTTTGTCCAACAGAATGTAGCCAATTACAAACTAACAAACTCCCCTTTTGGGCATTCTGGAACAAAAATCACTTGATCGGTTAAAAATACAATCCTGTTCCAAATAAAAAATTACTCCCCCTTTTTGTCACAAAAGGACAAAGGGTAAAACAGAGTAATGAGAAAAACTACACATCAATTACTCTCCCTAAATGTCTCAGAAGGACCAAGGTAAACAGAGTAATAAAATATCCAAGAGTTTTAAAAGTGTAACGTAACATCCTAAACAGAATATCATAATGTCTCAAAAACAACAAGCAAAAAAAAAATCAAGATGCATCAGCCATCGGTGCATCATCTTCATCATCACTGATGGACGGATGATGATGCCTGAGACATTCCTGGATGTCCAGCTGGCTCTGCTCCACCCGGAGATTGATCAAGTGAACCTCCTGCTGCAAAGATGAATGTGTCAGCTGCATAATGCTCATGCCGCTCTGAAGTGCAGCTAAAGCCTCCAAAATCTGAGCATAGCTGGCATCCTACTGTGGAGGAGCAGTCTGTGAAGAGGATGTCATGTCAGGATCTGCTACATGGATGGGAGGGGGCTCTGGAGCATCATCTAGATCATCACGCCTCAGCTGGGCATTAGACTTCATCAGCGTCTGCTTGCTGATGGGATCTTGAATCTTCATTTTCGGCTCTCCAGTGACTCCGATGCCTGACTATAAAATAATTTGAGTGAGCAGACAGCCAAAAGGGAGGCCAGTATTACTCTCATCACGAGCCTCCAAAATAACTCCCAAAATATGCTTGGACAGACAGAAAGGCAAGTGAAGACAGATGGCATATACAAACTGGGCCCTCTTCAATATCAGATCACTGCACCTAACAACTGGCCAGAGGTTGTGCTGGACAATCTTGGCAAGCATGCGGTGAGGGGCAGATAGGGCACCGATCCTGATGGTGGTGGCGCGCTCCTCTCCTTGGGGGATAGCATGAAAAAAATTCTCTGAGATCATCCAGAGAAGGATGTAATACCACCTCATTGTACGGGCAGCCTAAGATCTGGAGAACAGGCACCCCGATGAACTGACTGATGATATGGGGGATCAACAGTGATAGTATGCCCATCCATAGTGGACTGAAGAACCATCATGTGGTCATCATCCTGAACAACCTTGAGATTTGCATAAAACAATCTGACCAACCTGGTGAGCACAACACAGGCGCAATTGTGAAGATATCCTAAGTGGTAAGTCTGGATGATATCGTGAATGCTGTCTAGAGGAGCCACCATAATATCTGGATGAACACGTTCCGTTCGGCAATAACAGTTATGTTCATGATTTTGGCTCTTAGGGCCGCCATCTCTCTGTCTGTCCTCTGTCGGACCTTGCGTTGTGGACTGCCAGCAGACATGTTTCTGCAAAAATAACCAACAAGTTTTGCCAAAAATAATCCAAAAAGATCAGATGCTTGTTAGTTCCAAAAGAAAATCCGGCATTATAACAGCTGTGAATTGGACTTTTCCACACAGTACATCTAGCAAAAACACAATACAAGTCTAAAATACCACACAACAAATATCACAAATATGCAATTTTTATTCTAACATTCCCCAAAATAATCAATATTCTAAGAGTTATCAAAATATTGAAAAGAATAAAGAGAACTTGAGAAAATACCTGGAATGAAGAGAGTAATGCACAAGAGGACAAAAAAAAGCAGAGATTTTGCACTAACCCACGAGAAAATTGCACAAAAAGACAAAATTTCAAAAAGAATGAGTGGGGTATGCATGCAACGGCTAGGGTTTTTAAAACCTGTGGGGTCCCCGTCTGGACGGTTTACCAACCCGTCTGGATGAGCATTGCCACATAAGCATGCGATAGGCCACGCGCGTTCGGACGTGTAACCTTACCGTCCAGCCATCTGAGCCACACCGTCAGGAAACAAGGAGAGACTGTCCGGACGCTTCACACTGAAAAGACAGAAGCTGAAGGAAAATTTGCAGAAAATATTTTTCCTAAAGTCAGCTTCAGAATAGGCATGTATAATCAACTGATAAAGCAATCAAATAGCATCTCAAAACTATGCAGAGTATAAAAGAGAGTTCAGAGTTTAATCAGCACAAAATTTTCTTGTAGACAGAAAATTTAAATAGATTACTCAACTTATGCAATGCGTGTGTGCGTGAAGACTTTCTCAAAAGGTATGAATTTCACTGATATGACAAAAAGCAACCAAATTTTCTAGACAAAAGAGAAAATCAATGAAAGATCAGTCAAAAGTCAAACCTTATAAAAAACTAGGGCCTAGCCACCCTCATCTGATACACTTCCCCTAAGATGCAGCACCTAATTGTTTTGCTTGAACCATGAAGGTCAAGGTAAAATTTTACTTGCACCATGAAGGACAAGGCATAAAGCTAATTCAGCACAGAAGCAGTGAATATCGCACACAGAACAGAAAAAATTACTACTTGTTTCTTGGAGCTGCAACCAAGAGAGAATGCTAGAATTTTTAGGATCTAGGTTCAACTAGTATGTTTGTCAATATGACCATCTTATCAAAAACCTCTATCTTATTCAGAATTTCCAGAAGCAAGAAGTCAGAGAGGAAAAAAAAAAATGTACCTTAGGAGAGTCTTGGATAGTATACATTTTCATCGCATGAGGAAAGTAACTATCCAACTTTTACAAACACAGGAAAAACTTGCCAAAAGTATAGTCATAAACTCTCAATCATATCTAAGTAAAGTTAATCAATGAGAATTGAGATATCAGGCAAAAATACAAGCAATATCTGACATGCTAAGAAAAGAAAAATAAAATTCCCTCCATTTTCTCCCCCTAAATATTTTTTTTTAAACAAAAAAAAAAAAATCCTATATGGAAATAACATCATGAAACAAGCATGCAAGGCAAGATCAAACCTGTGAAGCATCAAAGTTGCCAATACAGAAAAATAGTTGCCCAACGTACTTTTTCTGTCTTCCCCAGATAGTACCTGTAATATTCTCTCAAGAGAAATAGGGGGCAAATAAAAGTGGTTCCAAGATTGCACAGTAAGCACAAGATATAGCAAGTAAAAGATCAAACAATCAAACCTGATGCCTAAGGATTAGGAACCAAATCCTAGGCATGAATACCTTCACCTACTAGGTGCGTCCATTCCCCCTTATAGGGTGAATGTCTTCTTTCTTCTTGACCCAAGCCTGCCTTCCTATGGGTGGTTGTTTGCAGGACTTCATCTGCTGATCCATCCACAGCATCATGCTTTGCATCCAAATAGGTGGCTCCCAGCAGTATAGATCATCCTCCACCTTCTACGATTTTTTTAAGTGCTTGGATTTGCCACTATGATTGGCAGGAACAAATCTCTGCTGAGGCCGCTGATGCTGAGGAGCCTGGTGCCTTGGGGCATGATGCCTGGGTCTTGATGCCATGGGGCTTGATAAGGAGCCTGATGCCTTGGAGATTGATTCCATGGAGTCTGGTACGGATCCTGATGCCATGGAGTCTAATGCTGGGCCAGAGGTCTTGTGCTGTAATTTGCTTGTCTGGGCACTTCTTTCTTGACCTTTGCTCGCTGAGCTTTGAGGAGAGCACTGGGGTTGGACATGCCCACTTTGTCCGCAGTGATGGCATATGGGAGATTTTCTGATGGTAGGGGGCTTTTGAGTACTCGGAACATCTCCATTAATTTTGTCCTTCCCTTCATCCTCAACAGTGGGGGGAGGCTCTGGGACTGCAGGCTTAACAAAAACAATCCTGGAAGTAGAAGGAATATCAGGAGGAGCTACATACCTGAGACCACTCTTGTCAATTGGGCTCTTCTGGATTGATAGCATGTGAGTCAGCTTTTCATTGGTGACTCTCTCTAATTGGAGTTGTGTCTCTAGTATCTTCTTTTCTAGCTCATGTATCTTGCGCAACAATGAACTCTTCTCAGTCTGCAAACTGTTCAGATTATGAATGTGCTGCTTGCGACCTTCCCTCAGCTTTTCGAACTCTACATAGAGGGTTTTATAAGCCTCATTGAGTTCTTCCCCATCATCACTGTGCTCTGAGTAAGAATCTTCCTCTTCTACATGCGGAGCTATAAAGGCTAGAAATTTCTCTTGCTCAGGAGCTTCTTCTTCTTCGGACTCATCACTGAGAGTCGCGTTATATGCCTTCCCCTTACCCTGCTTGAGGTTCCCATAGTCAGCCCGTATATGCCCAAACCCTAAGCATTCAAAACATTTTGGGCCTCTGGGATCTTTCTTCTCAGCTTCCTCAGGTTCAGCTTCTCTAGGGACCTTCTTCATTTTTTCGAAAACTTCTTCTTGAACCGCTCATTTCTCATTAATCTTCAGAAATTCTTGGCCAGCATGGCCACAGCTTTTTCTTCATCCTCAGAGCCGTCTCCAAATGAGACTTCGACCTTCTTCTTGGAAGCTTTTAGGGCAATGGCTTTCAGCTTCTTATCCGGGGGAAAGGACAGTTCATTTGTTTGAAGAAATCCCACCAACTCTTTAATCTTTATTTCGTTTAGATCTTTGCTTTCTTCAATTGTAGTTACCTTGATTCTAAAACGCTCAGGCAAAGATCTTAGAATTTTACGGATGAGTTTTACATGCAAGATGGTTTTCCCAAGACTCACCATTGAGTTTCTTAGGTCGCTCATCTTGGAGTAAAACTCTCTGAATGTCTCATCCTCCAACATCTTAATTTCTTCAAATTTAGAAATCAACATTTGAAGTTTGGCAGCACAAGTTTGGTGCCTTCATATGTTGTTTCTAAAATTTACCAGGCTTCTTTAACAGATTCACTATTTGAGCTTTTTGCAAATTCAGATGGTGAAAGTGCTTGACAAAGAGCATGGAAGGCTTTATCATTGGAAAGTCGTGCATTTTTCTCAGTGACTAGTTCGAGAGTTGCATCCGCTGACTTAGTTCAACCAGTTTCAACAATGCTCCAACAGTCAGTAGATTTTAAAAAGAACCACATACGAGCTTTCAAATAGCCATAGTTCGTACCATCAATAGATTTGACTCCAAGTTGAAAATTGAAATTGACTTCTTAAATAAATAGCAAGTGTGTGCACAAAGTGTCAACAAAAATAAGCACAGTGGAAAATAAATGACACAAAGATTTTTGTTGACGAAGTGGAAACTCAATCAAGAGAAAAACCACTCCGGGGCAGCCAAACCCAAGAATTCTGCTATTCAGAAGACAAAGCTACATACAAGATAGTAACACTAACATATACCCGATGTAGTGGTCGTACATTGCTCTCTAACGTGTAACCCAACACGAACGCTTCCCAACCAGATCTCCTACCCGAAGGGGTCTTCAATGGAATCATTTACCTTAAGGCCAACCCCTAAGATAGACTTCAGATGTAGCGCAACAACAACACACTTGTAATGGCTTCAGAGGAAAAATAACGTCTCTATTTATAGGCTGGGGGCTCAAATGAGCGTCAGGCAAAATATAGCTGGGCGCCGTCCGGACGGTGGTCATGGCCGTCCGGATAGACAACTGTCCAATAGGATTTTCCAAAAATTTCGCTGAGAAATCTCTCCTATTTAAGAGCAGCGTCCGGACGGGATGGCACATCGTCCGGACGGTCGCACGTCCGCTGCAAGTAATTTCCTTATAAGGCTTCGCGCGTCCGGACCATAGGGGATGAGCGTCCGGATGGTTGAACTTCAACACGCAATTTCCATATCTGCTATGCGCGCGTTCGGACCATGAGAGGCAGTCATCTGGACGGTTGAAGTCGAATCGGCAATTTCCATATTAGTTGCACGTGTGTCCGGACCAAGGCTGACTGACGTCCAGACGGTGATATTTGAATTGCGATTCTCGCCTTAAGGAGACGCGCATCCGGACGGGATACCACATCGTCCGAACGGTTGAATCAGTCTTCCCATATTTGAACTTGGAAAGAATCTGAAGCTGGTCGAGTACTGATAGGCATCCGGACGTGCTGCTGAGTTGTCCGAACGGATGCAAGCTGGATAGAAACTTCTTGACACAGTGGAGGGTCCGGACGGAAATGCACATCGTCCGGACGGATGATGCTTGGTCTGACTGGCATCCGGACGGTATGGCGCGTCGTCCGGACGGATGGAACAGTGGTCAGATAGGCGTCCGGACGGGATGGCTCGATTGTCCAGACGGCTGACAGTGAACTGAAATCTTCGATCTTTCATGCAGTGCAAAGTCTTTTGAGAGTGCTCTGAATAATGAAATCCCTGTTTACAGCATCTTCACACACACAAGTGATTTTGTCCAGAATGAGGCCAAAATACTAACACAAGTGACCTCCAAGATGGATTTTAATTTCACACGTTGTTCTTCAACAACGAACATTCAAAAGGTTATCAAAATTCTTAAATCATATATCTTGCTAACCCAATAACAAATAGTTACCTTGAAGACATAAACCTACCAGTAAAATTCCAATCTTTGGCTGGCATTATAAAATCAATTGACGATTATTGGACTTCTAATTAACTGTGTGTGAATAGTGTGCAACAAAATATTAAATGCGAAATTAAAAGGAGACAAATATTTTGTTGATGAAGTGAAAACTCAATTAAGAGAAAAACCACTCTGGGGCAGCCAAACCCAAGATATCCATTATTCAGAAGACAAAGCTAGTTACAAAGCAGTAGCACTCACATACCTCTGATGCAGTGGTCGTACCTTGAAATCTGACGTGTAACCCAACACAAACTCCTCTAAACCAGGTCTCCTACCTGAAAGGGTCTTCAATGGAATCCGTTACCTTAGGGCCAACCCCTAAGATAGACTTTACAACTGATCAAATCACACACTGGCAAAAGCTAGAGAGCTAGCAGATCTTCAATAGCTCCCTAAACACCCTCTCTAAGCTATGAGAAATTCACTACCGAATTTTGTACATAATACATGCCTAGAGCCCTCTTTATATAGGCTTTACAAATTCTATTTCAACTCAAATTTGGAATCTCTAGCATGTACGTCTGGACGGTAGGCTAGGGCGTCCGGAAAGTAAACTGTTTCCGTGTCTGAAAAGCAATTCCGAAGCTTCTTGAATTCTAGCGGGCCGTCCGAACGCTACTCTTTTTCAGTCCGGACAGTGGACCATCTGGACGTTTCTATTAGCCATCCAGACAATTAAGTTGTATCATTTTTTGTTAGCTTTCCAATGACACTAATTTCGTCCCAATCCGATATTTGAACAAAAAGTTATGATCAAAATACTGAAGGGTGTCTGGACGGTGTTGCCCTAGCGTCCGAACGGTTGCACTTCTGCTGTACACAATTTCCATAATAAGGTCTAAGCGTCCGGACCATGGAGTTTGACGTCCGGACGGTTGAACTTCTTTTGTATGACTTGCCTTATCAAGGATAGCGTCCGGACGGGAGCACCACATCGTCCAGACGGTTACAGCTCTCTTCCCATATCTGTGTCTGAGACAGAAACCCTATTACTTGTCGAACACTGAATGGCGTCTGGACGGTATTGCCATGTTGTCCGGACGGATGCACTTGAACACTGGATTCTTTTCGAACTCTTAATAGCTGCTAGACAATTTGCCATTGCGTCCGGACGGATGCAATCTTGAACAGTTCGAAGTTTCTAGACACTAATGGGCGTCCGAATGGTATTGCCCCCTCGTCCGGACGTAAGTTGCTGACTGATAAGCGTCCGAACGCTTAGACTGGGTTGTCCAGATAGAATCATGGGATCCGATTTCTCAGAGTTAGAATCTGAACAGAATCTTCCTTGGATACTCAAAATAGCCTTGAACACTGAAGTAGCCTTCTTGCAGCTTGTGACACTCAAACTTTGTCATAAAAGGCTCTTTCCATATCAGAGAAATAAACTGTTAGTTTGTGATTGGCCTCATTCTGTTTGGACAAAATCACTTGTATGTAAAGATTCTGTTTTACAAGGGATTCTGCTATTCAGAAGTGTTTCAGAAGATTCTACAGTCAGAAAAGTCAGTTCCCTGCCAGCCGTCCAGACGACGTGTCATCCCGTCCGAACACTTATATGTCCACTATTCCATCCGTCCAGACGACGTGCCATACCGTCCGGACGCCCAGACAGACCTAGCATCATTCGTCCGGACGACATAGATTTTCGTCCGGACCCTCCCCTTCATCGAGAAGCTTCTGTTCCAGCTTGCATCCGTCTGGACGTCTCAGCAGCCCGCCTGGACATCTCTCAGTATTCGATCAGGCTTCAGATTCTTTCCAAGTTCAGTTATGGGAAGATTGCAGCAACCGTCCGGACGACGTGGTTTCCCGTCCAGACGCGCTTCTCCTTAAGGCAAGAATCGTAATTCAAATTCAACCGTCCGGACGCCAGTCTGCCATCGTCTGGATGTGCGTGCATCTGATATGGAAATTGTGAATTTAACTTCAACCGTCCGGATGCCTGCCTATCATGGTTCGGACTTGCGCACCACAGATATGGAAATTGCGTATTGAAGATCAACCGTCCGAACGGCCATCCCCCTTGGTCCGGACGCGCGAAAGCCTTATTTGGAAATTACTTGCAGTAGACATGCGACCGTCCGGACGATAGTGTCGCACCGTCTGGACGCGGCTCTCAAACAGGAAAGATTTTCAGCGAAAATCTCAAAAATTCTGGTCGCACTGTTGTCCGTCTGGACGGCCCAGGTTCACCGTCCGGACAGCGTCTGTACATATTACTGCAGTCGCCCATTTGAACCCTCAGCCTACAAATAGAGGCCCCTGAGCATTGAGAACTGCAAGAATTTGGTATCGAATTCCTTCAGAGCTTTGAGAGTTATTTTGTGAAGTTATTGGAGCTGATTCATTCTCTCTCAAGCCATTGCAAGTGTGTTGTTGCTGCGCTATAACTGAAGTCTATCTTAGGGGACGGCTCTAAGATAAAGGATTCCATTGAAGACCCCTTCAGGTAGGAGACCTGGTTGGGAAGCATTCATGTTGGGTTACACGTTAAAGAGAAAGGTACAACCACTGCATCAAGGGTATGTGAGTGTTACTGCTTTGTATCTAGCTTTGTCTTCTGAATAGTGGATATCCTGGGTTTGGCTACCCCGGAGTGGTTTTTCTCATCTTGAGTTTCCACTTCGTTAACAAAAATTCTCGTGTTATTTATTTTCCACATTGTTATTTTTGTTTACACGTTAAGCACACACTTGCCTTTTATTTTAGAAGTCAATTTCAATTTTCAATTGGTATCAGAGCTTGGTACACTTTGAGAAGATTAATTTCTTGTGTTATTCTTTTTGACTTCTATTTATTATAATGTCTCAAACTCTTAATTATGTTCCTGCCTTTGATGGTACGAACTATGGCTATTGGAAGGCACGTATGCGTTTCTTTCTGAAATCTATTGACTGTTGGAGTATTGTTGAAACTGGTTGGACCAAACCAGAGGATGCAACACTGGAACTAGTCACTCAGAAAAATGCACGTCTTTCAAATGATAAAGCCCTCCATGCTCTGTGCCAAGCACTTTCTCCATAAGAATTTGCAAAAATTTCAAATTGTGAATCAACCAAAGAAGCATGGCAAATTTTGGAAACAACATATGAAGGCTCGAAACTTGTAAAATTTTTCAAACTTCAAATGTTGATTTCAAAATTTGAAGAAATTAAGATGTTGGAAGATGAGACGTTTGGAGAGTTCTACTCCAAGATGAGTGACCTAAGAAATCCCATGGTGAGTCTAGGGAAGCCTATCTCGGATGTAAAACTCATCCGAAAAATTCTGAGATCTTTGCCTGAGCGTTTCAGGATCAAGGTGACCATCATTGAAGAAAGCAAGGATCTAGAAGAAATGAAGATTGAAGAGTTGGTGGGATCTCTTCAAACGTATGAGCTGTCTCTGCCCCCGATCAAGAAGTTGAAGACCATTGCCCTGAAAGCTTCCAAGAAGAAGGTAGAAGCTTCATCTGAAGATGACTCTGAGGAGGATGAAAAAGCTGTGGCTATGTTAGCCAAGAGTTTCAGAAGACTTATGAGAGATGACCGATTCAAAAAGAAGTTTTCTGAAAAAGTGAAGAAAGCTACCAGAGAAGCTGAACCAGAGGAAGAAGAAAAGAAGGATCCCAGAGGGCCCAGATGCTTTGAATGCTCAGGTTTTGGGCATATCCGAGCCGATTGCAGGAATCTTAAGAAGGGCAAGGGGAAGGCATACAATGTGACTCTCAGTGATGAGTCAGAAGAAGAAGCTCCAGAGTCTGAAAAATTTCTGGCCTTTGTAGCCCCGCACGTTGAAGAAGAAGACTCTTATTATTCGGAGCATAGTGATAATGGGGAAGAGCTCAAGGAGGCTTACAAGACACTCTATATAGAGTATGAGAAGATGAGGGAAGGTCGTAAACAGTACCTCTATGATCTGAACAGTCTGCAAACTGAAAAGAGTTCATTGTTGCTCAAAATACAAGAGCTCTAGGAAAAGCTACTAGAGACGCAGCTCTAGCTAGAAAGAGTCACCGATGAGAAGCTGACTTGTATGCTGTCCATCCAGAAGAGCCCAACTGAAAAGACTGGTCTCGGGTATGTAGCTCTCTCATCTGATGCTCCCTCTACTTCAAACACTGTATTTGTGAAACCTACCGTTCCAGAGCCTCCTCCCACTGTTGAAGATAAAGGGAAAGACAAGGTAAATGATGATGTTCCAGGCACTCAGAAGCCCCATTCCATCAAAAGACCTCCCATATGCCATCACTGCGGTTTAAGTGGGCATGTTCATCCTCAGTGCTCCCTCCTAAAAGCTCAGAAAGCCAAGGCCAAGAAAGAAGTGCCCCGACAGGCTGATCATGGCACTAGACCTGGGGCTCAGTTCCAGACTCCAGGGTAGCAGGCCCCATACCATCAAGCACCATACCATCAAGCACCAAGATATCAAGCTCCTTGGTCTCATGGACCACGATACCAGGCACCCCAGCATTAGTGGCCTCAGCAACGATTTGTACCTGCCAATCACAGTGGCAACTTCAAGAACAAATCCAAGCAATTTAAGAGGCCTCAGAAGGTGAAAGAAGAGCAGTACCTCAGTAAGCCATCTATCTGGATGCAGAGTATGATGGAGTGGATGATACAAGCCTGACAGCAACCACCTACAAGAAGGCATGCTTGGGTTAAGAAGGACAGTCACCCCAAGAGGGGGAACAGACGTACCTAGCAGGTTCGGGTGTTCATGCCTAGGATTTGGTTCCTAATCCTACGGCATCAGGTTTGATTGCTTATCTTGCTTGTTATATTTTGTATGCAATCTAGGAACCAGTTATGTTTTGCCCCCTATTTTTCTTGAGAGAATTTTCCAGGTACTTTTTGGGGAAGACAAAAAAAGTAGGTCAAGCGACTGCTTCTCTGTATTGGCATCATCAGGTTTGATCTTGCCTTGCATATGATGTTTTTTTCCATATTGCATTTTTTTTTCTTAATAAAAAAAAAATTCTTTGGAAAATTTGCAGGATTTTTCTTTTCTCTTGGCATAACAGATAATTGCATGTACTTTCTCCTGATATCTCAATCCTTTGGGTATTAATTTACTTTGCTTAGATATAATTGAGAGTCTCTAACTATAATTTGCTAAGTGTTTTCCTGTATATGCAAAAGTAGGATAACTTCTTTTCTCATGCGATGAAAAATGTGCACTATCCACATCTCCCCTAAAAGGTACATCTTTCCTTCTCTAACTTTGTGTTTCTAGAAATTTTGGATAAGGGAAGAGGTCTTTGATAAGATGGCCAAATTGACCACATGATAGTTGAACCTAGAACTTAAAAACTCTGGCATTCCCTCTAGATTGCAGCATTATAAGAATCAAGCAGTAAATCATATGAATTCAGTGCTTTAATTATTCACTGCTTATGTGCTGAATTCGCTTTATGCCTTGCCCTCTACGTGCAAGTAAAACATTTACTTTGTCTTTCATGGTACAAGTAAAACAATTAGATGCTGCATCTCAGAGGGAGTGTATCAGATAAGGGTGGCTAGGCCCTAGTAAGTTATAAGGTTTGACTTTTGACTAATCTTGCATTGATTTTCTCTCTTGTCTAGAAAATCTAGTTGCTCTTTGTCATATCTATAATAGTCATACCTTGCGGGTTACGTCTTCACACACAAACGCATTGTATGAGTTGAGTTGTCTATTTGAAATTTTCTATGTCCAGGAAAAATATTTGTGCTGATTAACATCTCAACTCTCTTTTATATCTCTGCTTAATTTTGAGATGCTCTCTGATTCTGTTATCAATGGATTATACATTGTTAGTTTGTGATTGGCCTCATTCTGTTTGGACAAAATCACTTGTATGTAAAGATGCTATTTTACAAGGGATTCTACTATTCAAAAGTGTTTCAGAAGATTCTGCACTGCTTGCAAGTCAGAAGATTTCCAGTTCCCTGTCAGCCGTCCAGACGATCGTGCCATCCCGTCCGGACGCTCATCTGTCCACTGTTCCATCCGTCTGGACAACGTGCCATACCGTCCGGACCCCCAGACAGACCTAGCATCATTCGTCCGGACGACGTGGACTTCCGTCCAGACCCTCTACTGTATCAAGAAGTTTCTGTTCCAACTTGCATCCGTCCGGACGTCTCAAGAGCCCGTCCGGACGCCTCTCAGTATTCGACCAAGCTTCAGATTCTTTCCAAATTCATTTATGGGAAGATTGATGCAACCGTCCGGACGATGTGGATTCCCGTTTGGACGCACTTCTACTTAAGGCAAGAATCGCAATTCAAATTCAACCGTCCGGACGCTAGTCTGCCATCGTCCGAACGCGCGTGCACCTGATATGGAAATTGCGTATTCAGCTTCAACCATCCGGACACTTGCCTATCATGGTCCTGACGCGCGTACCACAGATATGGAAATTGCGTGTTGAAGATCAACCGTCCAGACGGCCATCCCTCTTGGTCCGGACGCGCGAAAGCCTTATATGGAAATTACTTGCAGCGGATATGCGACCGTCCGGACGACAATGTATCACCGTCCGGACGCGGCTCTCAAACAGGAAAGATTTTCAGCGAAAATCTCAAAAATTCTGGTCATACAGTTGTCCGTCCAGACGGCTCAGGTTCACCGTCCGGATGACGTCCGTACATATTACTACAGTCGCCCATTTGAACCCTCAACCTATAAATAGAGGCCCCTGGGCATTGAGAACTGCAAGAATTCGGTATTGAATTCCTTCAGAGCTTTGAGAGTTATTTTGTGAAGTTATCAGAGCTGATTCATTCTCTCTCAAGCCATTGCAAGTGTGCTGTTGTTGTGCTACAACTGAAGTCTATCTTAGGGGACGGCCCTAAGATAAAGGATTCCATTGAAGACCCCTTCAGGTAGGAGACCTGGTTGGGAAGCGTTCGTGCTGGGTTACACATTAGAGAGCAAGGTACGACCACTGCATCAGGGGTATGTGAGTGTTACTGCTTTGTATCTAGCTTTGTCTTCTGAATAGTGGATATCCTGGGTTCGGCTGCCCCAGAGTGGTTTTTCTCATCTTGAGTTTCCACTTCGTTAACAAAAATCCTTGTGTCATTTATTTTTCGCATTGTTATTTTTGTTGACACTTTGTGCACACACTTGCCTTTTACTTTTAGAAGTCAATTTTATTTTTCAATTGGTATCAGAGCTTGGTACACTCTGAGAAGATTAATTTCTTGAGTGTTATTTTGTTTGACTTCTATCATGTCTTATTTGAGTATGGATAAAGTTGCTTCTATTTCTCATGATATGTCTGTTCATAGAACCATGTTCATTAAGCCTATCATGTCTGATAATCATACTCAATCTATTTGTGGGGGTAAAAGGGTAAATCAGTATATACCTACATGTCACCACTGTGGTCTTACTGGTCATATTCGCCCAAATTGTTTCCAGATTAGGTCTAAAAAACCCTGGAACAAAACTCTTGTCCCTAGAAAAGATGAACCAGGTTTTCAAGAACAAGTTGAAATGTTAAGTGATCAAGTTAAGCTCATTAGTGAGAAGTTAGCATACCTAACCCCTAATGAGCAAAGATTTGTCCTGGTCAATAATCATAAGAAAGCTTCCAAACAAGTCTGGGTCAAAAAGGAAGATAATCTGTGTTTAGTTTCTCATAATGCATTGAAAATTCTTGATACTTGTTTGTGGTATTTGGATAGTGGTTGTTCTAAACACATGACAGGTGACAAGACCTTACTAAAAGAAGTTCAGATGGGCAAAGGTGGACGAATCACCTATGGAGATGGAAGACAATCCAAAGTCATCGGAAAAGGAATCATCGACATTCCAGGCCTAAGAACATCTCAGGAAGCTCTATATGTAGAAGGGCTCAAGGCAAATCTCCTCAGCATCAGCCAATTCTACGACAATGATTTGGTGGTGCAATTCTCCAAGAAGGAATCTAACATATTTGACAGTAGTGACAAATGGCTTATGGGGGGAAAAAGAACTACTAACAATTGCTATGGTCTTCCTGGCCTTACTACTGATCCTCAGATTTTCTGCAACAAGGCAACCATAGATGACAGTGAGCTGTGGCACCAAAGGTTAGGGCATCTGAATTTCACTGATATGATGAAAATTGCAAGCAAAGACAATGTTAAAGGCCTGCCCAAAATGGAAAAGACTGGAAAAGGAATCTGTGGTTCTTGTCAACTAGGGAAACAGACTCGAGCAGCTCATAAGAAGACCTCAGGCATTCAAACTTCTAGAAATTTAGAATTACTGCACATGGATTTCATGGGTCCCACTAGAACTGCTAGTCTAGGTGGGAAAAGGTATATTCTAGTAATTGTTGATGATTTCTCTCGATATACATGGGCTATTCCTATTCGGGAAAAATCTGATGCTTTTGATGCAGCTCAGCATTTATTCAAGAAGATTCAGGTTGAGCAAAACTGCCAAATCATGAGAATTCGCAGTGATCATGGAAGAGAATTCAAAAATTCCAAGTTCGAAGAGTTCTGTCTCTCATATGGAATCAAGTAGGAATTTTCTTCTCCTATCACTCCTCAGCAGAATGGAGTAGTTGAAAGAAAGAACAGGGTAATTCAGGAGATGGCTCGTGTGATGATCCACTCTAAGAATCTTGCTCAACACTTCTGGGGAGAAGCTGTAAACACTGCATGTCATATTATCAACAGAGTCTATCTAAGGCCTGAAACAAGTAAGACTCCCTATGAAATCTGGCGAGGTAAAAAGCCCACAGTAAAGTATTTTAGAACCTTTGGAAGTACATGCTATATCCTTCGTGACAGGGAGAATCTTGGGAAATTTGATCCAAAGAGCGATGAAGGCATATTTTTGGGATATTCCTCTACCAGTCGTGTAATGCCCCAGATTTTTAAGACATATTTATTTTGAATAAATATCCATTCAATTTATAATCTATTTTATAAATATTATCAAACCAGTGTTTATTTAAACTGATAAATTATTTTACCACCGAATATTATTACTGAGTTAATAAAATTTAGGAATAATTAACCGTAAATATTTATTTACCTATTTTTATAAATTCGTAATATATTATTATACAAATATATTTATGATTTAATTATTCAGATTTATTAATTAGTAATATATAAATCGCACTGCACCAAATTTTCTCCACTTTCATTTTTCTCCACTGCGAGTCTACAGCAATCATCTTTCATAATCAAACCACTACCGTTTATTAAATCCATTATCTTCTCCACTGCACCCGTTCGATCTCCACTGAAAATTCTTAATCCTCCACTGCGAATGTATTGATCGACCAAACTCCACGACCAAACTCCACCACCTTCTCCACTGATCGTTCAAAGTGCAGCACTAAGTTCAGTGCTTACCAAACCAATTCCACTTCAGTTTATTAAAGATCACAGCACTCAATTCTTCTTCTATAAAAACTGGACATCTTCTCTGAAGAAATCGCACCCTCAGTTGCTGAGTTTCTTCTTTCTTAAACTTCATCTCTGTGTTTATCTTTGTTGCTCGAAACAAAGATTTGTGAGAGGAAGAAAAACAAACAGAATCGGTACATGAGAGAACGAGAGAACCCGATCACCTCAAAACCCGAAAACCCATTTATACTCCTTGTTCCTCCTAAATCCAGCAACCAGAACCAAATCTGCCCAAGCCCAGCAGACTTCCAGCAAGAACCGGTCCCCATAAACCACCACCCGGCAGCAACCCAAACCCCAGCAGCCGTAACCCAGCTGACCCAGAATCCGTGGACTCCAACCCAACCCAAACAACAGACCATGCAACACGAATCCAGCAGACCCAGCCGGTCCTCAAGCAAACCGAACCCAGTTCTGCCATGACCCAGCATCTCGACAGAACCGTAGCTGAACCACCGAAAACCCATGAAGCTGATTTCCACCAGCCCAGCCCATTCCGGCAGAGCTCAGGCGAAGTTCTACACCAAGGCGAGTGCGACGACTCTGGCTACCGTGCGCACCTCTGAGCGTGCGTGGGTTCCGCTGGCGTCCACTGCCACGCACCTCCCGAACCCTCCTATACGACGGCCACACTGAGTCGATAACGCCAGGACACGAGATTTGCTGTCGACTTGGACTGTGCTGCCAGGTGTGTCATGAAGCACCATCTGATACTCAGGAACTAAGACTCGACCTCCGGAGAACATGGGTTAGACGTGATTCCACAAGCATGGCAGACAAGTATACAACAACAAAGATTATTTTATGAGTGAGTGGACTACCTGTTGGATGGAAAGCATAAACTATTCCTAAGTGGGCAGCTTTCTACGCATGCAGTCCAGTTGCTCAACAGCAACAGGGTGGACGTGTTCTACCATGCAGCTTTGTGTGAACCACGACAACCCTTGAACCCAAAACCACATGAACCATGTATATGTGTAGCTATCCAGTCCAAACCCAGAATCCCTTAAGCCCAGACAGCCCAGCAGTGACTTCTAACCAACCTAAATCCATCAAGCCCAACTCGGTCAGCCCAAACCCATGGACTTGAATCCATTTGAGCCCAGCCCAATCCAACATGATTTAACCCAACCAAGCCCAGACCCATTGAACTGACCCGGATCCAACAGTGACCCGAACCCAGAGACCCGAACCGCCGGTGATCCATCTCCGGCAGACCTCCGGCGACTTTTCCGGCGACTTTCCGGCGACTTTCTGGTGACTTTTCCGGCGAATTTCCGAGACCGTACTCATCGTTTTCACGGAATTTTCTAGTGAAAACTCTTAGTTAATAAACTAAGAAAATATACAAAGAGGATTAAGCTCGATCCCGATATTATGGGAAATCCAAGTAAGGGAACCCTTTGCCCCTTCTCAAATTATTATATTATTTTAAGTATATTCCTTTATTTGCAAAATTTCGAATTGATTATTTTGATTTGGTATTTCAAATTATTAAATTATTATATATAAAGGATTTGTTGGTTTTGATATAAAATTTTTGAGTATAAAAATGATATTCTTGAAATCGTGATTTTAAGTAAAAACCCTCCAACACGTTGCCCTATATATACTAGTAAAGAATGAGAAAGTTTTGTGAGAAGTTATACAAGAAAAGAATGAGAAAGTTTTGGGAGAAAACTCTTTGAGTTATATATAAAGGAGAAATATTTTTGAAAAGGGCACGTGTGTGGAGGAGATTATATTTTGAGGCCTAGACCCGCAGAGATTCGAGACCCTTCAAGATTTAGCTCGGTACCGTAGCTCGAGATGGAAGCGCACCCGCTGGTTCGCTTAGTGACAGCGGTATCTGTCTCTATGTCAGTCTAAGTGCACTTCAATTAATTAGCTGATGGGGGTGGGGCCTGTGGCCACAGGTAAACCGCGTTACTCACCCAAGGTCAACGCATCGACCGCGCAACCCTACTTACACAGGGCGTAATAGTGTATTGGCATATATTATGACTAATGATTATTTCAAATATATATATATATATTATTTTGTGTATAAAAAAGGAAGTTTTTGACAAATGTTTTGGAGATTTATAAAAGGGACTTTTTACACAAATGTTTTGGAGATATTTAAAAGAAGTTTTTGACAATTGTTTGAAGATTTTCAAAAGAATTTAACTCAACTGTTTTATGGTTGAGGATTCCTTACTGAGCATGTTTTTTTGTGCTCACCCCTTATTTTGTTTTTGTTTTCAGGTTATGAACAGAGAGACGTAGGTGGCCGGGATGGGATCTAGGAATGCATTAGGACATTTCATTTATATTACCCTAAAATTTTCAGTTATTGTATTTTTACAATTAAACGACCGTTTCCGCATTTATTAAAAACTCTGATATTTTGAAATCATTATTATTTTTATTTATTTAAATCAGCATACTAGTTAAGATATTTGGCAGACCTTACGAATCTTTGCAGTTTAAAGAGAAAAGTGACGAACCTAACCCATAGCGGTTTGGGGGCGTTACAAGTCGTGCTTACAGAGTTTTCAATAAAAGAACAGAGACTGTGATGGAATCCATAAATGTCGTCATTGATGAAGAAGAAGTTGATAGACCAAGTAGCGGGGAAGAAAATCAACTTGCTCCAGTGGAAGTTACTGATGAAACAACTGATAATGACAAGGCATCTCCAAGTATGTCTTCAGATGAGCCTTCTTCCCCTCTCACGGTTTCAGATACAACGTCCAGTACTTCTGAAGATGAAAATGCTCTTGCAAATCCTCCCAAGTGGTCATGGGTGAAGCACAATCATCCTCCCCAGCAGCTCATTGGAACCATAGATGAAGGGCGTAGGCTAAGAAACAGAGTCATTCAGCCTAACAGTGAAGTAGCCAATCAAGTCTCCTATAGCTGCTACCTTGCTCAGTTAGAACCCAAGAAAGTTGATGAAGCCCTACAGGATGAAGGCTGGGTGTCTGCCATGCATGATGAGCTCCATCAATTCACTAGAAATGATGTTTGGACCTTGGTTCCCCGTCCTGCAGAACATAATATCATTGGTACTAAGTGGATTTTCAAGAATAAAATAGATGAGCATGGCATTGTGATTCGGAATAAAGCTCGCCTTGTTGCCCAAGGATACACTCAGATAGAGGGAGTAGACTTTGATGAAACCTTTGCTCCAGTTGCCAGGTTAGAATCCATCAGAATTCTTCTATCCATTGCTTGTCATCTTGGGTTCAAGCTATACCAGATGGATGTAAAGAGTGCCTTTCTAAACGGTGTTCTTCAAGAAGAAGTTTATGTAGAACAGCCAAAGGGTTTTCAAGATCCTCATCATCCTCATCATGTGTACAAGCTGAAGAAAGCTTTATATGGGCTTAAGCAGGCTCCCCGGGCATGGTACAAGCGTCTCACCACTTATCTCTTGGCTAAGGGATTTACAAGGGGACAAGCTAACCGGACCTCGTTCATCAGAAATCAAGGTACTCACAAATTCATTGCTCAGATCTATGTTGATGACATCATTTTTGGAGCTACCTGAGATTCTCTTACCCATGAGTTTTTCTGAAGAAATGAAGCGGGAATTTGAGATAAGCATGATTGGTGAGCTGAACTATTTTCTTGGCCTTCAAGTCAAGCAACCTACTGAAGGCATCTTCATCTCTCTGTCCAAGTATGCTAAGGATCTGGTCAAAAGGTTTGGTTTGGATGGAAAGAGTCGTGCCCGAACTCCCATGAGCACCAGCGTCAAGATCAGTAGTGATCTTGCAGGAAAATCCGTTGATCCATCCCTGTACAGAAGTATGATAGGAAGTCTCCTATATCTTACAGCCAGCCGACCAGACATTGCCTTCAGTGTGGGAGTTTGTGCTCGTTTTCAGACAAATCCTAAGGAATCTCACCTCACTGCAGTCAAGCGTATCATCAGGTATGTAAATGATACCCTTCTTTATGGCATTTGGTATTCTAGAGAAACAAATCTTGTTGTTGCAGGATACTCTGATGCAGATTGGGCTGGAAATGCTGATGATAGAAAGAGCACCTCGGGAGGATGTTTCTATGTGGGGAACAATCTTGTAAGGTGGATGAGCAAGAAACAAGCTTTTATATCTCTCTCCACTGCTAAGGCTGAGTATATTGCTGCAGGTAGCTGTTGTACCCAATTACTGTGGATGAAGACACTGCTAGGCGACTACGGATTCTCTCAAGATTCTATGGTTATCAACTGTGATAATACTAGTTCTATCAATATCTCCAAGAATCTCGTTCAGCACTCTCCGACCAAGCACATCGATATCAGACATCACTTCTTCCGTGATCTTGTGGAATCCGAGGTAGTTTCTCTTTCGTTCATCCCCACTGAAAACCAATTGGCTGACATTCTTACCAAACCTCTAGATGGTAGCAGGTTTGAGTCCCTTCGGAAAGCCATTGGTGTTTGTGCCATGTCCTAGACATGATGTTCCATGCTAGGATGAGCTCCTTGTCTTGTCCTCTGATAGCATGATGTTGTAAAAATAAAAAAAGGGGGGGTGTTTGTAGCAAGGTAGTCTTTCACAAGGTATGTCAGCTATCTCATGTATCCCTTCTGGTTTACTAGTTCATTGAGCTTTGATGTATTATGCTTTCATGTGGCTGAGAACATAAGTTTAACATATGCAAAGTTTTTCCTGCTCATTGTTATGTTTGATAGTTGCTTGTCTCATGTGATGACTTCGTACACTATCCTAGACTCCCCAAAGGTGCGTATTTTTCCTTCTCTGACTTTTTGCTCCTGGAAATTCTAAATAAGAGAAGAGGTTTTTGATAAGATAGTCAAATTGACCACAGGCTAGTTGAACCTAGCACCTAAAAACTCTAGTATTTCCTTTAGATTGCAGCATCATAAGAATCAAGCAGTACATCATATGAATTCTGTGCTTTAATTTTTCACTGCTTATGTGCTGAATTCGCTTTATGCCTTGCCCTCTACGTGCAAGTAAAACATTTACTTTGTCCTTCATGGTACAAGTAAAACAATTAAGTGCTGCATCTCAGGGGGAGTGTATTAGATGAGGGTGGCTAGGCCCTAGTAAGTTATAAGGTTTGACTTTTGACTTATCTTGCATTGATTTTCTCTCTCATCTAGAAAATCTGGTTGCTTCTTGTTATATTTGTAGAAATCAAACCTTGTGGGAACAGAGTCTTCACACACACACCCACATTGCATGAGTTGAGCAAGCTATTTTCATTATTATGTTGGCAGGGTAATCTTTGTATATGCTATACTTATCTATCAACTCCATGTTTGCATAATTCTGACTTGCACCTTGACTGTTTTTTTTTCAGATGAATATACATGTGTGAGCTACTATACTTGTGAAGAATCTAACCTTGTTGCTTTCTCTCTTGTCAGCAAATTTTTCTTCTTGTCTATGTTTTGCTAAACTCTTTGACTTATATTACTCTGTTTACCCTGGTCCTTCTGAGACCATTAGGGGGAGTAATTTTTATTGGGGTGTGTTGTTTCTTTTATTACTCTGTTTACCTTTTGTCCCTTTGTGACAAAAAGGGGGAGTAATTTTTATTTTTGGACTGGGAATGTATTTCGAAACCGGTCAAGTGATTTTCCAGAATGGCCAAAGGGGGAGTTTGTTAGTTTGTGATTGGCCTCATTCTGTTTGGACAAAATCACTTGTATGTAAAGATGCTGTTTTACAAGGAATTCTGCTATTCAGAAGTGTTTCAGAAGATTCTGCACTGCTTGCAAGTCAGGAGATTTTCAAATCCCTGTCAGCCATCCGGACGATCGTGCCATCCCATCCAAACGCTCATCTGTCCACTGTTCCATCCGTTCGGACGACATTCCATACCGTCCTGACGCCCAAACAGACCTAGCATCATTCGTCCAGACGATGTGGACTTCCGTCTGGACCCTCTACTGTATCAAGAAGCTTTTGTTCCAGCTTGCATCCGTCTGGACGTCTCAGTAGCCCGTCCGGACGCCTCTCAGTATTCGACCAAGCTTCAGATTCTTTCCAAGTTCATTTATGGGAAGATTGATGCAACCGTCCGGATGACGTAGATTCCCGTCCGGACGCGCTTCTCCTTAAGGCAAGAATTGCAATTCAAATTCAACCATCCGGACGCCAGTCTGCCATCGTCCAGACGTGCGTGCACCTGATATGGAAATTGCATGTTGAAGATCAACCATCCGGACGACCATCCCTCTTGGTCTAGACGCGCTGATGAATGCCAAAAAGTGTATATTTGGACCCCTTAATTTACATTAGTTAAACCTTTAGCTTTGTTACTTTCTGATGTTTTGGTTAGTTTTAGTGTTTTTGCGTTTTGCAGGGCAATAAGAGAAAAATGACAATTTTCAAGGCAAAAATACATAGAAAAGCTGGATTTTCGGAAGTGCTGAAAAAGTAGATCGATCGAATATTAATTCGATCGATCGAAAAGTAGATCGATCGTTTTTAAAATCGATTAATCGAATTTATATGGAGCTGGAATTTTAGAAATCCTAGCTAACTCTATAAATTCCATTCTTTTCTCTTTTGTGCGAGGGGAGGCCACTTAGGAGTGCCCTAGGGGCCGATTTCACTGTATCTTAGGGTTTTAGGGTCGATTTTGACATAGAACTTCAATCTTTTGTAAGTTTATTCGTTTTTAATGCATTCTTGTAGTTTATTTATGCTTTCTTTGTTCATGTCTAGCTAATTCTTTCATCTTGGGTTGAGGATGAAACCTCACCAGTGAATAGAAACTGAGTTTCATGCTTGTTTATGCTATTTGAGTTTATGGGCTTGATTTCTCATTGTTCTATTTCGGTTTTTGAAATTATTTTTGGATATCTCTTGTGATTTCCATATACAAGTGATGATTTGATATAGTTTCATTAAATTGATGGCTTGGATTTTCATCTATGTTGGATTTTCATTGTGTTTCATTCTATGGATACATTTGATGATTTAGTCGAAACTAGATATCTTTTGTGATTTGTGGAAGAATGGATTCATTGAATGATTTAAACTATTTTTGAAGAAAAAGTATAACATACCTAAGATTTGCATTTGAAAACCTCAAAATATGTGTGATGAGCATGAGATTAGGTTGTTGTGATTTGGTGAGTGTGGATTCCAAAACCCTAGACCCCTTTATTTTCATTATTTTTGTTTATGTTTTCTTTTGTTAAAAATCCCTAAATTTGGAACTAGGTTAAAATAGGATTAGTTTAAATAGAAATTAATTTTTGCAACACAATTCCCTGTGGGATCGACCTCGTACTTGCAAAACTCTATATTGCAAACGATTCGTGCACTTGCGAGTACTTTAAAATTTGCACAACACGCGCGAAAGCCTTATATGGAAATTACTTGCAGGGAACATGCGACCGTCCAGACGACAGTGTATCACCGTCCAGACGCGGCTCTCAAACAGGAAAGATTTTCAGCAAAAATCTCAGAAATTCTGGTCGTACAGTTGTCCGTTCGGACGGCCCAGGTTCACCGTCCGGACGGCGTCTGTACATATTACTGCAATTGACCATTTGAACCCTCAGCCTATAAATAGAGGCCCCTGGGCATTGAGAACTACAAGAATTCGGTATTGAATTCCTTCAGAGCTTTGAGAGTTATTTTGTGAAGTTATCGGAGCTGATTCGTTCTCTCTCAAGCCATTGCAAGTGTGCTGTTGTTGCGCTACAACTGAAGTCTATCTTAGGGGACGACCCTAAGATAAAGGATTCCATTGAAGACCCCTTCAGGTAGGAGACCTGGTTGGGAAGCGTTCGTATTGGGTTACATGTTAGAGAGGTACGACCACTGCATCAGGGGTATGTGAGTGTTACTGCTTTGTATCTAGCTTTGTCTTCTGAATAGTGGATATCCTGGGTTTGGCTGTCTCGAGTGGTTTTTCTCATCTTGAGTTTCCACTTCGTTAACAAAAATCCTTGTGTCATTTATTTTCCGCATTGTTATTTTTGTTACACTTTGTGCACACACTTGCCTTTTACTTTTAGAAGTCAATTTTATTTTTCAAACTTGCGTGTTCTGAAACTGACTTGAGAAGCATTGATTTCTGTAAATTTTCCTCAGTTTTCTGTTTTTCAGTGTGAAGCATCCGGACGGTCTCGCTTGGCGTCCAGACATGTGGATTTTCGTTGTCCGGACGATTTTTTTGAGTTCGGACGGGCGGAGCTTAGTCGTCCGGACAGGATCAGGATTACGTCTGGACACGCGCGGCAACCAACGGCCGGATGATAAGGATAAATCGTCCGGACGCGCGCGACCTGTCCACATGGTTCCGAGGCAGTGCACGTCCAGACAGCATTAATTCACCGTCCGGACGGGGAACCCACAGAGGCTATATATACCCTGGTCGCCGCCTATCCACTCTACCCCACCAAAATCTTCCTTTTTGGTATCTTGTGAGTGAATTTTTGCAAGCTTTTGGCATTATCTTGCTGCTTTTTGTCTTTTTGTGCATTTTCACACATTCCAGGTATTCCTTTTAGCCCTTTTTCTCTTCAGTTTAGTTTTAACTGTTAGAATGTTGATTTCTCTAGGAATGTTTTTGAGATGCATATATCTGCCATATTGGGATTATTTGTGGTGAAACTTTTTGGGACTCCAATGTGATAATTTCTGTCTATATTTTTGAAATAGTCCTTTTTACTGTTGTTATTATGCCAAATTTTGTCATAACCTAACAAGATTTTTTTTTGGATTATCTTTGGCAAAATCTTGTTGGTTTCGTTTTGCAGAATCATGTCTGCAATCAGTTCCCAACGCAGGGTCCACCAGAGGACTGAGGAAGAGAAGAGCGCACTCCAAACCAAAATCATGGATCGCACAGTCATTGTTGAGCGCAATGTGGTCCGATCTGACATCATGGTGCCTCCGCTGGATAGTATTTATGAGAATATCTAGACTTACCATTGGGGATACCTCTACACCTGTGCCTGCATTATCCTCACCAGGCTGGTCAGACTCTTCTATGCCAACCTGGAAGTGGCGCAGGATGATGATCGTGGGATGGTACTGCAGTCCACTATTGACGGGCACATCATCACTGTTGATCCCCATATCATCAGTCACTTCATAGGCGTACCAGTCCTTGATCTGCCCGGCAGTCCTTATAATGAGGTGGTGCTTCCTCCCTCTATGGACGATCTCCGAGAGTTCTTTCATGCAGTTCCATAGGGAGAAGAGCGTGCTACCACCATCCGAATCGATGCCTTGTCTCCCTCTCATCGCTTGCTGGCCAAGATAGTGCAGCACAACCTATGGCCAGTTGTCAGGCGTAGTGACCTGATTCTGAAGAAGGCCCAGTTCGTTTATGCCACCCACCTCCGCTTGCCTTTCTGCCTGTGCAAGTATATTATGAGCGTTATGCTGGAGGCCCGTGATGAGAGTAATACTGGTCTCCCCATTGGCTGCCTGCTCACTCAGATCATTCTTTAGTCTGACATCAACATTACTGGAGAACCTAAGATGAAGATTCAACAGCCCATCAGCAAACAGACTTTGATGAAGTCTAATGCACAGCTTCGGAGAGATGACTCCGATGATGAGGTGCCCATTCCTGCTGCCATGCCAGTCGGCTTTCCAGACATGGCTTCATCCAACCAGACAGTCCTGCCTTTAGAGCTGAAGATCAACTTTTCACAAATAATGGAGGCCGTAGCTGCCATTCAGGGAGGCATGAGTACCATGCAGCAGTCCATCACCTCTATGCAGCAGAAGGTGCACTCCATCAACAAGCGGGTGGAGCAGAATCAGCTGGATCTCAGGGAGTGCCTCAAGTATCATCATCCTAGCAGTAGTGATGATGAGGAGGATGCGCCTAGGACTGCACCTATGGCAGAGGATGATTGAATTCCTTTTGTTTTACTTTGTGTTGTTGTCTTTTTGTTTGACACATTTTTTGACTTATTTTTTACTATGTTGACTTATATTACTCTGTTTACCCTAGTCCTTCTAAGACCGTTAGGGGGAGTAATTTTTATTGCAGTGTGTTGTAATTACTTTGTTTTACCTTTTGTCCCTTTGTGACAAAAAACGGGTGTAATTTTTATTTTTGGACCGGGAATGTATTTTCAAACCGGTCAAGTGATTTTTGTCCCAGAATGGCCAAAGGGGGAGTTTGTTAGTTTGTGATTGGCCTCATTTTGTTTGGATAAAATCACTTGTATGTAAAGATGTTGTTTTACAAGAGATTCCACTATTCAGAAGTGTTTCAGAAGATTCTGCAGTCAGAAAAGTCTGTTCCCTGCCAGCCGTCCAAACAACGTGTCATCCCGTCCGGACCCTCATCTGTCCACTGTTCCATCCGTCCGGATGACGTGCCATACCATCCGGACGCCCAGACAGACCTAGCATCATTCGTCCGGACGACGTAGATTTCCGTCCGGACCCTCCACTGCATCAAGAAGCTTATGTTCCAGCTTGCATCTGTCCGGACGTCTCAGCAGCCCATCCGAACGCCTCTCAGTATTCGATCAAGCTTCAGATTCTTTCCAAGTTCAGTTATGAGAAGATTGCTGCAATCGTCCGAACGACGTGGTTTCCCGTCTGGACGTGCTTCTCCTTAAGGCAAGAATCGCAATTCAAATTCAACTGTCCGGATGCCAGTCTGCCATCGTCTGGATGCGCGTGCATCTGATACGGAAATTGTGGATTTAACTTCAACCGTCCGGACGCCTGCCTATCATGGTCCGGACACACGCACCACAGATATGGAAATTGCGTGTTGAAGATCAATCGTCCGAACGGCCATCCCCCTTGGTCCGGACGCACGAAAGCCTTATATGGAAATTACTTGCAGCGGACAGGCGACCGTCCGGACGATAGTGTCTCTCCGTCTAGACGCGGCTCTCAAACAGGAAAGATTTTCAGCAAAAATCTCAGAAATTTTGGTCTCACTGTTGTCCGTCCGGACGGCGTCCGTACATATTACTACAATCGCCCATTTGAACCCTTAGCCTATAAATAGAGGCTCCTGGGCATTGATAACTACAAGAATTCGGTATTGAATTCCATCAGAGCTTAGAGAGTTATTTGTGAGATTATTGAAGCTGGTTTGTCTCTCAAGCCATTGCAAGTGTGCTGTTGCTGTGCTACAACTGAAGTCTATCTTAGGGGTTGGCCTTAAGGTAAAGGATTCCATTGAAGACCCCTTCAGGTAGGAGACCTGGTTGGGAAGCGTTCGTGTTGGGTTACACGTTAGAGAGCAAGGTACGACCACTGCATCAGGGGTATGTGAGTGTTACTGCTTTGTATTTAGCTTTGTCTTCTGAATAGTAGATATCCTGGGTTTGGCTGCCCCGGAGTGGTTTTTCTCATCTTGAGTTTACACTTCGTTAACAAAAATTCTCGTGTTATTTATTTTCCGCATTGTTATTTTTGTTAACACGTTAAGCATACACTTGCCTTTTATTTTAGAAGTCAGTTTCATTTTTCATAAACTCTGAATATCTGAAGATTCTGAAATAAACGGCATCCCTGTGAAAGCAGCAACATTACATAAAAGTGATTTTGTCCAACAAAATGCAGCCAACACAAAAACTAACATCAATATTTAATCATTTAAAACCCTCAAATTCAACCAATACAAATCATTAGCAAACCTCAATTAATACTTGCTAATGTATCATAACAGATCATCTAGAATGATATCACGGAATCCTCAATCCATTTGGCTAAGATCTGAAATTACTACAATCATTATAATTCAATAGTCAAAGCAACTAGATTTATCATCAAGGCTGATTATCAAATCAATTTCCTAGCAATTCATCTCATTAGCCAATATTCATTTTAGAAGTATCACAACTGAAACTAAAGGAAATAGATTATAGAAATCTTAACCTTAACAGTTGAGTGCTAACTTTAATTAAAAAGGCAACGTAGTTATTACGTATACTTAATTGAAAGGGAATCGTACCTAACATCAGTTTGATTACCGTTCCATTTGAGATTACCTTTTCTGGGACGGGGTTTATGTTTTTATCGTCGTTGTTCAATTGTGGCGGAATATGATCAGTCAATTAATCAAACAATCACTAAAACATTAGTGATAAAAATAATCGATTTAACATAATTCAATGTAAGAAATCTATCATCTTACTAATCCTTATGACTTAGGACTTCGGGTAAATCAATCCTAATCACTAAGATTGGAATCTATGCCTCAATATAAAGTTGTTGAATATAAATATTTCCTCTAGAGATCATTTTCTTAACTTGTCATAGCATTCCTATCTTTAATCATTTAATCAGTAATCTATTGTTTATACAACCTCAAAGTCTACTGATCAAATTATTTTCCTTGTGATGATCCATCATTATTCTTACCAAATCATAGCAATGTAAATCAAAAAACTTAAACGATTATAGTTACATACCCCGAAGCATTACAATCCTCTTTGTGAGTTCCTTATGTTTCCTCATTCATAGTTAAATCAATCTTATCAAAGAGGGCGTAAAGAAAATAGTATTTCCTTATATCTCTCAATGTCAAAGATCTTCTAAGACTACTATAATCCTTAGAACTTATATTTCCTTAATTTAGGTACAACTCTTTATATAGTACCACGATCTTTTCATCGAGCAAGATTCTAAGAGAATTGTTCTAAATGAATCATGTATTCAATATCTTCAATATCTCTAGAAAACCTCGATAAACAATCAAATAGATTCTAACTCTTCCAAATATCATCAAATTATTTAATTATTTTATACATTGATTTACTTCTATATATCCTCAAATACATACGAATCCATACATCCTCAAAATTCATATGACCCATCAATCTACAATTTATATACCTATCTTCAAAAGATACTATAGATGCTCGTTACTCAGCTAGTCATGAATCATTAATCCATAAGATTTATCTTTCCTTACTTTCTAAGGTTAATCGAGTATGTATTAAACCTCAATATTTGGTCTTTTGATTCTAAGGTTATCCTTACCATGGACATAGGACAAATATCATTTCTAAGTATATCAATAAGTTGCTAAATCAATTTACTAACTTAATATCCATAAATCTGCAAAGGTAATAAGCACCAAATTCTATATCTCCAACTATCATTTCATGATTATACCTCAAAATAATACTAAGCATCAATGAGATCATTTCTACTTTCATACCTCAGGTTTCTTATCATACATTGAGATTGTCATCAGGGTAGGAGTCTCTGCACTAAGACATCTAAATCTGTTAGATCTCATAAAAGAATATTTATTCACATGATAATTCAATATCCAGTCACTCATCCAATGAGAGCAAATAAGTATTACCATTCATAGGATCACCATACAAGTTTTACAGATTACATATAAATCAATATATGTGTTTATTTATAAACATGACCTAAAGTGGTGCTATGTGTTGTTCTACCGAGTGCATACTATCATATTTCAACATGCATATTATTAACATATATTACCAAAAATCTTTCATTGTATTAAACCTTTGTTTTTCATAAAGAAATTTCATCGTTTCAAAACCTTTTTTAAAACATATAATAATGCATGAATGAATATTAATTCTCATCCTAGAACATGAGTTTGACTTCCTCATATTCAATGGATTGTTATACGCGAATGAGTAGCCCCACCCTGAAAACTTCCTCATATTCAATGGATTGTTTACTTGAATGAGCATCCTCACTCCGGAACAATAGTTTTACTCCTATTCAATAGGAGTGTCTATGTTGCTAATAGACAATAAAAACACAAATATGTATATAATATAGATATATCATTTTCATAAAACTTTTCTTTTAAACAATTTCATTGCATCTAAACATCATTTTGTAAACATGGTAACAATATCAAAAGTTCATAGCTAAAACATTTTTCTTATTTCAGAGTAATTTTGTAATCAAAATAGTTCCATAGCACATTCTTTATTTAGTATGCAAATTATATCAATATGTGTTCTAGTTATGTGTTAGGAAACATATAGTTACTCCACATAGATCATTTAGTGCACACATTCATATATCATTCAATATTCGTAGAAGCACAGATAATTATGCTACAAAAGTCCTAACTGCACACAATAATTAATAATCTTATCAATCATGCAATTCATACAAAGTATTTCTTAAAGTTTGAAAAGTAGTTTATGTTACCTATAGCTCTTGTGTTATTTTTAGACTTTTATGGTCAATTCTAACAATCCTCAGAACAAAATGCTCTGATACCATACTATAACGCCCCGTCTTTTACAAAAAGGCGTAGGTAAAAATTTTGATTTTGCACATGACACTACGACGTCATCAGAGATGAGTTCTAGCAGCGGATTATACTTTTTACTTAAAGACTTGGGAACCATAACATTACACATTGAGCTGACAGAAATACCTTTAGACATTTATTATAAGATATTTAATTTCCTTTACACTAATTACAACAAAACATGTATCACATATGACACGAAAGCATACATGGAAAGTTTACTAAATACAAGTAAATCTCTAAACATGTTACATACAAAAGAATACAAACATTGATAATTACAAAGCAATAAAACCTAGTTACATTAGCTTTAAATCTCTTAAGCTAGCAGATAATTCTATCCATTATCTTCTGAACCCGCAACAATAAATATGTGATGGTGGACGATACTTCCACAATCCCATTGATGAGAATAAGCAACCAGCATTAAAAGAACCATTGCATGTTCCAGTTGGGCCTATTACTAAAGGAAGATCAAAGAAGATTAAAAGAGTACTTAATGGGCTGATTCAAGAGATTTGGGGTGATTCTAAAATGGGGCATTCCAAGCTTGGCCCAAAGGAAGATGAAGGCGTAATAAATTTAATCCAAGCTATTGATGGGCGTAATTTTCTTAGCAATGGCGTGAATTAATGACTGGTTAATGCTTGAGTGGGTGTGGAATTAGAAGGAGAACGTAGCTAATTACTTTCTAATTTCAGACCAATTAATTAGCTGATTGACTTTCCAATTCCATACCAATTATTTGATTGATTGACTTGCCAATTCCATACCAATTAATTGACTGATTGACTTGCAAATTCCATACCAGTCGATTTTTCCTAAAGCCTGTCCGAACGCCCAGATGCCAGAGTCCAGACACAAGCCACTGAGAGCAAAAGTCCTATGAAGGTCCAACGGTGTAGCAGATGCTGAAGTCCGAGAACAAAAGTTTAGAAGGAGTCTAGATGGCCCAGCAGACGCGAGCCACAGAGAGCAAAAGTCTGCAAGTAGGTCCAGACATAAATGCGATGATTGCGGATGCTGGAAGTACTTAATCCTACTGTTCAGACGCTAGGGTTGCAAGTCCGAACGGGCTTCAGTGATTACTTGAAGATTTAAGTTGCAGGTCCGGACACTAGAATCTAGGTTTGGACGCTGCCTAAGAAATTCGAGTTTGACTAGAACTAGGTTTTCTAAAGCCTATTTAAAGAGGCTCATAATCTGTGTATTTGTAAGGAATTCAATGTAGAATTCTGAGTGTGCTAAGAGAAGGTGTTTGGGCAGATATTGTTAGATGTGCTAGCTCTCTTAAAGTTTGTGTGTGATTTGATCAACCATTGAAGTCTAGCTTAAGAATGAGCTCTAAGCTAAAAGAGTCTATTGAAGAACCCTTCAGATAGGTGGTTTGGTTGGGAGGCGTTCATGTATAAGTACTTGTCAGAGTTCAATGTACGACTACTGCAATGGGATTTGTGAGTACGACTGTCTTGTAACTAGCTATTTCTTCTTAATAGTAGATGTCTTGGGTTTGGCTGCCCTAGAGTCGTTTTTCTCTTTGTTTAAAGAGTTTCCAATTCGTAACCAAAATATTTGTACCTATCTTTTTACTGGTTTGGTTGTGATCGCATGTTTGGTTGTGATTGCACACACACATATTAGGAGTCATATTTATTTTTCATCCTTGTTTGTCAACGACATAGTGCTTTAAAGTGTTTGTGGGTATCATTGCTGTTAAACCCTCACGAGACTTCACTCGTCCTCTAGGGATGCCTAGGGATTTAAAAGTCTTGTTGCATATGCTAAATACAATCGTCTCTCCCACAACCGCAAACTTATGTTTCATGCTTTGATTTTGCTTTTCATTTTGTTTTTCTAAGGGACTAGAAAAATGTAAGTTTAGGAGTATTTGATAAGTGCGAAATATTGTATATTTGGACCACTTAATTTGCATTTGCTAAACCTTTAACTTTGTTATTTTCTGATCTTTTTGGTTAGTTTTAGTGTTTTGCAGGTCATTGAGAGAAAATTGTGGATGTGGAATTGCAAAGAAGTGGGAAACTGAAATATATTGAAGATGCAGAATATGGCAAGTGCGGATTTCCCTAACAAGGCAATGCTACGTGGTGAAGCAGAATTTAAAAAGGCAAAAAAAAAAAAAAACATGTTTGTGCAGCGGCAAGGGATTTTTTGTTTGCCTAATTGTAAACCAGCTTGTTGCAGTGCAAGGGATTTTTTTAGTTTGTCTAATTGTAAATCAATGTGTTGCGGTGCCATATATATTTTTGTCTTATCTAAAAAGACATGTCGTATAGTGCAAATTTGGAGAGATATATACACATGTTTCTTTCCATAACTGGCAGATCGAAGACACACGTTTTTCTTGAAGAAGAACAACACCGAAACCCTAGGCTTATAGTTTATATATTTCTTTCTTCTCTTGTAAAAATGTATGTGTGGGAGGCAACTCTTGAGCTTTATATTTTTTTTAGTCCTAGCAACCACAGGAAAAGCGTTTTTCTTCTTGAACGTCTTCTCTTGTTGCACATTTGTGAGTTCTCTTGCACGTTTTCTTTTAGTTTGTCATTCATTTTTTTTTTTTTTTTAATTCAATTTGGCATGTTGAATTTAATCATGGGAGGCTAAAATCTTCAACCAAGGTTGAAGATGAAACCTCGCTTATTTAGGAAAGAAAATCAACACTTTATGGAAAGCCGGTTGCATAGTTCACCGTCCGAACGGCCTCAGGTTGCATCCGGACGCTGCCTAGAGAAAACCGAATTAGAATCTATTTGGGTCTTCTATAGCCTATAAATAAGAGGCTCTAGGCATGTATCTGCTAGCTCTCTTGCTATTGCTAGTGTGTGATTCGATCAGCTATGAAGTCTATCTTAGGGAGGAGCCCTAAGGTACAGGATTCCATTGAAGACCCCTTCAAGTAGGTGACTTGGTTGGGAGGCGTTCGCATTGGGTTATGCGTCAAAGTTCAAGGTACGACCACTGTATCAAGGGTTTGTGAGTGCTACTACTTTGTAACTAGCTTTGTCTTCTGAATAGTGAAAATCCAGGGTTTGGCTGCCCCGGAATGGTTTTTCTTTTAACTGAGTTTCTACTTCGTCAACAAAATATTTGTCTACTTTAAATTCTGCATTTAATATTTTGTTGCACACTGCTCACACACACACACACACAGAGTTAATTAGAAGTCATAGTTTATTTTCATGGGGTAATACCCTAACTCGGGATTGAGCTCAGAACTATTAAGTCAGTCCTCACGAGTCGATCCGAGTGCTCGACTCGCTCGAGTTGACTCGAGCTCAGGACACAATCAGAAATGGAAATAACAACTTGTAGGGGTTGAAGAGGAACAGGCACCAGCACAAGCCGCACAAACAATATCAAACCAAAATCTCTAGAGAATGGGTCTCTGTAAGAGACCAAAACCCAACTGCAAAAAACATAAATACAGAAATTATAAAACTTATACTCATAAAAAGAAAAAGTATAAAACTTAGTACAAATCAAAAGTATAAAACTTATTACAAATCATCGGAACCACTACTGGAGACCGGCGAAGATGGAGGATGGTGGTGGAGAGCAGCTTGCATGGCGTCGGGCTTACCAATCGTCGGCACCTGCAGTGCACGATCTGGCGCGTGTAGTGCACGCTTCGGCGTGTGAGGACTAGACGGTGAAGCAATTGACAATGGATTGAAGGGGAGAGAGCCGTGAATCCGATGGAGTGGAGCATATGATGAAAAGGCCTCCTAAAGTTAGTAGATCTGATTTGTAAAAAATCAGATCTTAGAACTTAAAAAAAAACTGGTGGATCCATGGCCATGAGTGGTAGGAGGAGTAGGAGTTCGGTCCGACTGTAGAGAAACCGCCGCCAATAATACAGAGGTGGCCTCCACCGCAAAGACGTGGATGATGAAGTCTGGGTGGGTGGCTTGGTGAAGGAGTACTTTTTTGAAAATGAATGGTGAGCAGTAAGAAAAGGGAGGGAAAGAGGAGAAAATGGAAAGAAAAAGGGTGGGGGGGGGGGGGGGGGGAGGGGAGAGAAGCTTGCTCTCCCATGGCGGGCAACACGGTGAGAAGACCTTCTTCACGAGCGAGAGAGAGAGAGAGAAAGAGAGAGAGAGAGAGAGAAGAAGAAGAAGAAGAAGAAGAAGAATAAGAATCGGCTAAACAAATTATTCAAAGGAATCAAATCTATTCAATTCTTATCTCAATATCTTGTCATCTTGTGTAATCGTGTGAGTGTGTGATAGAGGAGGGAGAAGAAAATGCCACAGCCACACATGTGGCTGTGGCAATATCTTAAAAAAAATATTATAATATATAAATTATTTGAATAATTAGTTTTTGATATAAATTAAAATTTTTAGATAATTATGAATTTAAATGAAAAATTAAAAAAAAAAAAAAACAATGTAGCTTAGATTATTAATTTTATTATATTCTAATTTACTAATTTAGACATTATATTTTTGTAAAATATTGTCAAAAAAAATTAATATAAAATACTAATTAAATAATTTAATTTATTATGCATATATTTCTTCAATTATTAAAGTACTTTCAAGTAACATGATAGACAAACTACGGATTTTATTTTTATTCTATTATTATAATTTGAAATAGTTAATTTTCTTCAATTTAAAGTCTTATTACACACATACACACAATACACACATATAATCATATATAATACATATTACTTTAATATATATGCATATTTAAGATTACAATATAATCATATATGTTTAATTATTTTTTCTTTTAATAAGTGAAATTCAACATATGAAGTATTTTAATTGAAATTGAGTAAACTATGACTAATTTTACTATAACATCATGCTAAATTACCAGTTATTCTAAAATCTTAATCTAGAAGAAAATGGTAACATATTAACTAATAAATGTAATATATTAACTAGTAATATAGTAACTAGTAATTTAGTACTAAAATATTAATTACGATGTAAATGATAACTACTAACATATAAGTCCGACATATTATAATTATTAACTAATAAATAGTAACATATTAACTAGTAACTTATAAGTCTAACATGTTATAGTTATTAACTACTAGCATATTAACTAATAAAGTGTCACATATTGACTAGTAACATAATAACTAGTAGTCTAGTACTAACATATAAATGGTGTACATGATAACTTTAGCATGTAAATTTAACATATTATAATTAGTAACTAGTAACATTCAAATCTAACATGCTATAAATATTAACTAGTAAACAAATCAACTAAAAAATAGTAATATATAAATTAGTAAGTGTAACATATTCACTAATAACATATAAATCTAACATATCACAATTTTTAACTAATACGAAAATATTATGTATTAACTAATAACTAGTAACATCTTAACTAATCAGTTATAACTATATATATTAACTTAGTTAATATGATAGTATGTTAATAATAATATATAACACACATATATAATAATATAAATAATATTCATATAAATATTGAGTAACCTATAGTTAATTATATTTATTTGGTATACATTAATTAACTAGATAACATGTTAGTTTATAAACCATACAACTAGTTAGTGTATATATAACATAGTAACTAGTAGTCTAGTAATATTAGTTAATATCATATACGTTAATGTTAATGTTAAACTATAATAGTTTGTATATAATGTCACACACTAACAAGCAACATAATTACATATTAACTAACTCTCGTATTACTTATATTCTATGTTATCTAATCTAGTATATATTAACTAAGTTATTATAATGTATTTATTCAATATATTAATACTTATGATAATGAATTAATGGTTAATGATTAAGTTGTATTATATTCACATTTTTTATATTATGCAAATCACAATGTCACTGTTGCACTTGAATACATTCATATATACATTAAGAAACTAAATATGGTATTAGTATGAATTTGTATACATTATACTATCACTTATTAATTAAGAGGGTTTCAACAATAACGGGCGAGCTTGTACATTGCTGAGCTCGAGTTCGGGTTGAGCTTAACCGAGTAGGACCTCGAGCCCGGTGGGCTCGCTTACAGCCCTAACAATACCTGTTTGTGGTACTGGCTAGTGGCTTCCCGAATATCTTTGCGTGCTTGGCATAATCTGGATCTTTCTTCACCTCCATGAGGACCTTGGTTATCGAGGCATTGAGGAGTGAAGTTGTGATCTCTAAACCTTTTAGATGGTTTAAAGTCAGTAGGATTTTCTTCCCAGTTGATCTTCTTCTTCTTCTTTTTGGGCATCTCAGAAGTTGATGCCCGAGATGGATTAGGACCAAGGATAGCTCAAAGTGTCTCCTCTTTGTTTATGAGCTCTTCAGCTTTGTCCATAAAACTCCTGAAGGGATCTTGGTAGTCTCCGAGCCAGTTCTACAATTAAGGGCCCTTCTGCCCTAATTCTGCGGTATAGGGCCACAAAGATGAATTCTTCCTAGGAACTCTCTACAGCTAGCTTCTCTTGATTGAATCTCATGATGTAGCTTTTCAATGACTCATCAGGGCCTTGAGTCAAGGACATCAAATATCCTGTGGGCTTTTTCTGTATCCTTCTCGCCATGAACTGCGTTAGGAAGGTCTTTCCGAGAACGTCAAAGTCGTTGATGGACTTTAGAGGAAGCTTCTTGAACCAATCCCTAGAATTGCCCAGCAGAGTGAGTGGGAAGGCTCGGCATGCTCTCTCCTCCAGTGTACCATGGAGATCTAGATAGGATCGGTAGTTCTCCAAATGCTTGATCGGATCTTCAACTTCGGTGAAAGTTGCAATGTTCGGGGACCTTGAACTTTTTCGGGAGATGAAACCAGCCACTTGGTCGGTAAACGGTGAGGCTGTTTTTTGCAAGAGGTTATCCACCAGGGAAGTCTTGCCTTTGTCATGTTGATGAATCCCCTCGGACATGAGATCATACCTCTGTTGCAGCTTGCCAACCATATCTCTTAGCTTTTCTTTCTTTCCCTTTCGGTGACAAACTTTCTCAGGATCATGATCTCGGTGAAGATCCTGGTCATTTGCCTCCAATTGACTATGATCAGGACCTTCTCAGTCTTCATTTTCTTCCTGGTGTCTGTCACTACAGCTACTATGCCCTTCCTTTTCTCCTTCGGGAATGCCATCGCGGACAATCATAGTTGTATGAGATTGTTCCGAGATGTGGAGTATTAAACCAGCGTTTTGTTGAGCTAGGGACTCCAGACTTATTGACATCTAAATGATTCGATCATTTTGAAGAGATATGGTTGCTTGGGGTCATTTGAAGTTCTTGCATCGTCTTGGACGTTTCTGGTTATCCTAGCATCTTCTGATCGTGTAGTCACCATTGCTATTTTTGAGCAAGAAACGATATGTCGCTTCCCACAGACGATGCCAAACTATTGGTATAGTTTTCAGTATGATGATGTGTCGTCTTGAAATGCGCTATCTCCGCCACCTACAAGATAAAAAGATTAAACACAGGAGCTTGTGGGGTGTGTGGACGGGTTCTCACTTCGATGCCTAAGTCAGATTATTGTAGACAAATTTTAGGGAATATGAGAGCACATGAATTCAGAGAGATTAGAGAGTTGTGATACCTGGGGTAGTGGTCTATTTATAGGCATGTAGTTCTGGTACATTGGTATGCTCTGATTAGAGTTCAATTAGGATTCTACTCCCATATTGTGTGGGATTAGATCTTATCCCTTGGGGAGTCTTGCTCAGGTAGGACTAGTCTTCAAGTGAATTCAAACAGGTCTCTTATCCCATATCGTGTGGGATAAGAAGTGTTAGTTTTTTATTGGCTGCATTCTGTTGACAAAATCACTTGTATGTAATGTTACTGTTTAACAGGGATGCCGTACATTTCAGAATCTTCAAAGTATTTAGAGTTTATTTCTTTAATACGAAAAAAGCCTTATTATGACAAGTTGCAGTTCACAAGCTTCAAAAGGGCTATTTTCGAAGTTTCAGGAAGATTCTGTGCAAATTCCAACTCAGAGAAGTCGGATTCCAAGTTTCCGTCCGGACACCCATCAGTGTTAAGAAGCCAAACAAATCAAGGTTGCATCCGTCTGGACGTCATGGCAACACGTCCGGACGCACTTCAGGGTTTGAAAAGAATTAGGTTTTCCTTCACAAACACGTATATGGGAAGACAATTGCATCCGTCCAGATGAGGTCCTTAATAAGGCAAGACGTGGAGAACAATAGCAACCGTCTGGATGTCAAGGCAACACTGTCCGGACACTGTCCTTATTATGGAAGTTACGTGCAGCAGAGTTGCAACCGTCTGGATGCTAGGGCAACACCGTCTGGACGCAGCCTTAATATGGAGAGCGTGAAGTGTGTTATGGAAAGGTGGTTGCACAGTGTCTGTCCAGACGACCTCAGTTTATGTCCGGACGCGGCCTAGAGAAATCCGATTCAAAGTTGATTTAGGTTTTCTTTAGCCTATAAATAGAGACCTCTAGGCATGTATTATTTACAGAATTCGGTATTGAATTCTTTATAGCTTAGAGAGGGTGTTTGAGGAGATATTGTAAAAATCCGCTAGCTCTTGTTGTTGTGCTAGTGTTTGAAGTCTATCTTAGGGAGGATCCCTAAGGTAAATGAATCCATATAAGACCTCTTCAAGTAGGTGACTTGGTTGAGAGGTGTTCACACTGGGTTATGTGTTAGAGTGCAAGATATGATCGTTGCATCGGGTATGTGAGTGTTACTGTGTTTGTATTATCTTTGTCTTTTGATAGTGGATTTCCTGGGTTTGGCTGCTCTGGAGTTGTTTTTCTCTTAATTGAGTTTCCACTTCGTTAACAAAATATGTATATTTTTTAATTCTCACTTTTGATATTTTGTTATACGTTGCAAACACACACGGTTAAATTAGAAGTAAATTTAATTTTCAAGAGGTTATCCTGGTATTTTTTGGATCTTATTCCATATCATGTGGGATAAGATATTATCCCAGAAAGTCCGGGATAGAGACCTTTTACGCTTTTCTAGGGATCAGATTTTACCATAATTCTCTGTGATAATTTCGGGATAAGGTTCCAGCATATTCCATCCATATCACCTTGTGATAGTCCTGAGAAATCCATTCTCGACACCATCTGGACATGGAGATTCCGTGTGTATTCTTCTTGTGTTCTCGGGACAGTGAAATCCCGAGATGTATCAACTGTATCTATCCCCGGTTCCGCAACCGGCGCGTATTCTCAAGATTCTTTAAGGAGTATCCGAGGTAATTATGACCAATCGGATCCCCATTGGCCTTTCTTCGGGTCGGATGGACCGACTAGGCCCATTGGCTCGATCATGGGCTCGTTTGGACTCTAAGAATAATAATTTTCCCAACATGGTTATTCATTTTCAAGTTCGAGCCTTCAGTCTCTTGGGAACTTAACCTAGTCCATGTAGAGAGGAGCATGAAGTATGAGCCCTGAGTTTATTTCTTAAGGGTGAGAACACAAAATAACCATGTTTGATGGACTTCTTAGTCATGAGAAAAAAAAAAAAAAAGCTAAAGAAAGTCCTTTATTCTTGCACTGTGGTCTCAAAGAGTTGAACCTAAGGTTCATCTCACGAAAGCTACGTAGCGAGATTCTATTAAATAAGTGATGTGACAAAGTTGTGAGTTTTTTTTCGGGATGATTGCACCGTTGGTCCCTGTGGTATGTCATAATTATTTTCACTCCCTATGGTTTAAAAAGTTTATGGGAGGTTCTTGTGGTAAGTAATAATTACGTTTTACTCCCTGAGTCGATTTTCCGTCCACTAGTTTGACGGAATCTGTTAACCATACACGTCAAACCTAGTAAAAAATTGACACTTGTCCATCTGAATAAAAAAAATAAAAAATTTATTAAAAAATAAATAAATAAACTTATTTTTTTAAAAAGAAAAAGAAAAGGAAAAAAAAAAAAATGGGGAGGGGTGGCTGCGCGCCACCCCCGGCGGCCTTTGGGGGTGGCGCGCGACTGGGGGTGGCCGCGCGCCACCCCTGTCGGCCTCTAGAGGTGGCACGCGACCACCCCCAACCACCCCGGCCCACACCTCCCCATTTGTTTTTTTAAAAAAATATGTTTATTTATTTATTTTTTTATAAATTATTTATTTTTTTATTCAGATGGACAATTGTCAATTTTTTACTGGGTCTGACGTGTATGGTTAACAGATTCTGTCAAACTGGTTGACGGAAAATCGACTTGAAGGAGTAAAACGTAATTATTACTTACCATAAGGACCTCTCATGAACTTTTAAACCATAGGGAGTAAAAAATAATTATGGCATACTACAAAGACCAATGATGCAATTATTTTTTTTTCTCCATGCATTGAGTTTTGTATCGAAAAGCATGTACAAAAGCAATATTAACTAATATTTTATTTTAAAAAATGTGACAATATATTGAATATAATAATTAAAAAATAACTCTCTCTTTATTTCAAGAGCCAAAAGGTACACAGAAATGATGTTCTCCGGCCAACAAAGGGATGCCATGCTGCATCCCATCCTACCAAAAAAACAAAAGGGTTAAGTACTTTTTTGTCCCCTGTAGTTTAATATTTTTATGTTTTACCCCCTCAGTTTTCATTTTCTTCATAGGTGGTACATGTGATATGGAAAAAGACGGAGATAGTATCTCCGTTCATTTTTCGTCCAAAACTAATGGATTTTCACGTTAGCGACATGTGACACCATTAAAATTGCGACACGTAGCTGCCATATATATTTTTTAATTTTTATTTATTTATTTTGAGGCTTTTTTTTTTTTTTTTTTTTTTTTTTTTTTTTTTACTTTTTAAAAAAGTAGGGGTGACTCAGTCACCCCTTTGGGCCACATGGGGTGGCCCAACTACCTCCATGGCCCTTGGGGGTGGTTCGGCTACCCGCAATAGCCAAAATGGGGGTGGCCGAAACCAACCCCATTTGGCTTGAGCCACCCCCATTTGACTTGGGGCAAACCACCCCCCAAGGGCCAAAACAATTTTTTATTTTTTCACTTCGGTCATTGGGGGTGGCCGAATAAATGGGGTGGTTCGGCCACCCCCATTTTGGCCCTTGGGACCACCCCTAATTTTTTTTTTTTTTTAAAGGCTCAAGATAAAAAAAAATATAGCAATTACGTGTCACAATTTTAATGGTGAGACGTGTCGCTGACGTGGAAATCCGCCAGTTTTGGATGGAAGTACAATTTTTGTCTTTTTTTATAGCACATGTACTACTTATGAAAAAAGAAAAACTGAGGGAATAAAAAATAAAGATTTTAAACCATAAGGAGTGTAAGGTATTTAACAAAAAAAAAAAAAAAAAAAAAAGAAAAAAAAAAAAAGAAAAAGAAAAAGAAAAAAGAAAAGAATAGGAAGAAGGGGTTGATCCCTGAAGTTTCAGTTATTCTTAATCATTGACACGGCAAGACCTGATTGGCTAAAGTCAGCCCAAGTCTCACGTATTCTCATTCTAATTTCCCCATCATCACCTTCTTTTGAAGAAACAGACAAAAAGTGAAACTTGACAGAAGCTTTTGTGTCTTTCTCCAGAGGAATCCCAAAGGGCAAAGAAGCTTCAACTCCCAGGAAACCCTGTCTGGCTCTCTGTCTTTCCAAGTGATTTCAATTCAGCTTCACTCTCAGCGACCTCGATTTGGACTCCGTGATGGAGGACGACTGCTGCGCCACGCAACTCATCGACGGCAACGGCGACTTCAACGTGCAAGGCCTGGAGAATTTCACGAAGAAGGTGAAGCTTGCCGAGTGCGGCCTCTCCTATGCCGTCGTCGCCATCATGGGCCCTCAAAGTAGCGGTACGTCTGTATTTCACTGCAGCTTTCTGGAACTTCGATATTCGCGCTTCTGCATTCTTTTTTCATTATTCAATGATATCCAATTCGCCGTTAAAGTTGGTTTTTTTTTTTTTTTTTTTTTTTTTTTTTTTTTTTTCTGGAGTTTATTTTGTTGTTTCTGTTCTTGTTTAGTAGAGTCTGAGCTTGTTGAATTACAAACTTGAGCTTAATGGGTTGCTCTCGCGTATTGTGTTTATGGGAGTATTGGTGATGTTATTTGCAATACTAATTTGAACCAGCTGTTTGCTTGGAGGGTATAGAGCCAATGCGTGGACGTTCTTGGCATATTTGGGATCTTTCCTGTTCCCATTGAACACTTTTCATGTATTAAGTTCCTCTTTTTTTCTTTTTTCTTTTCTCTCTTCTTCTTTTTCTTCTTCTTCTTTTTTTTTTTGATAAGAATAAAAGTTTTATTAAAAAAAAAGTGGAAGGCACTCCTAAGTACACATGAACTACCAAAGCAGCCTACGACAAGAAAAAAACCCAACAACCCTCAAAAACCCAAACCCTCAAACCCAAAACCATCAGAAGATCTCAACCCTACAACATGTGTGCCTTGCCTTTCCTACGTTGGGAGAACGTGCTAGAATCACCGAAGTTGATGGAGCTCACCAGATTCAACACTCCTCTCCTACCTTTGGTCTTTTGACGCGCTGCCTTAACTCCCTGATGGAAGTCCTCTTTAATGGCTTCCAAAATTGCCAATGACGGATCCATATCCTCATCACTATCCAACTCCCAATCCAAAGCCAATTCTGAAGGTAAAACACCCAAAGGGTAAGGAGAGTCTCCAACCTCTTCATCCCATACCTTGTCGCCCTATTCCCATGCAACCACCTCCCCAGACGGACTAAAACTTACTGGCCAAATTTGGGATTGGGTCAAACCATTCACCCTTAACTCCTCTCCCTTAATGGCTGTCAGAGAACTCGGAGTCGACACACCTTCCTTAACAACCGGAGTCGACGCAGACATGATCGACACTTTATGTGTGACAATCAGGCTTGGGTTGAGAAATCCCCGCCGAAGAAAACCCCTCACCGGAGAGGGAGACTTACCCTTATCCTGCACTGGAAGCACAATAGCTACCTTCTCGGCTGGATCACTCGGAATTAGAGATAGAAACCCCGGCCCTTGAGCTGGCCTCAAAGCTTCCATAGAATCAACAAAAAGAATCTTGTCTATATGCATTTCTCTGGCTTCTTTAGCCTTCTGGAAGTATTTCAGGAACGGCTTAGAGTTCGACAACACAAGAGAAGAGGAACATAACCTCTTTCCCAACTCAACCGCCCCTAAAAAAGATTGAGAGGAGGTGATGCAAGACTGAGATGAAGAAGATACTTGCAGAAGCAGCACGTCGGAGGACTGAAAATCTGAGCAAGCAATAGCTGAAGAATAGGCACCCGAAGAAAAAGATCCAACAACATTACTTATCGGTGTCGCCGCAGAAGAAAGTATCTTTGGAGACCCCGGGGGTGGAAGAAAACCTAGAATCAAAAGGATTTACCATCGAAGATGTCGACCCCAACTACAGAATAGCAGTCTCCCAACGCAGTCGCCCAAAGAAGACCCCTCAAAAAAACCCTAAGAATCCAAAATCGAGCATCCAACTGCTATTGGAGGCAAAGTAGAGGCAGAGGCAGGGTACCTAGAAAGTGCCGCACCAGGACCAGAGATCGCTGGCAACAACATACATGGAAGCGTCAAGGCTTGCACGGAATAGGAGGCGCACATAGAAGAAGAGTGCTCATCTTCTACCCCCCCCCCCCCCCCCCCCCCCCCCTTTTGCAAGTCCCTCGGAAATAGAGAGTGAAAAATAATATGGACTTCTAAATTTAACAGTGTGTGTGAACAGTGTGCAACAAAATATTAAATGCGGAATTTAAAGGAGACAAATATTTTGTTGACGAAGTGGAAACTCAATTAAGAGAAAATTCACTCCGGGGCAGCCAAACCCAGGATATCCACTATTCAGAAGACAAAGCTAGATACAAAGCAGTAACACTCGCATACCCCTGATGTAGTGGTCGTGCCTTGCTCTCTAACGTGTAACCCAACATGAACGCTTTCCAACCAGGTCTCCTACCTGAAGGGGTCTTCAATGGAATCCTTTACCTTAGGGCTAACCCCTAAGATAGACTTCACAGCTGATCAAATCACACACTTGGCAAGGCTTTAGAGGAAATATCACGTCTCTAAGCTGTAGAGAATTCACCACCGAATTCTATGTTGAAAGCATGCCCCAAGCCTCTTATTTATAGGCTTTGGAAACCCAAAATTGAGTTAAAAACGGATTTTGGGGCACGCACGTCCGGACAGGAGCTAGGGCCGTCCAGACGGGTCAAGTTTTTCTTGTCCGGAAAGTAATTCTGGAATTTTCTGAAGGGCCGTCCGGACGGGCAAATCTTTCCATCCGGACGGGTTCCGTCTGGATGCTTATAGTGGCCGTCCGGACGGTCAGTTGACAGCATTTTTTGTCAGCTTTCCAACGACGCCGATTTTGTCCCAATCCGATATTTGAGTAAGAAGTTATGATCAAAATACCGGAGGGCGTCCGGACGGCTTGACCGAGCGTCCGGACGGTCAACTGCAACCGCCTTTCCAAAATAGCACTGAAAGCTTCCATAACAAGGCCGCGTCCGGACGGTGTTGCCCTAGCGTCCGGACGGTTACACTTCGGCTGCACGAAATTACCATAATAAGGCTTGGAGCGTCCGGACCTTGAAGGCTAACGTTCGGACGGTTGAACTGGTGCACGCAATTTCCATATATGAAGCTTGATCGTCCGGGCGGTTGAACTTGGTATGCACGTTCTTGCCTTATAGATGACATCGTCCGGACGGGATCACACATCGTCCGGACGGTAGCAGTCGTCTTCCCATAACTGTGTCTTGAGGCAGAAACCCTAATACTTGTCAAACACTGAATGGCGTCCGGACGGTATAACCACGTCGTCTGGACGGATGCACTGAAACATTGAGATTTTCTCGAACTCTGAAGAGCGTCCGGACGATTTGCCATTACGTCCAGACGGATGCAATCTTGAACTGTTCGAAGCTTCTAGACACTGATGGGCGTCCGGACGAAAAGTTCTCGTCGTTCGGACGGATGTTGCTGACTGATGAGCATCCGGACGGAATTCCACGTCTTCCGGATGGCTGCCAGGGAACCGAAATAAATCCTTGAAAACTTCACAGAATCTTCTCGAAGAACATAGCTGAAGAGTAGACTCTGGATAAAGCAGCATCCCTGTGAAAGCAGCAACATTACATAAAAGTGATTTTGTCCAACAGAATGCAGCCAACACAAAAACTAACAGAGAGTTTAGCGGCCAACGACGTGGAGCTGGTGCCTTTGGAAGGAAATGACAACTCTTTAGCACCTGAAGACCTCTTAGAACTAGTCGGAGCAGACAACCTGCCACCGATATCGACCTTTGTCGTCACCTTTGGCCGTTGAAGACCCGAATAAGACCCAAAACCCGCTTTAGGATCCACAGGGCGTCCATGACCTGTAACCATAGCCCTCTTCTTAGCTTTGTGCTTCGCCAAAACCCGACCCAAGTGGAACCTTTTAAAACTGAAAATGGGTTTAAAACCCAGCCCAAAAGCACACGGATGGCCCAACAACAACTTGACCCAACACCTTCACTCGAATGTTCCACGTCTACAAATTCAAACAAGGCCAAGTGAGAACACGTGTTGAACCTGGAGTGTCTTGGATAGAGAGCATACGTTTTAAGTTCTTGACTTAGTCAATTATACTATGAGTAGTTACACTTCTGTGTATTTGCTATTTTTGGGAGATTTTGACGGAAATCACAAACTGTTGAATCTCTTGCAATTAGTTAGATGCCAATAGCATAGACCTCCCCCCAGCGCACAAAAAAGAGAAAAAAAAACAACCTTTATACTCTTTAGACCATCTGAGAGTTAATGCTGTAAAATGACATCATCAAATCAAAATCAATAAACCCATCAAACCCTCCTGTGGTAGCCTTTTCAGGCAATGGTGCTTGCTGTCGAAAAAGGCAGAAGGGATGAACATAATTATATCACTGTATGAGGATCAAATTTCCAGTGGAAGTTGGATTGATCTAGTTTGTAGAATTGGTTCAGAGGGGAAAGTCTTTGCTAGGCTCTGGTCCCATCTAATCACCAATCAATGCAATGAGGTTTTTGAAAAGTTTTGAAGAGGGATTGAGCTAACATAATTACAGTGATGAAGGACACATTGTTTGGCAGATTGATTCTAAATTAAACTAAAGGGTTGCCCATGTCAATTAGAAATGGAAACGGGGAGTTGAAGAATTAATACTTCTGCTTCTCTTTGAATTGGAGCTTTGGTTTTGAAAGCAATCAATGACTTCAATTGTCACAATGATGTGGGGGAGTATAAATTTAGATGATCTTTTGAGAGTGGTGCCAATGTAAAGATATAAATGGTTCATGTATTGGGGTGGAAATTTTATTAAGTTTTAGAGGGTGAAGAAACTGTAGAGGGAGATAAATGAGATATGAATGTTATTATAATATATAAAAATGTTTTTTATTTTTATTTTTATCCAAGGTTGGCTAGTTAGAAGAGGATGTATTTGTCCAAGGGTGGCTAGGTTACCTTTATTAAGAGTACCCTCGCCAATTTGCCTACGTACTTCATGTCTCTTTTCCCTCTCTCAACGAGTGTTGCTAAACCTATTGAAAAGCTGCAGCGTGATTTTTTGTGGGGTGGGCTAGGTGAAGAGTTCAAATATCTCTTGGTAAGTTGGTCAAATGTTTGCTCATCGATTTATGAGGGAGGGTTGGGTATTAGGAATTTGATGGTGTTCAATCGTACCCTCTCAGGTAAATGGTTGTGGCGCTAAGGGCTTGAGAGAGAGAGGCTTGGTGGAGAGTTGCGGTGGATTCTGAATATGGTAGTTCATGGGACAGGATGTCTTCTCTTGAGCCTGTTGGAGTGTTTGGGATGAGGTTATGAAAGAATATCAGGAAAGGATGGGAGAAATTTTGTGTCTTGCCGAATTTGAGGTGAGAGACAGATTTAGGATTATCTTTTGGCATGATCAGTGGTGTGGCGATGTGTCTCTAAAAGTAACATTTCCAACTTTATTTGGTATCATTCATGCAAAGGATGCCTTTGTTGCGACTAATTTGGAGTTTTTGGTGGTTCCAACTAGTGGAATGTGACCTTTGTTAGAGCGGCACATGATTGAGAGGTAGATGTCTTTGCTTCATTTCTCTAGTGTTGCCCTTAGCTAGAGTAAGAAGAGGAAGTGAAGATCAGCTGTGGTGTGTCCCCTCCAAAAGAGGATTGTTTAAGATCAAGTCCTTCTATAAAAAAAGATGAAAGCGTTCAATTCAGCTCGTTCCTCCCCCGGGCGCCATTGGTGGGGGCGCCATTACGGAGCAACCGAGGGAGAGGATAAGTCCAATGCGTATGAAGGGAAATGAGGGGAGATAGTTTTGCGATGGAACTGTCTTTGCCTTGGACTAAAGGTTGCCGCTTCCCTTGGAAGAGTGTTTGGCGGACTGAGGTTCCTTTGAGGGCGGCCTTTTTCGTGTAGTTGGCGGCTTTAGGTAAGATTTTTACCTTAGATAATCTCAGGAAGCGGCACGTTATCATGATGGACAAATGTTTCATGTGCAAAGGAAATGGGGAGTTCATGGATCACCTTCTTCTTGCGGTCCTAGTCGGGAGAAAGGCAAGAGGGCTTGTGCGGTTGTAATGAGCCTAGGTCTTTGCGGGCGTTGGGCTTTTGTAGTGGGGTTTTTGGGGGTTTTTCTATCTTCTGGTTTTGAGGGTGTTTTTTTTTTTGGTTTTTTGTTTTGTTTTGTTTTGTTTTTTTTTTTTTGTTTTCTTTCAGATTTGGTATCCTTTTTGTATACAGTCCCTGTATGCTTAGGGGCGCATAGCGCTTTTTAATGCTATTTATTTATTACCTATAAAAAAATATATCAATCACCTTCTTTTTCATTGTGACGTGACTTATGCCATTTGAAGTGCGTTTTTAAGTTGTTTTGGGTTGTTCTAGGTTATGCTTAGACGCGTAGTCGATTTGTATGCCTGTTGGTGGACCTCTAGCATTTTGCGGAGTGCTGCAGTGTGGAAGGTGGTGCCTACGCGCCTTTTTAGTGTATTTGGAGGTAAAAGAATAACATAAGCTTTAAGGACTGAGAGAGGACGTTAGAGGAGATTTTATCTTTATTCATCAAAACTTTGTTTATGTGGACAGTATAGAGATTTAGATTGTTTGTAATTCTGCATACTAAACATGTATGGCAGTAGTGATATTCATAGAAGACACATCTAGATAATCACTAGATGTGTTTTACATGAAACAAACTATCTATCTAATCGGAACGTCTAACTCTAGAGTCCTAGTAGATTACATTCACAACTAGTCTAGAGTTAATCTAAATAGAAGTCTAACTAGAAGAGTCTTTGTTTAACTCTAAAGCTTTATCAGAATCCTTATTCAAGTCTATAGCATTATCTTTAGCCGAATAGGATTCTGATCCAATACGCCCCCTCAAACTCGACGTGGGAGGATGCACATTGAGGTTGGACCGTAGAATCCCGAACCGGACAGCAGGAAGAGGCTTGGTGAGGACATTAGCCAGTTGATCTTTCCCAGAGATGAAGCAAACATCAAGAAGTTTCTTAGCAACCATATCTCTAACAAAATGATAATCAATCTCTATATGCTTTGTGCGTGCATGATAGACAGGATTAGACGTGAGATATGTGGCGCCAATGTTGTCACAATGTAAAACTGGTCGATGTGGAGAAGTAACACCAAGTTCAGTGAGTAAAGATTGAATCCATGCTAATTCGGCTGCTGCATTGGCCACTGCTTTGTACTCGAATTCAGTACTTGAGCGAGAAACGGTTGGTTGCTTCTTTGAGCTCCATGACAGAATATTCTTACCAAGTAAAACACAATAACTGGAGGTGGATCTTCTATCATCCGGACAACTTGCCCAATCTGAATCTAAGTAAGCTGTGAGTTGCTTGGAAGAATTCTTGTAGATGCAGAAATAATAGGAGATTGTAGACTTTAAGTAGCGCAAGATGTGCTTCACTGCCGACCAATGTGATTCCCTAGGATCTTGCATAAATTGAGAGACCTTATTGACGGCATATGCTATATCAAGTCGAGTAAGAGATAGATATTGAAGGGATCCCACTGTGCTTCGGTATAAGGTTGGATCTGTGATAGTTGAACCTTCAAATCTACTAAGTATGGTGGAGGCGGACAAAGGAGTAGAAATCGGCTTTGCAAGCAACATATTGGTCTTAGTGAGGAGATCATTGATGTTGTTGCCACGATTGTTCCTCGGATAGGAGGGGCTCTGTCGTTGAGCTGTCCTCACACTCATCATCAAATGGGAACCGTTGAACGAAAACATCGCCACATAGTTGAAACTGGTTTCTCTCTTCTTGCTACTGCCAGTGTTCCATTTACCTTTTGGGACACAGCCTTTGAAACAGCCACATATCTCATATTCCTTCCAAAGTAACAAAGAAAAAGTCCCCATATGAGTGTCTTTTTCACCTCACTCCAGATTACAAATACTTAAAAATATTTGGTTGTGAATGCTTGCCTTTCCTCCGCCCATATCAATCTTCCAAACTCTCCTTCCGATCCTCTTCCTGCGTGTTAATTGGCTATAGGTAGCAAAAATCACCTTGGTTGCAAATGTCTTCATATCCCATCCGGTAGAGTGTACATTGCAAGACATGTTGTCTTCAATGAAAACAGTTTTCCATTCTCAACTTCATCACCAAACAGAGTCTCTTCTTCTCCTCAAACACCTTCGTCTTTATCGATTCCTTGTGTTCCATCCTTACCCTCTCAATATTCTGCATCTTGTCCAAATACACCAAGTTTTACATCTCCAAATTCATCAACTTCTACATCTCCATCAGCAACTACCACTACTCCTCCTAATCTTCAACCCCTTGCTTCTTTTGACCCTTCCTCAAATTCTGAGTTAGCTTCTTTACCTGAACCACTGTCCGTCCTTCCAACTCGAGTCCATGGCATGACCACACGGTCTCAGAATCAGATTTACAAACCTTACACATTTACTGATGGACGAGTGAAGTATCCACCTCCTCAAGCTCTCATTGCTTCCATAGCTGCACATGAAGATGAACCCACTTGTTTTTCTCAAGCCAGCAAACATCCGGAATGGCGTACAGCAATGAACACTGAATTTGATGCTCTTCTCAAAAATGGAACATGGTCTCTTGTTCCCTTCTCCCCATCCATGAACATAGTTGGATCAAAATGGGTCTTCAAAATTAAAAGGAAGGCAAATGGGGACATCGAACGGTACAAGGCTCGTCTAGTAGCCAAAGGGTTTCACCAACAACCTGGGATTGACTATGCTGAAACATATAGCCCAGTTGTTAAACCGATCACCATTCGCACTGTGCTTTCCATAGCTGTTTCTGCAGGTTGGGAGATTCGGCAAGTTGATGTCAGTAATGCGTTCCTCCATGGTCTTCTTCAAGAGACGGTGTATATGGCTCAACCTCCTGGATTTCAGCATCCTCAATATCCAACAGCTGTGTGCAAACTTCGCAAAGCTATATATGGCTTAAAACAGGCCCCACGCGCATGGTTTTCTCGACTAAGTGCTCAGTTGATTGATCTGAAATTCACTAGTTCCAAATCGGATTCCTCCTTGTTCATTTACAAAGCTCACGGCATCACTATCTTTGTGCTTATATATGTTGATGACATTATAATTACAGGTTCACATTCAATGGCAATCACTCAGCTCATCAATGATCTTCACTCATCTTTTGCCTTGACTATCTATCTAATCTGAATGTCTAACTCTAGAGTCCTAGTAGATTACATTCACAACTAGTCTAGAGTTAATCTAAATAGAAGTCTAACTAGAAGAGTCTTTGTTTAACTCTAAAGCTTTATCAGAATCCTTATTCAAGTCTATAGCATTATCTTTAGCCGAATAGGATTCTGATCCAATAGACAGTTGCTTATGTGGTTCCTCTAACGATTAGTTATAATGATTTCATTGTTCTTTTTACTACTCCTAGTTAGGTTGTTCCTTCTGTATATTTCCTATGTACTTTGGGGCACCTTACACTTTTATTTATTTTTTGATAAGTGTAATATTACTAAAAGCGCAAGTGCAACCAAATACACAGGGAGTATACAAGAGAAGCGACGAAGAAGAAGAGGAAAAAAGAACAAGGAAATCATTAAAGCTAATTTCTAAGGGAGCTAAAAACACAGCTGTCCAAGAAGAAAGGGAATAAAAGAAGAAAGTTTTGAGCTCCTCTATCGTCGTTTCTTGGTCCTCGAAAGTTTTATAACCTCGTTCCCTCCATAAGCACCACAAAAAGCAAAAAGGAACCATCTTTCACACAACAGCACTCCGAGAGCGGTTGCCCGTCTACCAGCAAGCGAATAAATCAACCACCGGAAGAGGCATAACCCAAGACAAAACGAAGCGGCTGAAGATAGCATTTCCACTGGAAGAACATTTATTGATTACTTTTTTTTTTTAAAAAAATAGATGCTTTTTCTTTTTAGTTTTAATTCAATGCTATCAATAATCCAATGACATCAATGGTGATGGTGTGATTGTCAATTGAAGTGGAGGAAGGTGGAGGTGAGAGTAATTGAGGCTGAAGGTGCCAGTAACAAAGGGAAGTAGAAGATTAAGTGGATAGATGAGGAGAGGCTGGGCCTGATTTTTCCATTTCTCCTTTTTTATGATGTAAAATCTATCAGCAAAGAAAAGGGTGAAAACCAATTATTCGTCTATGTATCACTAGAGGGCGAAAGAATAAAGTGGCATCAGCTCATGTTATTGGGTGAATTATTTGGATTGGACCAGTTTGATGCCCAAAATGGAAAGGACATTCTTGTTTACCTTAGGGGTGGCAATATAATGGTGATTATGCATTTTAAATGGGTACTCCTGTAGTGTGGTTACTGCTTTTCAATGCTTTGTTTTGAGAAATACATGAATTAAGAATTAGCAAGTTGGGTTTCATCACTCTTGTTATCCCTTTCTCTCCCCCCTTCCCCCTTTCTTAGTGCGTCTCTCGAGTGTGATTTAATCTTATGAACTGAGCTAATGTTCTTTTTTCTTTTTCCTTTTTTCCCAACGCGCTCTGCTGAGCAGGGAAGAGCACCTTATTGAATCATCTTTTCCATACAAATTTCAGGGAGATGGACACATACAAGGGAAGGTTGGTTTTTTAATTGCTTCATATATGGTTAACCAGAAGACACTTTCTGTTGCTTCTCATGGCTTTTTGAATTCACCTCCATATGAGAAACAAGTAATATAGTTTTGTGTTATTGTAGGAGTCAAACAACCAAAGGCATTTGGATAGCTAAGTGTGTTGGCATTGAGCCTTGCACAATTGCCATGGATTTGGAGGGTACTGATGGGAGGGAAAGGGGCGAGGTAATGAGATTTTTATTAGAATTTCTGATTTTATTTAAGAAGAGACTATAGGAGAAATGAAGCATAGTTATTACCAAAAGGGAGGGCTGTTAACCTTTCATATACTTTATGTGGCAAAAGTTATGGTGTTTTGTGATAAGAGTGGTATAGTAGATGCCAGAATTTAATCCAATATGGCTCTACTCATTTTGAATGCAAGGAAAATAACCAATTGTCGGCACATTCACATGCTCATGCACACATATCCACAATTAAAAACCTGTACTTGACCCAATCTTCATATATTTTCGTATACTCTAATAAGTTTGTTGCTTTATTTTCAACTGTAAGTGGTACATTTGTGGCATGATGTGATACACCCCAATTGATATGAGACTCATGAGAAAATATAATGGTGGAATTTTATTATTTTTGGAAGTCTAGTGGTGTTAGAAATTAGAATTTGGGTCCTGATAAATGAACTTTTTGGTTTGGATGAGTCTTGAAGTATTTTTTTTCGTGCTTTTAGGGATTTAGTAGGTCTACTAGGCCTATATGTAGGCCTTTATGGGGGTGCAATGAGATTTACATCACCTCAATGTAAAACTCAAAAGCAAATTAGATGTGTCCTGAGCTGTGCTTCCCGTCTTCCCTTTTTCTTTGTTCCTTCTTTTTGAATTATTTTTTCACTTATCACTTTTCTTATTCATCTTCCCTGCTCTAAGTTTTGTGTACCTTGATCACAAATTTGTGATTCTTTTGCGCAATTTTCTTCTGTTAGCTCTTCTTTTTCACTTGTTAATGTTCGTTGAGAACCAAAATTTGAATATTATCAAGGAAATCTTTGTTTTCCTCTCCCCTCTTTATTTTATGTATTGTGCAGAAAAAATTATGGGGGAAGTTGAAGTGTAAAAGAATTGTAGAGTTAAAAATAACCATGTCATTCGAGAGTAATCATCAACAAAAATTACAAAATATAGAAATCCATTCAAAGTAGAAATGCGTGAAGGACCCCATATTTCTGTATGGACCACATCAAAAGACTTAGATTGACGACTATGACTACTTCTCGGGAAGGAACTACGATGATGTTTCCCTAACTGACATGCTTCACACTCTAAACTAGACACTTGGCTTAAAGTAGGAATTGCTGACTTGAGTTTGGCCTAGAACGGGTGACCCAAACGAAAATGCCATTGGAGAGGAGAAACTGTAACACTCAAGATCGATGAAATGAGAGAAAAGAAGCCATCAAGATTCAGACAATAAAGACCGTCCTTCTCATGCCCCAAACCAATAATCTTCAAGGTCATGAGATCCTGAAAGAGAAATGAATTTCACATTGTAAGGCCTTAGTTGATTGGCTATCATAAAGCAAATTAAAAGGAAAATCTGGAACATAGAGACTAGATGCTAAGGATAAAGAATTGGTAGGATGAAGAACACCTTTCCCAACAACAGGTCAAGAAGAACCATCAGCTAAACAATGTGGTGTTGAGCAGGAATCAAATCAGAAAAAAGAGATAATATACCAGATATATGTTTGTTAGCACAAGAGTCAATGACCCAAGACGGGGATGAATTGGCCACACATGCAACATTACTTGAATCAGCTAATGTAGCAGTGGAAGAAGGAAGTGTAGTATGCAGGCGCTAAACAAGTTTGCTAAGCTGAGTGGTGAGTGCATCACGGGAATCAAAACCATGAGATATATGTCTAGAAGAAGTAGAAGTAGATAGGAGGGAGCTGTGGGATGAGTTAGTTGGGTTGATGAGCTGGTGGGAGATGCCTTGGTGTATTGGGGGAGATTTTAATGTGGTTTGATTTCCAAGCGAGAGATCAGGTGTTTCTGGTTATTCTGTAGCAATGGAGGAGTTTTCATAATTCATATTCATGCAGAACCTGGAGGATCTTCCGCTTGAAGGTGGTCAGTTTACTTGGTTGAATAATCAAGAAAATCAAACATGGTCTAGAATTGATAGATTCTTAATTTCTCCGGAATGGGAAGAACATTTTCCAGAAGTGACACAGAGGAGATTGCCAAGACTTATGTCAGAGCAATTTCCTTTGCTGTTGGATTGTGGGGTGCCTAGAGGAGGGAGCAGGTATTTTAAATTTGAAAACATGTGGTTGGATGTCCTATGAGTTTTAGGGATTACCAAGTTACGTTTTGGCTAATAAGTTGAAAGCTTTGCAGGCAAATTTGAAGAAATGGAATGATGAAGTGTTCGGTGATGTAAGGAAGAAAAAGAATGAATTATTGGAGGGTATTCGAGAGCTGGATATAATAGAAGAGTGTTGTTGCTTAGTGAAGGAGGAAAGGGAAAGAGAAAGAAATATGTAGAGGGAGTTGGAGAAAACTCTCCTTTTTGAGGAAATGAACTAGAGACAGAAATCACGAGCTTTGTGTTTGAAGGAGGGGGTGCAAAAACACAATTTTTATTTATTTATTTATTTATTATTATTATTATTATTATTATTATTATTATTATTATTATTATTTTATTTCTTTATTTTTTCCACAGGTTGGCCAATTAACATCGCAAATTCAATCATGTGGACTCTTTGAATACAAATTGTGCATTGTCCAAGAATCCTATGGAGATAAAGGAGTAGCATATAGTACATTTTTACAATAATCTGTATTTTGAGTAGTGTTCTTGGAGGCCAATGGTGGATGGTCTATCTTTCCTATCCATTGATGCGGATGAGAGTACTTGGTTAGAAAGAGAGTTTGAGGAGAACGAGGTGTGAGATGTGGTAAGGGATTTGAATGGAGATAAGGCGCCGGGTCTGGACGGCTTAACAGTGGCTTTCTTTCAGAAGTGTTGGGGAATATTGAAAAAGGATCTTATTGCTGTGTTTGCAGAATTCCATAATAGAGGACAGTTTGAGAAGAGTCTTAATGCTACTTTTGTTTCTTTGACTCCAAAGAAGACGTGTTGTGGATGTGAAGGATTTTCGCCCTATTAGTTTGGTGGGTGGGTGGGTGGGTGGGTGGGTGGGGGGGGGAGGGGGTGGGTAATATTATTTCCAAGATTCTCATGAACAGGTTAAAGTCAGTTTTGGGCAAGATTTTTTTTTTTTTTTTGATAAGTAATAAAAATATATTAAAAAAAAGTATAAGGCGCCCCTAAGTACACATGTAGTATACACTGGAACAACTAAACCAGCCCAAAAAAAGGAAAGAAAACCAGCTAGACCCTAAAACCCAAGACCCACATGAGGCACTCAACACTACATCATGTGAGCCTTCCCTTTCCAACACAAAGAGGGTGCGCTTGCATCGCTGTAGTGAATGGAGTTTTTCAAGTTCAACAGTTCTCTCATACCTTTGGTCTTTTAGCGCGCAACCATAGTTTTTTGATGAAACTCCTCATCAATGCAATCCAGGATAGCCAAGGACGGATCCTCGCCCTCATCACCATCCAACGCCCAATCCAAGGGCATGTCGAGATGTAAAACACCCAAAGGGTAAGGGGATTCTCCATCCTCCCCATACCAAAACTCGTCGCCCTGATCCCACGCTATGCTCTCCCCATCCGGGCCAAAGCCTACCGGCCACTTTTGAGAATGGATCAAACCATTAAACCCGTAATCCTCATCCTTTTCAACGTTAGGAGAGCCGCAACCACCCAAAAGGGAAGGAGTTCCTTCTACCCCAACTTCCTTAGCAACAAGAGTCGATGACGATGCGACCGACACTTTAGGGGAGAGAATGGGTTGCACTGACCGATTGAGAAACCCCCTATGAAGGAGTCCCCTCGCCGGAGAAGATTGCTTAACAACAGTGTTCATGGAAACTGCCTTACTGGGATCCTCCACCTTAGAGCACTGCAAAGATTTGGTCTCACCGGCTGGCTTTATTACCGCCCCTACGAACCATTAACACCATCTCAACCTCACGGTCCAGAGACTTCAACACCTCTTCAGCCGTATCCACCAGCCAAACAGAGCATTGAACACCCAAAAGAACATACCCAACAAAATCTTTCCTCCTTTCCTCTATCTACCTTATCTTCTTGCACTGAAAAGAAGAATTTTTTCACTTCCACGGAGAGATGCCGCTCCATATCAGCACTGCATGGTAACTCCGCGTGCAACCCCGCTCCACTACCAGCTTGAGGCCAGCACCAATCTAGCTTAGAATTGAAGAGCCAAAACTAAACCAGAAACACAACCAAACAACATAGAGCTATGCGAAAACCCAGCGCTGTCCGAGCTTTAAAGTAGCGAGAGAGAACGGAACCCTAGTGGTATGTGCCTTCACGCGCCACTACTGGGGTGAGAGATGAGAATGAAAAAAGGAGAGGGTTTTTTTTTTTTTTTTTTTTTTTTTTAAATCAGCCAAAATCCAAATAGACAAAATGCAGACGGATAGTGGCAATCCTCCAAGTGTAGAGGGTGAACAAAGGAAGAGTAGTTCATGTACATAATTCCGTGCTTTTGCTAAATATCAACATTACAAAAGAATTTCAACGAATTTTATTCTCTCTTTCTCTCCCTGTCACGCTCTGTCCCTCTTTCTTTCTTGGAGAACCCTGGCCCAAGTTACATAACGGTGGCATTAAAATGGGAGCTTGCCAAATTATTCCTAGGATTAATGAGTTCATGTTTTATTGATAGCTTGGTCTAGGGTAGATGTTGAACCTATTTGACATAGATTGTTGTTTTTCTTCCATGGTGAAAGTTAGTTTTAGGAACCTTGAGGCATGCTGACAAATACTTGCATTAGTGGATTTGGAAGATATTGATCATAATTCCTTCTCTGATTTTGAGAAAACCCAACATTTGAGCTTTTGCTTCCTCAACTGATGATTGCTTTTTATTTCTTTGGTCATTATATCCTACATGGACCATTTGAAACTAAATCCCTACCATTATCTATTTGAAGCTTTCTCAACTGGAAATCTTTACATCTTCGGCATTGTATGGATGCTACGGTCCTAGGCTTAACACTTTCCTTTTTTTGCATTGACTGAATATGGATTGTCACGCGATATACTTCTTTTCATTAATTTAATTAACACTTGAGTCTAACTTATAAAAAAATAAAATAAAATAACACTATAGTCCCTTTGCACTTCAATTTTATTAAGAGAGCCCTTTTTATACGAATGGGCTGTAAAAATGATGTTTTACAGCTTCCAATAAGGAGTTGACACATCATCTAAGAACATTAAATACAATAGACATGAAAGCACCGAAACTTCTTTTTTTTTTTTTGATAAGTAAGAAAAGTTTTATTAGAAAAAGAGTAAGACGTCCCTAAGTACACAGGGAGATTACATAGGAACAACCAAAGCCAACCCACAAAAAGCACCCAACAAAACCCTAAAGCCCAAAAGGAGCACCTGAGAATAGCCCACAAAGGAGCCCAATAAACCCACAATGAGGAAAGCCCTAAAACCCGAAAACCTGAAAACCTCAAGGGCACAAAACCCTACTACATGATTGCCTTGCCTTTCCCGCGCCTTGAGGGAGCGCTAGCATCGCTGTAATTAATGGAACTTTTCAAATTCAAAAGCTCCCTCTTTCCTTTGGTCTTTTGACGTGCTATCATCTTGTCCCGATAGAAGTCATCTTCCATGGCATCAAGGATTGCCAAAGACTCCTCGTCATGAACCCCGTCCAACATCCAGTCTAAGGGCAACCCATCCCAAAAATCATCGTCCTTCTCCCAAACAACTAACTCTCCATTAAGATCAAACCCGACAGGCCATTCCTGAGATTGAGAAAAACCATTTCCCTTTACGAATGAAGGAATGATGCAACATCCCGGGGGGGAGTGAAGCCCTATCATCCCAACATCCTTGGCCTCCCGAGACGCGGTGAGGGCTATCGCAGCCGGGTGAGGGTTGAGGAACCCCTTTCGAAGGAAACCCTTCTTCACAGAACCCGTAGAATTCTTCACCGGAGGCACTGCATCTACTTCCTTTTTAGTAGAACAGATAGGCGTCTTCGAAGCATCCAGGGAATCTGCTAACGGCCCTTCATTCCACTTCATTGAGTGACCTTCCTTGAGATCCCTAGCCTTTCGATAATATCTCTAGAAAGGTTTAGTAGACTGTATCGTAGGGAGAGAAGACGAATCTTCTCACCCAACTTAGCCGCCCCTGAGAGTGAAGAAAAAGGGAAGAAAGGTTGAGTCAACCCAGCACCAACACCAACTGAGTTGCTAGACAGAAGGACAGAAGCATCGGGACTAGGCAGCGTGACGGATTCAGTCGTTGGAACGAGAGGCAGATGGCTCGACACACTCCCAGAAGATGACACCCTAGAGCCACCCGAGATTCTGTCAACGCAGTCTCCGATGAAATCTTCGTCGTACCCATACCCACATCTCCAGTTGGAGCAAGATTCCGACAGCTAGGCCCACCCTCAGAAGAAGACAACCCCAGAGTCAACCTAGAGTCTGTCGGCGATGTCGTCTTCGGCCAAAGAGAGAACCCCAGAACGACCGTCGACACCGGACCCGCATCCTCAGAAATTTCTGTCTGAAACGATGCTTTGGTTTTGATTTTCGGCAAGAAGCAACCCAATCGAAATCTTTTCCGTTTGAGGCCTGATCTTGACCCGGACCAGCAAATCGGCCCAGAAGATTCCCAAGAACCCGGCCCAAAGCCAATTTGAAGCTGAGGAGCATCCTAGTCCACGTACTCAAATTTGAATTCAAACGAGATGGACCTCATGCAGAGTAAACAGTATGCATCTTCTTCTTACCCAGCGGACGACGAGGTAAACCTTTGTCCAGCGGATCAAACGAAGAGCTCCCTGACCATACTGTAGGCTTGGACTTCTTCGACGACCCGTGCGGTTGCTCCTCCAGGTCAAAGCAATTCACTGCCAATCTCCCGTCTTCAACCACCCTACACCATGATACCAGAAATAGGTCCAACCCATGCAGTTCTTCATCCGAACCCCGCAACCCAACATGCGTGCCGTGAGAGACAACTTTCCCCCGAACCACTGCCGCATATGATGGAGAAGACCCGCCCAGCCGACCGGAAGAGACACCCCTTATTTGAGTCCCCTTCAAAGAAGACGCCTCAGAACCCATCAACCGATCCCTAGGACCGAGGAAATTGATCTTCCACAGTTCCCTTGCAACTCGAGTCCAGCCCCAACTTTCACGGCCTTTAGGGAGCCAAATAGCCCCTTTTCGACCACCCTCAGCAAAGACTTCCACCTCTAGTAATCGGCCGGACTTGTTCTCACCCCCTCGAACCATCAATAGTTTCACATCCTCCTGGAAGTTCTTGACAAATTCCTTCGTTGAAACCTTCAAGGCCTCCTCTACAGAAGCCAAAAGCCAAGCTGAACCTTGAAGACAAAAATATGAACCCGTAGAACCCCTTTGTCCTCTCCTCCAAGCGCAGTTCCGGCACTTCAGCCTTTGCTGAAAAGGAAAAACTTTTGGCTTCCACAGAGAAGCACCGCTCCATCTGATGCAAATCTGAAGAGCTAGAAGAGGAGACACCCTGGAACCATACCCACAAAACAAACCCTCGGTACAACCAACCAGAACCCAGCACCAAGCGAACTCGGAGAAGAACAAACAGAGACAACCTGATTGACGCACCTAGAAGAAACGAACCAAACGAGACTAGCGGGATGTGCCTACACGCGCCATCGCTAGCAGGGGAAGGAAGGAGCAGGAGAGAGATTTTGTAGTTGAGGGGGAAAAGTATAGTTTTTAACCAGTAAAACTTCTTCACCGCACCGAAACTTCTTAAAAAATAAAAAGCACTTTCTGGGACGAAGTGGTACCAATCTTGAACTCATGGCTACCCCAATACTATAAGGATTCGTCCCCAGAGGCTAAACCAGTTCTCCAGCTTCAAAGAACCAGATCCGTTTCTTTGACAACATCTTTTCATCCTCATCCTCCTGGTGAATTGACCAAGAAGGCAACCCAAGCCTTGCCATAAGCAAACTTTCAAACCCCACCAAAGCCCAAAAAAACAAACGCCATATCTCGCTCCCATAAAAAACCACCAAAAATCACGGTTGAAGAAGAAGAAAAGCTAAACCCAATTCGACGTTATCATCATCTTCAATTCGGAAGCTTTTTTCAAGCTCTATGTTGGATGACGAAGGATATGCTATGGGGAAGAATGATTCTGTGTTGCAGACTCGGGTGGTGGGTGGTGGCAGAGGATCAGATGGTGGAGATGGAGGTAATAATGGTGGGTCTAGGTCTTTTGAAGGTAATAATCATGGGAGTGATAACACCGATGCAGTGATGCTTTTTACCAGAAGATGATTGAAGGGGAGCGGAGCTAGAAGCGGAATTGAAGGGGAGCTAAAGATCGAAGAAGAGGAGAGAGAGAGAGAGAGAGAGAGAGAGAGAGAGAGAGAGAGAGATAGACAGACAGAGAGAGGGGCAAGATAGGTGTTTAATTTGTTTCAAAGGTTGGGTGTTTTGATGTTTATTGTATTTTTTTGGTTTTTGATGACTTGTCCACTTCTAATTGGTTGCTGTAAAATGAGGAATTTACCGCCCATCCTTATAGAAGGTATTCTCTTTTATTAATGGTATATGTTTCTGAATATTTTTGAAATTTTGAGGCCCACTCAAATTTCTCAATTCCTTTAATTGGTATCTGTGTGTGAGCAACAGGATACCTCAATGGGAATTTCTTCCGTTCTGGTGGTGTTTTTTTTTTAAATATTTTTTTGTTTGTTTTCTCTCACTTCCAGGATGATATTGCATTTGAGAAACAAAGTGCTCTATTTGCCTTGGCAGTTTCTGATATTGTGCTGATAAACATGTAAGTTTTTATGATTTAAGCATTTTTTTTAATATTTAATCAAACCCATGAGTCTTTAAAAAGGACTGCTTTTCGTGAAAACAGAGGCTGTTCAAAACAATGAGCCTTTGGTTTGGAATCTCTTATACAGATACATGGAACATAAATATGCTTATTTAGGATTTTATGTACACTTGTAATGAGGAATCGTGTTAGATTCCAACTGGAGATTGAATATCTTTACAGGTGGTGCCATGATATTGGTAGGGAGCATGCTGCCAACAAACCTCTTCTAAAAACAGTTTTTCAGGTACTGTATAGCCATGTTCTTTCCAGTCAACATTTCTTGGTTGGTGTATGACCTTCTGGTTACTGTACTATATGTAGGTCATGATGTGTTTGTTCACTCCCCATAAATCAACCCTGCTGTTTGTTATACGTGATAAAACAAAGGTCTGCACTAAGTAAACTTATTCTCTACATGTTTACAATTACTTTGGGTCTTTTATTCGAATGCACTATTTTTTTCATATTAATCTTTGTAGTCTTTATGGCTTTCCATGTAGACCCCACTTGAACATTTGGAGCTTGTTTTAAGGGAAGATATTCAGAAGGTTGTCTTTTATTTTTACAGTCAGATTTTTGCCCCGTTCTCTTTATTACTTTTTTTAGTATTTCTCAGAGGTTGTATATTCTGCAGATATGGGATGCAGTGCCTAAGCCCCAGGCCCATAAGAATACTCCTCTTAGTGAATTTTTTAATGTAGTATACTCTCTCTCTAATTGGTCAGTTGTTCACATTGTTTTGTTGGTAATTAATTTTATGTGTTGATTTACTTTCTTTGACATGAAGGTTGAGATCACTGCTTTTTCCAGTTATGAGGAGAAGGAGGAGAAGTTCAAAGAGGAGGTAATCTGTTTAATATAAGAAGAATCTAAAGAAGTTTGTTTTCATACTGTCCAGATTCATTTATAGATGTACACACACATGTATAATTTTCTCTATTCTTCTTCACTTGAAGGCCTCCTCTGCTGTTTTTCCAATTGTTTCTGGAAATTTTTTATTCTTTATCGTGTAAACCACGTTGTGCCTTGATTGTCTGAGCTACTTGTATGCTTCTCTTGTAGTACAGTGATGATTGTTTGGATTGTTTAATGAATTATCTTATTTCTGGAAGTTTAAATTCTTGCAATAAATGGAACTTAACTCCTTAACATCTAGGCCTCATTTGATCAGTCCTTAGAAAATTTCCATTCTTCTTGATTTTAGAGTGGAATATATAGGCTTACAGCTATATGTTCTGTCTTATACAGGTTGCTCAACTAAGGCAGCGATTTTTCCATTCTATTTCTCCTGGAGGGCTTGCTGGTGATAGGCGCGGTGTTGTCCCTGCTTCTGGATTTTCGTTCAGTGCGCAGCAGATATGGAAAGTTATAAAAGAGAACAAGGATCTGGATCTTCCTGCTCACAAGGTCTTATATTTTATTCTGACTCCCTCTTTGTTTTTTTTTTTTTTTGGAAGTGATTGTGTCTTCACATGCATTGATCTGTTTGTTTATCAGATAATGGTTGCCACTGTCCGGTGTGAAGAGATTGCCAATGAGAAGTTAAGTCGCTTGACCTCTGATAAGGTACACCTTTGTTCATCCTATTTTCCCGGAGTTGCTTCTAGATTAATTTGGAATTTTCTTTTTCCATATTAGTCATTATTGAATTTAATTCAGGCTTGGTTGGCACTGGAGGAAGCTGTTCAAGCAGCTCCAGTATCCGGTTTTGGGAAACAGCTCAGCTCAATTTTAGAAAAATATTTTTCAGAGTTAGTTCCATTCTGCTTATGTCTTTTATATATTCAAATCTTTAAATATGCCAATTTTCCTGGGAAATATTTTGTCCAACTCTGCATGATATCATGGAAGGTTTGTTCTCTTTTATTAAATGTTTTGAACAAGGTAAGTACTCCTCATCTCTCCTGTCTACTACCTGTGTACATGGGTTGCGCATCTCTGCTCTTTCTAATGAAATTGACTTACTTATAAAAAAAAGGTAAGTTCTCCCCATAGTCTTTGTTTCCACTGTATTTTAGTTAGTTTTGTTCCTGTAAGCTCATTGCACCCCTACATTTGGCAAATGGGAAGGTAATGTTACTTTAATTCATGGCTTCAGATAGTTATCCTATTCTATCTGAGCTCAAACACTGGTACCACTTACCATATAGGGGATTCTACAGTATCAGTTGGAAACTGTGAACTACATGCTCTGATTATCTAGTTCTCTATCCACCTCTTGCTTTATTATATGAATCTGAATGCATCCCTCTTCTGCCCATTGACCATCATTAATTTACCCCAATAAGATTCAGCCAGGCGCTCCTCAATCTGGGGTGGTTGTTCTATATATAGATCTAACTGTTGATTGTATAGTCTTGGACTATGTTCCTTTTTAGAATTGATTTGTGAGTTCTAACCTTGCTTGTGGACTCAATTCCTCTCCCCTCCCCCCCCCCCCCCCCCCCCCCCCACCCAACGACCCAAACAGATATGACATGGAGACAGCATACTTTGATGAAGGTGTACGAAATGCAAAACGACGGCAACTGAAGTCAAAAGCATTGGATGTAAGACCTCACTCTTTCTCAATTGTTATCTTAGTTTCAATTGTTACACACAGATTCATTTAATTTATTGCGTATTTTTTCTGGATAAATAATTTTATGACTTGTAATGGACTTTGCTGTATTAGATCTCTTGTAATGGGTTTTGGGCTGTGCTCGGCGATTCGAGTGTTGGTGCTCAATCTGGTTCTCGTTTCAAGCTTTTGGTGAGGTTCCCTGTGGTTGAGTTTTGGTGGTCCTGGGCTGTTGGTGCGTGGTACGGTTCTGGTAGTCTTCTCTGCTGTTCTGTTCAGACGGTGAATCAGTGGAAACGCTCACGTGATTTTGGTTCGGTGGGGTGAATTTCTGGTAGCGTGGATTTCTCATGAATTTCTGGAGTGGTCTTCTCTCGCGGTTCTGGAGTGGCAGACTGGTGTGGTCGTTGACGTCAATGACAATGACCTAGGAGTTGCTGCATTCTTGACAATTGTTGGTGCAAATTGCGTGATTGTGATATGCAGTGGTTCTTTTCGTTCTTCTTTGCGTAGATCTTGGTGGAAATTGCATTTTGTTTACTGCTACGGATGTCGCTTCTGGCGCTTTTGTTTCTGGTTCCTGTGCTTTGGTTTTAGAATCGGAATTTCTTTTGTTGCAGTGTGAGTGTTCTTCTCTCTGGTGGCTGTTGGCGGTGATCTAGTGTTATTCTGGTGTGGCGTGGTGCAGTGTGTTTTGTTGTGGCTATGTGTGTGTGGTGCTTTCTCCAGGAATTGTTTTTTTTTTTTCAAAAAAAAAAAGAAAAAAAAAAGAAAAAGAAAAAGAAAAGGTTTTGAAGGAGTATTTTGGGTGAATCATAGAATGGGTTTCCGGTGGGTGCTCTTCTCCTCTGTGTGGTCGGTTGCTTCTGATGCAGTCCCTTGCTGTGGTGTCATTCCACAGTGAGCGTGGAATCCTTGGTGGTGCGTTGGCGTGGACAAGTTCAGAATGAGTCCCTTTGGTGTGGTCGATTTTGTGTGAGCGGCCGATTCTGGGTAGTAGCCGATTCCTATCGATGATTCTGGGTATGATCCGGTTCTGATCGGTGATTCTACGTTTTCAGGTTCTGGGTAGTAGCTGATTCCAATTGGTGATTCTAGGTATGATCCGGTTCTTATCAGTGATTCCAGGTTTTCAGGGGGAGTAGTTCCCATTCAAGGTTTTCAGGGGGAGTGTTCCTGTTCAAGGTTTTCGTTGCTCTTGGTTGTTTAGGAGGAGTAGTCCCATTTAGAGAAAGAAAAAGAATCAAACTCAAGATTTCAGAATCTTCCATCTTGAGTTTGAGGGGAGATGTTAGAATATATGAAAAAATTATATTTGGTTGATATTGTAATATTCTCTATTTACGGTGAATTGTAATCAAATCATAGGGATTTGATTATCATATTAGTATTTACTCTAAACCCTATAAATAGGGATCTTTGTATTGTTAACGGGGAAGTTAATAAGCACAATGTAACTCTTTGGGCTTTACCCTGTGGATGTAGGTTATAGACCGAATTACGTAAATTATCCGTCTCTTTTCTCTCTTTTGCTTCCACTAATATTCAATTTATTATTTAGTCCAATTGGACAGTGTGGGATAGTCCGTTGAAGATCTCTTATTTGGATTTATTTAGTATTGCTCAGAGAAAAGATGCATGGGTGGTGGATTACATGCAAGTTCGAGAAGGGATTATCGGTGGAATGTAAGTTTTACTTGACCAGTTCAGAATTGGGAGGTGGAGGTGGTCGTATCTTTATTTGAGAGGTTGTATTCTTTCAAATTGAGACAACGAGAGGAGGATGTAGAGTTTGAAGTGAAGTCGTTTTATCAAGCGTTAACTAGCCAAAATTGATCATCTTTTCCTTGGAAGAGTATATGGAGAATAAAGGATCCTTTGCGGGTGGTGTTTTTTGTGTGGACAACAACATTAGGGAAAATATTGATGCTTGATAATTTGAGAAAGAAGAATGTTGTGGTGGTTAAGTGGTGTTGCATGTGCAAGAAGAGTGGGGAATTCATTGGTCATTTACTGATTCATTGTGAAGAGCAAGGAAATTATGGAGCTCCATCAGTGGGTTATGCCTAGAAGGGTGATTGACTTGTTGCTCAGTTGGAGAGGACTTGTTGGGTGTGGTACAACTATGGAAGTATGGAGGTTGGCTCCATTGTGTTTACTGGAGTGTCTTTGGCGAGAAAGGAATGCTTGGAGCTTTGAAGATGTAGAGACCTCAGTGATAGAGTTGTGGAAGATAATGTTCAACACTTTCTATACTTGGATATATATGCACATCATAGTTTGATTGTTTCTAGTTTTGTAGATTTTTTGAATTTGTCTTCTTCTTTTTCTTTAGATTAGGGGTTCTCTTGTATATTCCATGTGTACTAGAGTTGCGTCTCTTTGCGCTTTATTTATGATAATGAAATTACATATCAATTTTTTTTTAATCATTTTCTATCAGTTAAGCTCTTGGGATAATTGGTAATTTAATATAGTATCAAAACAAAGGTTCCAAGTTTGGACCTCAACTTTATATTGTAGATCCCATTTAAATATTTCACGTGTTGGGTTATACCTAACAAGGGAAAAGTCCTGGTCCACATGTAAGGGTGTGTTTAAGAATATTAACTAAATGATTAAATTCATCATTTTCTATCAGTTTAAGCTTTTGAAATAATTGGTGATTTAACAATCATAATATCTCACTTGTGTATATGAAGAATGATTGCCAATTTCTCAAATTCCAAAGCAACAAATAGACATATCCTTTGATGGACTATGGGATACCATTTTTTTTGCATTTCAAGAGGTTTATGGTTGTTGGGCTTTTATCAAATCAAGGTCTTGTTATATTGCCCATTTTGGTCTTAGAAATAATACTGTTCATATTCTGATATGGAATATAAGACTTTTTGTGCTTAAAGTTGAGTTATAGAGAAGTAGACCTATTGTTAGTTTGCAATTCTATGGTTATGTTTTATTCTTAATTGATTCTTGCTGCCTTATGACTTGTCCAGTTTGTTCACCCTGCTTTCACCACCTTGTTGGGACATCTGCGTTCTAAAGCTCTCGAGAGTTTTAAGAGTAGATTGGAGCAGTCACTGAACAAAGGAGAAGGGTTTGCTGCATCTGTTCGTACTTGTACTCATTCTTGTTTGCTCGAGTTTGACCAAGGATGTGCAGGTAGTAAAAAATGAAAATTTAATCAGTACAACATACACATACTTATGCAGAAATTATGTTTGTGTCAATGCTTATTCTAGATGGAATTAGGGTTGTACTCTCCCTGTTCTGGAACATTCTCTAGTTGCTTCGTACTATGTATTTGTGACATACTTTAAATTTGATGTGCAACATGTCAACATTAGAGAATTTTGAATAAGCACTGTGAAAGGTTGAATTGACAACTATGCTGTCTCTGTATATTTCTTTTTCTTAGCTACTATTGCTGTCTATGTAGTTTGTAGAAATTGGGTCTTATTTTGTGCAAAGGTATAGATGTATGATTTGGAATTTGCCTAAGTCTTTGTTTTTTACATTATTGTACAATTGGATGATACTAGCCTTTGTTAATGTCCCTTTGACTCATTTTTTTGGATTTTATTGATCTTTTGAACGTTAGATTGTAATGACCGAGGGAATCTTTGATATGCTTCCTTAAGTGTTCTCAACTTTTTTTTAATGCTTGAAGCACATGATTTTCTTTTTGATTTATATTTTCTTATACTCATCTTGTGATGGTTACTGTTGTTTGATATAGATTTTGGGTTTCTGCCTTTCTGGTGCATCTTTTTACATGATTATTTAGTGTTGCTGAAAGTTTTTGTTGAAACGCAGAGGAAGAGGAATAATTCTTATTGCATTATCACCTCATGCGATTACGTCGTTTAAATAGAGAAACCATAGAGAAACCCTACGAACTAATATGGAAAGAAAATAGACAATACATCAGAATAAATTAGAGAATAAAATCAGGACCCAATATGGAAAGGTCCGTTATTTTCAACACTCCCCCTCAAGCTGAGGCATAGATGTCTCGCATGCCTAGCTTGGATAAGGCTGAATGAAGAGTACCACTAGAAACACCCTTTGTCAACATATCCGCCAATTGTTTTCCAGTCTTCACATATGGTGTGCAGATGATACCTTCTCTGAGTTTTTGTTTAATGAAGTGTTGATTAATCTCAACATATTTGGTTCGGTCATGTTGGACTAGATTATGAGCAATACTGATGGCTGTCTTGTTGTCACAATACAGTCGCATTGAGTCCTTGGAGTCAAACCCAATCTCTGTCAAGAGTATTTTCAACCATAATATTTCACACACTCCTTGGGCCATAGCTCTAAAGTCCGCCTTTGCACTAAATCTGGCAACCCCAGATTGTTTCTTGCTCCACTATGTAACCAAATTACCTCCCATAAATGTACAATAACTTGATGTAGACCTTCGATTTGTAATCGAGCCAGCCCAATCTGCATCTATATAGACTTATATTTTCAAGTGATTATGTGGAGAAAAGAACAGTCCCTTACCCTATGAGGATTTTAAGTAGTGAACAATGCGATAAATAGCTTCCATGTGAGACTCTCTCGAGAATGCATGAATTGACTCGCCACACTAACAGCATATGCATTGTCTGAACGGGTATGGGATAGATAAATCAATCTCCCAACCAATTGCTGATATTTGCCCTTATCCACAAAGGGGCTATCGGCACATTCTCCCAGTTTAACATTTACCTCTACTGGATTGTGAGTAGCTTTACACTTGAGCATTCATGTTTCCTTAAGAAGATCGAGTATGTATTTTCGTTGAGAGATAAATATACCATGCTTTGACCTTGCTACCTCAATGCCCAGAAAGTACTTTAGAGTCCCCATGTCTTTTACTTCAAACTCATTTGCAAAGCGATGCTTTAAGTTTTGCATCTCCCCATCATCATTACCTGTCAAGACAATATCATCAACATACACAGTTAAAGCTGTTACCTTTCCTTGAGAGGAATGCTTGATGAAAAGTGTATGGTCAGCCTGACTCTGCTTGTAACCAAATCCCTGCGTAGCCTGGGAAAACCGCTCAAACCATACTCTTGGAGATTGTTTCAGACCATATAAAGCCTTCTTTAGTTTGCACATTTTTCTTGCTGAGGACGAATCTTCCAATCCTGAGGGAATTTCCATGTAAACTTCTTCTTCTAGGTCTCCATGCCGAAATGCATTTTTCACATCAAATTGATGTAAAGGCCAATCCAAGTTTGTAGCGATAGATAATAGAACCCTAATTGAGTTCATCTTTGCTACACGTGCAAATGTTTCCTTCTAATCAATCCCATAGGTCTGGGTAAAGCCTTTTGCAACAAGTTTGGGTTTGTAGCGTTCCACAAAACCATCGGCCTTATGCTTGATAGTGAACACCCACTTGTAGCCAACAACCTTCTTTCCATTAGGTAATTTGACCAAATCCCAAGTTTGGTTCTTGTGAAGAGCTTCCATCTCTTCATGCATCGCTGTCTTCCATTTTGGATCACTAAGTGCCTTTTGTAGATTTCTAGGAACAAACATAGAAGACAATTTGGATACAAAGGAACGATATGTGAAGAGAGATGTTGATAAGAAACAAAATCAGAAATTGGATGGTGTGTACATGACCAAACTCCTTTGCGTTGTGCAATGGGCAGACTTATATCATTGAAAACAGGTATTACAGAATTCATATCAAAAGTAGACGGAGTAGTACCTGAGCCCGAATCAGATGTTTGGCATGTAGCATCAGGAATGGTCTTAGCTTTCTGGCGTCTGGACTAAACTCTTAACTCTTCCACAGGTGGTGCAGATGGCTTATCAATAGGTTTAGATGGAGACTCATTAGTAACCTGTTGTTCTTGCTCCAGCTTTGACATAGGAGTAGGGATAGGTAACGGAGTCAAAAAATCCTCTTCATCAATCTGACTCTCCCCCGGAAGAGGAGTAGGGGCGGACGAGAAGTAGGATTGTTGCTTAAAGAAAGTGACATCCTTAGAGACAAAGTATTTTCTGGATGGAAGGTGATAACATTTGTACCCCTTTTGAGTGGGAGAGTAGCCAACAAAGACACATTTGAGTGATCGGGGGTCTAACTTACTCCTAGTAGGACCATGAATATGGACAAAGTAAATACAACCAAAAACTTTTGGATAAACACCTTTTGCAGTAGAGAGAGGTGGGGACAGTACCTCAAGGGGTGGAAATCTAGTACCCGAGAAGGCATCCTATTGATGAGATATGTAATAGTAAGTAAGGTGTCCCCCCAATAAGATTTGGAACATGCATGTCAAACATAAGGGAATGAGTTACTGCTAACAACTGCCGATTTTTCCGTTTAGCCACACCATTTTGCTGCGGAGTATCAACACACGTGGTTTGGTGGATAATGCCTTGTTCACGAAAATAGGCCTCGAGATTACCAGACATATATTTGCCCCCATTGTCAGAGTGAACAATTTTAATCGTGGCATTGAACTGAGTTTGAACTATCTTATAAAACATCTGAAACACAGAAAACACAGCACTTTTGTCCTTTAACAAGTAGACTCATGTGGTCCGGGAAAAATCAATAAAAGACACAAACTACCGATAACCAGATAAAGAAACCATGTGTGAAGGACCTCACATATCAGTATGAACAAGAACAAAATGTGCATCACTTTTATTGATACTAGGAGAAAAAGATACATGATGGTGTTTTGAAAGTTCACAAGTTTCACATTGAAACTTAGAAACATTATTATGCAAAAATAACATAGGAAACATGCGTTGCAAAATTAAAAACGAAGGATGCCCTAAACATTGATGCCAGAGCCAGATTTTAGCTACCGAGTCATTCGCCCGAGTTGTATGATAAGCCTATATGAGCCGACCATGTGTGTCGAGCTGAGAGTCCAGATAGTACAGGCCATCCTTCAAGCTACCACTACCAATCATCTTCCTCGTGGCTAGGTCTTGAAAAAAGCAATAGTAAGAATAAAAGATTACACGACAATTCAGCTCAATGGTAATACGTGCAATGGATAAAAGATTATCGGCAAGGTTAGGGACATGAAGAACAAAGGCCAAGGTCATAGAAGGGGTCATAGAAACAGATCCTTTACCCGATACTGGGGACAGAGAATCGTCAACTATTCTAACTTTGTCTCTGTCTGAACAAGGATTATATGATGAAGATACAGGAGACATACCAGTCATATGGTCAGAGGCACTGGAGTCAATGACCAACGGATCATTAGGTGGAGTAGTAGATGCATTTAGAGCAATGGCCAAATTACCTATAAGAGCGAAGGATGATGCTGCAGTTGTAGGTGTGTCCAATCGAGACATAAGTCGACGAAGTCCTTCTACCTCGTCTTTACTCAGTACCCCTATATCTGTAGTAGAGGAAGAACTATCAAGTGTGGGAGTGGCCATCTCACCTGCGGAAGTATGATGGGCTGGAGGTTTGAATCTTCCACCTATGCGACCCCCACAACCTTGGGTAGGACAGCCTTGAAGCTTTCTACAAGTCTCCCGAGTATGTCTTGACCTATTATAGTGGTCACAAAATAATTTATCTTTGTCATCCGAAGTCACATCTGCTGTTTTGTCCCTATCTAGAAATTTGGAACTGTTGCTCTAAGTGCGTTGAGATGCCCCCACTGGAGCGGATTAGGACTGTGAACTGGAATGAAGCATAGTGCTACGATGACTCTCCTCATTTTGAATGTAAGAAAACACCTATTGTAGTGATGGAAGAGGCTCCTTCCCAAAAATCTGAACCCGCGCTCGATCATACTCGGAATTCAATCCACCCAAGAACTCATAGATGCGTTCTTCTTCAATCATCTTCTTAATTTGAGCGGCATCAACAGCGCGCATAGGCTATAAATTCTGATAATGATCAACTCCTGCCACAAACTACAGAGTTTATGAAAATGAGCGGCTACTAGAGAATCACCTTGCGTGAGGCCATGGATCCGGCACTTCAAGTCATACTTCAGTGCAGCATTCCCCACTTTGGAATATGTCTGAACAATAGCATCCCAAACTTCTTTGGCCATATGGAGGAATAAGTACCCTGATTGATTTCTGGTTGCATTGAATGTAGTAACCATGACATAACTGTGGAATTTTCTGCTTCCCACTTATCATAAGCGGGATTATTGGGTTGTGGTTCTTGAATTCTGCCATTCAAGTATCCCATCTTCCCTTTGCTCTTAATAGATAAAAGAGTTGATTGTGACCGAGCAAGATAATTGAGCCCATCTAATTTGACAGTTGGGATTTGAAGAGTTGGATTTTCACCAAGGGAGGTCACCACCTGACTCTCTAACCTTTTCGTCTGATTTGTCTCCAACATTTTTGAATAAGACATCCTACCAACTATAGTGCTCCAACACAAACGGTGGACTCAAAAAAATTACAAGGAAAAAGAGAACTAGAAATTGAACCATAAAAATAGATTATTCATTCTGCAATCAAGTTTTTTTTTTTTTTTTTTTGCCTAAACTACAGGTCGTTTAGCAGGGTGAACGACAAACTTGGAACCCTTTTTGAACGACATGTCGTTTAGTCAAGCTGAGGCAGAATCATCTGGCCATCGCTGGAGCTCCACGCCCCGCTGCTCACGTCTGCCAATAGGCCTCAAAAACTCCAAGGTGAACCAGAACTTGCCGAACAGAACAAGGAAGGCGACCTTGTTTACAATCGATGCATCAAACACACTGAGTAGTGTTCGGGATGGATTGGTGTTCACCAAAAAACGCCGCCGTTCGTCGGAGGGACGGCCCAAAGAACGCTGTTAATACCTTCTGTGGGTTATGCGACCTAGATTATGGTGAGCCATATCTAGTTGCACAATCCCAAAGGGTAGGCGCAGCTTGACCGTGGTCTGGTAGAGAAGTATAGGAAACGAATGGAGAACCCAAGCACCCAGAAACTAACGAAACCCTAGGTTGGCTCTGATACCGTGTTGAAACATAGAGGAAGAAGAATAATTCTTATTGCATTATCACCTCATGCGATTACATCGTTTAAATAGAGAAACCATGGAGAAACCCTACGAACTAATATGGAAAGAAAATAGACAGTACAATCAAAATAAATCAGAGAATAAAATCAGGACCCAATATGGAAAGGTTCGTTATTTTCAACAGTTTTGGTATCTACTTTTCTTACATGTTTGCATGGTGTTGTGTAAAAGTTAAACCCTTGTTTAAAGGATGTTATGGGTCTTCTTGAACCTACCTCTTTTACTTGCCTTGAAAGAACATTATTTCCTCTGATTTAAGATTTTAACTGGATATCTTATATGTTTTCTATCAATTCCAGCTTTTTAATTGTTTGGCATGATTGATATTCAAATCCTTTGTGTATGTTAATCCATCGTACAGTCAATGCCTCCTATAGGTGACTTGCTATGTTCCACTTTCAGATGCTGCCATAAGACAGGCTAATTGGGATAATTCAAAAGTCTATGACAAACTTCACAGTGATATTGATGGGCATGCATCATCTGTTCGTAGTGCAGAGTTGTCGAAAATGATAGCCATTTATGAGGTATTGTTCTTGATTAATGCAATGAGTGAATACTGCTTTCTAGACCAGGTTGTTCTTCAAATCATGTCCATAATGATATTTTGAGCCAAATCACTAACACTCTATTTGGAACCAATTCACGATTGAATTGAATTTAATTCATTCTGATGAAAAATTGTCTATTGCTTCTCCGACAATGGCGTTAGTCTAGTCTTTCTTTTTTGGTATTCTGCGATGGGTGTATGGAGTTGGTTCTCTGTGGAAGCTAAGTATTTTGAGTTTTGGGTGGATAGAGTTTGAGTTGGTTGTGGGCTACCATGGAAGAGTTTCTTCTAGCAGTGCCCTTGATGGAGTTTCTAAAATCCTCCAGGGTGGGTTCTAAAGACTTTATCGTCCGAAGGTGTGTGAACAAGTTCGGACGATATTTGGCTGTCATGGAATACGGAGGTGGCGGTCAGAGGGGCTTTGTGGTTATTCTGGAAGGTAGAGGTGGTAGGGGATGGGTTGGTTTTGTGCTTGAGTTGCAGAAGGTTCTAGAAACCTTTCAGACTTCCATCGGTGATGGTCAAAACACTCTTCATTCTGGGGAACCCCTTGGTGGGTACTCTTTGTCTGTCCACAAGGTGAACCCTTTAGTGCCTTCGGTGTTGGTGGTGTGTGCGCCGACAGGGGAAGCTGTCAAGATGTCTTATGGTGTTGAGGTATTGGTTGGACCGAGGCAGTATACGGTGGGTTCCAATGCTCTTAGGAAGGGTTATACCTGTTGCTTTAGTGTCGCAGGCTCAAAAGGCCAACGACTGTGGTGTGCTTGGAGATGCGAGAAATCCCTAGTTTCACACTGGTACATTATGTGTTGCAGATAGTGGGAGTGAATCGAGGGGGGACAAGGACGTCAGTGGGGCTGTTCGTACTTTGAGAAAACAGCTGGAGTTTTTGAAGGGGGAAGGTGACATGGTAATTGAGGAGTTGGACGTGGCCAGTAGATAATTGGGCTGGTAAAAATTATTAGTTCGAAACAGGATGTGTTTCCAGCATTGGAGCCCAATCACAACGAGGGTCCAACCTTCTCAAACACCCTTTGGTGAAACACTAGGCACAAAACCATTATGGTTGGTCCAATTTAATTTGCCAGAAAAAAAAATAATGAGTAAAACGTGCATTTTGGCCCAGTTTTAAACCCGCGCTTAAGTGGATGGTGAAGGCAGGGGCTGGCCCTACTTCTTCTTCGGGCATGGGTTGGGGTGTGGGTGCAGGCCCTGAGTGTGCGTGCGTGAGATCCGCCAATCTTGTTGGATCTCTGACAGCCTCACCATCAAATTCTGATGATCATGGTGCTTATGTGGGAGATGTTCGGAAAGGAAATCAGAGCATCATTTGGGGGGAAAGAAAATCCTGACGATTGCCCTTTGTCTACCAGTGGCTTATTCGAACACCCAATCGAAGCCGATCTCTCTCGAACCTTCGGATATTGCTGGTAAGAGGCTGCGATGGTCCTTATCAGTCTTGGCCCTTCCCGATGTGGGTGTTTGTGGTGAAGTTTCTATTCCTGGAGGGATGCCTCGATTATTCTGGCATGTTGGTTCCAGCTACGACACTGTAGCCGACACTAAGCCCTCTAGAAATGGTGGTTTTGGCTGCTTTAGTGCCAGTTAAGTTCTCTGTACCTAATCTGGTCCCCATAGGTGAGGTGATGATGAAGCTCTTAATTCTTCAGATTGGGCAATTATTGTAAAAGTGGGGAAGCGGGTTTTCTTACCGGATTTCTTTCATTCTAAAATGTGACCCGCCTTTTCTGGATATGGATGATATGGATTTGTACAGTGGGAAGATCCCATTTTTTGTAAGCCTTTGTGCTCTTGCCCCCTGTTGTAAAGGAGAAACCTTATAGGCGGGTCCATATCATCCATATCCAGAAAAGGCGGGTCACATTTCAAGAATATTGAACCACGGCCCACATGACTCCCAACCACATCAAAGGATATAATTCCTTTCCCCTTATCAACAGGGGAAAGAACCCATTTTTTGAAAGCCTTTGTGATCTTGCCCCTTGTTGCCTCCAGTTCCAAATTTGTCAATAGATAAGAGAGAAGAAAGAATTGAAAAGATTGTCTTGTTATTTCGATTCCTTATGAAGCCTAAATTGCTATCTTGGAATGTGAGAGAGTTGAATGAGGGGGATAAGTGCCTTAGTGTTAGGAATTTGCTCAAAGAGTGGAAGAAATATGTTATTTGTGTTTGGGAAACTAAACTGGAGCATTTGTCTAGTAGCATTATGCGTAGTTTATTGGGATGCCAAAACATGGATTGGTGTTGTTTAGATTCTAAAGGGGATTTTGGTGGGATTTTGCTTATGGTATAAGAGGGTGGTGAAAAAAAATCAAAGTGTGTAGGGGGAGTTTATTGTTACTTGTTCTTTGAGAAATCTTGAAGATCACTTTTCTTTAGCTTTTGCGGGTATCTATTGCCTTAACTCCGATTGTATTAGAAAGTATTTATGGGATGAATTGGCTGGTTTGCTTTGTTTGTGGAGATTTTAATGTCACTCGTTTTCCTAGTGAGAGGTCGGGTGAAGCCCTTTTTTATCTAGCTATGGTGGAGTTCTCAGATGTTATTTTTGATCTATCCCTGTTGTAAGCTGTACTTTACGTGATCGAACAACCGGGATCCTCCCTCTTGGTTTAGAATTGACAAATTTCTCATCTCTCCTGAATGGGAAGCCCAATTTGCTGAATTGTCTCAGAAGAGGTTAGCAAGATTTTGCTCGGACCATTTCCCTATTTTTCTGGATTGCGGAGGCTTTCACAGAGGTAGAAGGTATTTCAAATTCAAGAATATTTGGTTAAAACCAAAGGGCTTTATAGTTAGGATGAAAGAAGGGTAATTCTAGAAGTCCCTCCAAAATGCGGTGGCTTTTAAAATCACCGTTTGATCAGAGTTCAATAATGATCAATCACATGCCCAATGATAATTTTAAAAGTCACATTATTATTGGAGGCAACAAGAGTCACACAAGTGGGACTTCTAGCATTACTCAGTAAAACAATCGTAGACATCTTACTACTTTCAACCTTCCCCAAGTTTTGTTTTGGCTCGCAAATTTAAGGCATTGAAAGCTGATTTAAACTCTGGAATGAGGTGTTTGGTAATGTAGAGAGATAGGAAAAGTTTTTTTTGGATGAATTGCGAGTTCTTGATGGTTGAGAAGAAGAGAGAGCTTTGTGTGTTGAGGAGAAGTTGAGGAAGGATAAAGCTGTCAGGTTACTCTTTTGGAGGAGGTGAGTTAGAGACAGAAATTGAGGGCATCGTGATGAAGAGAGGGTGAAAAGTGCATATAATTCTTTCATCAACTGGCCATTTGGTTGAGGTTGAGGCCATTTGGTTGCACAGAGCGTTTGGGGTGCAAGAGTCTTTAAGGTGGTGAAAGCTATGAACAATGATAAGGTGCCAAACCCTAATGGTTTTTCTATGTCGTTCCTCCAAGCTTGTTGGGATGTTTCTTAGAGAAGATATAATGAATGTTCTCCATGATTTTCACGCCATAGGCAAATTTGAAGAAGTCTTAATGCCACTTTTGTTACTCTTATTCTAAAGAAATCAGCAACTATTGATTTTAAGGACTTCCGACTTATTAGCCTAGTGGGTGGAGTTTACAAAATTGTTTCTAAAGTTCTAGCAAACTGGTTGCGAGTTCTTGATGATTTTAAGGACTTCCGACTTTTTGTGTTCTTGTTTTAAGTTGTTTTTGCCTTTAATTGAAGATTGTCACTTTTTCATTATTGAATGAAATGTCTGACTCATTAAAGTAGAAATTATTGAATGAAGAATATGAAGCGACTAATATATGATGTCTTATAAATGCTTTTATATTTGTCATGATGGAAGAAAAGATGGCATAGGATGACAAGGAAAATCAAGGGTTGCAAAATTAGAGTTAGTGTTTGTAACAAATTGGGTGCTGGTGAGATTGGTTGGACAAATTAAGGGTTTATAGATCTAGTTATCTTTGCTGGAACCAAAGAGCATACAATAAAAAAGCAAAGAATCACTACTAGCATCGCACTAAGCATATCCCAAGAGTTTTTCATTTAACCCAAAGCCTTCATGCACTACATGTGCTTGCATGCAGTATAGTTGGAATTAACGTCTGGTTGCCCTTTTGTGATGAGGTCTGTGAGTCGATGGTCTGTTGAGTCTAAGGACTTCGACTTGTCGGTGGTGGGAGGTTTTACTGGGATTCGGATACGAGAGAAATGCAAAGGAGTGACGAGGTCTATCCTTCTTCGTAGAGATGAGGCAGTCTGGCTGATTAAGTCGTTTGATGAGTTAGTTTCGGTTCAAGATTCTAGAGTCTTTTGGAATCAATCCGTTGCTGGCTTCCCACGTATTCTTGGACAACAATGCTCTAATAGGCATGGTTTTTTCCTGCTTATTGAAGAATATGAGGGCAGGAAGAAAAATGGTTCCATTTTAGTGCCGAAAGGGAGATACGGTGAGGGTTGGGAGCGGTTTGAGGTGGAGCTCCGCCTAGCCATCAGTCATCTTCAAGCGGATCAGTCCAGGGTCACAAAGCAGACTAGTGCACCGAAAGTTCCACTAGCTGGGACTAAAGCGGAGACAAGGAGGAGTTTTGCAGAGGTGTTAACTTCGGCTCTGCCAGTGAATGAAGAGCCGTTTGGTCCTTCCAGCCAGCCTTTAGCAAGAATTCCAAGGTGGTTGGAAGGTTCTAATGAAACAGGGAAGAAGGAACTTTATCAGGTGCAGGATCCGGTTAAGGATTTTCGTGCTCATGCAAAGGCTCCGGTGTTTCCGGCCCCTACTTCGTCGATGTCTCCTTCAACGGCGGCTCACGATAGCCTGACCAAAGAATTTTTTTCGGCGAAGGGCTTGAAGAAGAAACCAACTCCGGTGTCTTGCGCATCGGGAAAGTCGCAGGTCTCATTCCCAAGGAGAGAAGCTGTTGGGTCTGCCAACACGTCTTCCGCTGCATCACGCAAGGTCTTCTCTGGTGATAGGCTAGGTGTCCGTAGGCTAAGGGAGTCGTTGGCAGCTCTGCACGAGGAGATTGGTCTTTGTCTAACGGATCTTCTCTTGCTGGAGGAAGGACACCTGGATTTCAGTCAGAAGCAGTTTGCTTCTCACGCTGGTCCTAAGACCAAGCAGGCCTTTATGGGTTCTAAGGATACCCGGCCCATCTCCAAATCCTCTAAAGTGGCCCATACTTCTAAAGGTAAAGCCCCACTGGGTTTTCCCATCAAAAAGCCCAAGTTTATTGTTAAAGCTAAAGCTGGATCATGCCTAAGACCCATTCCGACCCCTTTGTTTTCTATGCATGCTGGAGCGTCAACTTCCGCAGCACATCAGGTACGTAAAGACAAGGATTCCGGCGTCTCTGCTCGTGGGTCTGGTTCAGATCATTCCAGTCGTGTTTTTCAACGTGTTTATCAACGCCGGAAGTCTGGAATTTTTAAGGCTGTTTGGACAAGAAAACAGGGACAAGTCCCTGTGGCGGGTCAGAGCGTGAGGTCTGAGAAACCAGAAAATTCCCTTCGGCTGAGTATGCCTGAGGTCGTGATGTGTGGTGAAGAAGGAGAAGATGCAGCAGTGGCTCTTCAGGTGGACGGTGGCTCTTTGAAGGGTTACAAAAATACTGAAGTAGGGGAGCAGGTTTCGGGAGTCTTGCCGGAGCTCCTGGTTACAGACTGTACTTGTAATGAGATGGTTGCTCCTGCTGTGGGTACAAGCTCAGTGACAAAGATGATGGACATTAACAATTTGCAGATGGTGATATGTGAACCTGTTTTAGTGGGAAATCAAGGGGAGAGCTGCCTTTGGGAAGATTCTGGTGTAACAGATGAGGGAGAAGCTCTTCTGGACAGTGGTACACAGGAGGTTAGAAGCGATCTCCTGTTAGAACTAGAAGAAAAAAATTCTAACGAGGAGGGGGCGAGTGGTGCACCGCTGGAAATCACACCTTTGGCAGCAAAAGGGGGAGAAAAGCACAGGATATCACCTAGATGGGTGGTGGAAAAAGTTATGAGATGTTATCAAGCTATCGGATTATCTTGCGAAGGATTTGAGGACAGAATGTTAGCTATGTTTGAGGAGATAGAAGCTGCTGGAGGAAGATCCTCGGCCAGTCCTAAGACTTTGTGTCCGTTGAACCAAGGGGCAAAAGGGAAGAGAGAACTAAACAGGTTGGCTTGGTCCTTGAATTATGAGAAGAAAGGGGTTCTATCGGCTAGAGGTCGCACTAAAGGTAGGGGTTCTTTATGCAGTTATGATGCCTAAATTACTTTCGTGGAATGTTAGAGGGCTTAATGAGATGAAAAAAAGAGTAGAAATTAGAGGGCTTCTAAGAGAATGGAGGGCGGATATTGTTTGTTTGGTGGAGACTAAGATGGCAATAATCTCAAGGGAGGTGGTGCGGAGTTTATGGGGGTGTAATTAGGTTGATTGGTGTTATTTGGGAGCCAATGGAGCATCGGGTGGGATCTTACTTATGTGGGATAGGAGAGTGGTGGAGAAATTGGAGGAATGTATAGGTAGATATACGGTTGCTTGTTCTTTCCGCAACATTGGTGATAATGTTTCTTGGGCTTTTGGGGGGGTTTATGGCCCAAATGATGACAGGGATAGGAGGGATTTATGGGTTGAGTTAGCTGGATTGATGAGTTGTTGGGAGTTGCCGTGGTGTATTGGGGGAGATTTTAATGTTGTTCGCTTTCCGAGTGAGAGGTCGGGCATTGCCAGTTTCTCAGTTGCTATGGAAGAATTTTCAGACTTCATCTTCATGCAGAACTTGGTGGATCTACCTCTTCAAGATGGCCAATTTACATGGTCAAATAACCACACATGGTCTAGAATTGATAGATTCTTAATTTCTGTGGAGTGGGAGGAACACTATCCCGAAGTAATCCAAAGGAGGCTTCCAAGACTTCTGTCCGATCACTTCCCTTTGTTTTTGGATTGTGGGGCACCAAGAGGAGGAAAAAGGTATTTTAAATTTGAGAACATGTGGCTGAATTATGAGGGTTTTGTTGAGCAAATCAAAAAGTGGTGGTTGTCTTATGAGTGTTCGGGTTCTCCAAGTCACATTTTGGCGTTTAAACTGAAGGCATTGAAGACAGACTTGAAGAAATGGAATGCTGAAGTGTTTGGTGATGTAGGGAAGAAGAAGAAAGAATTATTGGAGGGCATTTGTGAGCTGGATTCAGTTGATGAAGGCCGAGGTCTAGAGGAGGAAGAGAAGGTTCGCAAGATAGATATGTCTAGAGAGCTGGAGAAAACTCTTCTTTTTGAGGAAATAATATGGAGACAGAAATCCAAAGCTTTGTGGTTGAAGGAGGGGGACAAGAACACAAAATTTTTTCACAGGATGGCCAACTCGCGTCGCAAATTTAATCAAGTGGACTCTATAAGTATAGATGGTGAAATCTCCAAAAATCCAAGGGAGATTCAGGAGCATATAGTTCAATTTTACAAAAACTTGTATGTTGAGAATTGTTCTTGGCGGCCAAGGGTAGAGGGTCTTTCTTTTCTTTCAATTGATGAAGATGAGAGTAGCTGGCTAGAGAGAGGGTTTGAGGAGAAGGAGGTGTGGGATGTCATCAGAGATTTCAATGGAGATAAGGCTCCAGGCCCCGACGGTTTCTCTATGGCTTTTTTTTTCAGTAAGTGTTGGGATATCTTAAAGCATGACATTATGGCTGTTTTTGCTGATTTTCACTCTCGAGGCAAGTTTGAAAAGAGTTTCAATGCTACTTTTGTCTCTCTGATTCCAAAGAAGAATGATGCTGTGGATGTGAGTGACTTTCGGCCTATCAGTCTTATTGGGGGAATTTACAAGATTATTTCCAAAGTCCTTGCGAACAGGTTTAAATCAGTTTTGGGTAAGATTATTTCAAACACCCAAAATGCGTTCATTGGTGGTCGACAAATCTTGGATTCAGTGCTTATTGCTAATGAATGTGTGGATAGTCAAATCCGTTCAGGGGATTCTGGGTTGTTGTGTAAGTTGGATTTGGAAAAGGCCTATGATCATGTGAATTGGGACTTCTTACTTTACTTATTACAACGTTGTGGCTTTGGGGAGAAATGGATAGCTTGGATTCGTTTTTGTATCTCTACGGTGAGATTCTCCATCCTTGTCAATGGAACTCCGGCGGGTTTCTTTACTAGCTCTCGCGGGTTGCGACAAGGTGATCCTCTGTCGCCTTTATTATTTGTGGTGGTTATGGAGGCTTTGAGCCGGATGCTGGCTGCTGCGGTGGAGCAGGGTTCGATGACAGGCTTTACTTTGGGACATAGAGAGTCAGAGGCAATAGTAGTGAATCATTTATTGTTTGCTGATGATACGTTGATTTTTTGTGGAGCGCAAGAAGAACAAATTCGACATCTGAGGTGCATTTTTCTTTGTTTCAGTTTCGGGATTAAGGATCAATTTAGGAAAATCAGAAATTGTTCCTATTGGTGAGGTGGAGGATGTTGAAGGGTTGGCCCAACTTATGGGTTGTCGGGTTGGATCTTTGCCTATGATGTATTTGGGTATGCCTTTGGGTGCTTCTTACAAGTCCGTTCTTACTTGGAAAGGGGTGGTTGAGAAAATGGAAAGGAAGCTGGCTGGTTGGAAGCGTATGTATTTGTCAAAGGGCGGACGGTTGACTCTTATTAAGAGCACGCTGTCCAATCTCCCCACGTATCTCTTGTCACTGTTCCCTATTCCTTTGAGGGTGGCTAATCGTTTTGAAAAAATCCAGAGGGATTTCCTATGGGGTGGCATAGGGGATGAGGCCAAATTTCATTTAGTGAAATGGAACAGGATTTTTACTCCGTTGCATTCAGGTGGGTTGGGAGTTCACAACCTCACCCAGTTTAACCAAGCTCTTTTGGGTAAATGGTTGTGGAGATATGGTAAGGAGAGAGAGGCTTTATGGCGTTTGGTGATTGACGCCAAATTTGGGAGCCTAAAGGGTGGGTGGTGCTCTATTGAGGTGTCGGGTTCCTATGGAGTAGGGGTTTGGAAATATATCAGGAAAGGGTGGCAGAAGTTTTGCAATTATGTTCGGTTTGTGGTAGGGGATGGGTCATATATCAGTTTCTGGCATGATCGGTGGTGTGGGGAGAGATCTTTGAAGCTTTGTTTTCCAGTTCTGTATAGTCTTGTGAGGAACAAAGCGGCAATGGTGGTAGATAATATGGCTGTTCATAATGGCAATATTCATTGGAATGTTCTCTTTACGCGGCAATTCCAGGACTGGGAGTTGGAGATGGTGCTCTCTTTCTTCGAGCGGTTGTACTCCACTCCGATTCGACAAGGAGAGGGTGACAAGTTAGTTTGGAACCTCTCTACAAGGAGCTATTTCGAAGTAAGGTCATATTATGAAGCACTTAGTAGGAAAGAAGGTCCATCATTCCCGTGGAAGAATATTTGGTGTGCTAAGGCTCCGACAAGGGTGGCGTTCTTTGTATGGTCTGCAGCTTTAGGTAAAATTTTGACTCATGACAATCTGCGAAAGAGGAATATTGTGGTTATTGAGTGGTGTTGTATGTGTAAAAAGAAGGGGGAGTCTATTGATCATCTGTTACTTCATTGCGACACCGCCGTGAGCTTTGGAGTTTTATGTTTTCTTTATTTGGAATTGAATGGGTCATGCCACAATCGGTGCTGGGTTTGTTGACTACTTGGGGTGCTTCTCGAGGGCATGGCCTAGCAAAGAATGTTTGGCGTTTAGTTCCTCTGTGTTTTGTGGAGCATTTGGAGGGAGCGGAATGCGAGGCTTTTTGAAGATGTCGAGACTGTAATGGTAGTATTAAGGAAGCGTCTTCTTAACACGCTATATCTATGGATAGCACCCCATCTTTGCCACCTAGGTGTTTCTACTTTTGTGGACTTTCTTAATTTATTAGTTGTTCCTCCCGTTTAGGGGCTCTCTTGTATACTTCTTGTGTATTAGGGTTGCGCCCCTCTGCGCTTTTTATTGAATTTTAAATTACTTATCAAAAAAAAAAAAAAAAGAGGTAGGCTGATTCTAGAATTTTGTTCTTATAGCTAATGAATGCCTTGGAGCCAAGTGTGCATTGCAAATTGGATATTGAAAAGGCTTATGATCATGTTAATTGGGATTTTTTGTTGTATATGTTGAGGTGTAGTTTTGGGGAGAAATGACGTAATTGATTGCACATTGTATTTCTTTAGGGAGTTTTTTCTGTATTGGTGAATGGTACTTACTTTGAAGGAAATTTTTATTAGTTCTCTTGGCCTGAGACAGGGAGACCCTTTGTCTCCTTCTCTCTTTGTCATTGTTATAGAGGCATTGAGTAAAATGATTTATACTACAGTGAAGTTTTTAATTAGACTTTTCAGTGGGATCTAGGAATGTTGGAGCCTTGTTTGGCTGGTTTGAAGAGGAAGTACTTGTCTAAGGGCAAGAAGATTACCTTAATTAAGAGCACCTTATATAATTTACCCTCTTATTTCATGTCTCTTTTCCCCTCCGTACGGGTGTTGCCAATCGCATAGAGAAGTTACAATGGGATTTCTTGTGGAGTGGTATAGGTGAAGAGTTCAAATTTCACCTAGTAGACTGGTCCAAGGTTTGTTCTCTAATCTCTGAGGGGGTGTGGGTTGGGGGTTGGGAGTCCGAAAGTTACTTCTGTTCGATCGACCTCTCTTAGGGATGTGGTTATGGTGCTACATGCATGAGATAGAGAGGTTGTGGAGGGTGGTAGTGGATTCTAAGTATGCAGCTCGTGGGTTGGGTGGTGTTCTAATGATGTCCATGGGTTGTATGGGGTACGCCAATGGAAAAGTATCATGGGTGGGGTTTTCTAGTCATACTAGATTGAGGTGGGGAATGGCTTCAATATTAGATTTTGGCACGGTGTTATGTGAGGATCAATCCCTTAAGGTAACTTCCCCAAAGTAATGAAACCCGATAACAATGATGGTTAGAAACCCCAAGATCGTGTAGACAAGATTTGTTGAGCCTTGACCCGTCACCTAACTAGATGAGAAACCAAGACTACGAAGGATTGAAACGCCACACCAAGAAACTTAAGAATCTCTCAAGAATCAAGGTGATAAGTTTGGTTGTGTTACGAGCCTGTGTTTGGGATTGGGTTTGTGATCGGGTAAGGGGCTTGGCGATGGGCAGAGCCGCAGGGTCGGTTTTCCTAGGTCTACCTATGGTGGAATTGTGGAATGGATATGGGGTATTCGAGGTACCCCTACCTCCTACAAGTGAGAAGTTGTTTGTTGGTAAATTTCTGCATGCTTTATTCCTTCCTCAATAACCCCTATAAATAGGGTACAAAGAATTATAGAAAGAGTACAGAAATAACCTATTTTAGGGAAAGTATAATTCCCTTATTTGATATCCTAAAATTCTGATGCAAATCTACTACTAAATGGGAAATATAATCCCTTATTCTTAGGCTGCTAATGGGGGATTACCACCCCTTATTTCTAGGAACTTCCTAACCTGAAATTGTGCTCCCCAAGGACACGATTTCCCCCCTTACATTCCATACATGTCTCAGCCGCCACCAGGATTTACTGCTAGGGTTTTATTTCGTCTAGTATAGGTGCGTAACAGGTTGTTTGAACGCCACAAGATTAACTTGATAAGTTCAAAGAGTTCTTTTAAGAACGAAGAGGAACATAAGACCTCACAATAATAATAAGTTTTAGAAAACAATATCTACCTACAAAATTCGTAATGCCCATCTATATTCTTGGAACAACCCCCCAAGAATAGGAAAATTCATAACTACAGCTTTAAAAGCAACACAAACATTAACATAAACAAGTCCCCACATTTTTTAGGTCTCTTGGACTTTTAGAGGCAGCCAAAAATAACTAAATGACTAAATTCAATGTATTTAACATAACCAGCCAAGACAAAGTTCATTCCCCTATTTAATATCCTTGAAACTCAACAAGTTCACACCCTTTAATGGTCAAACCATGCTGGTCACGTTTTTGCATGCTAATTAGCCTCTTCAATTGCTTTGATGACATGGACTAAGGCTTGATTATTATTTGAGCCCATCTTGGTCTTTTTAGAATCAGCCCAATTCTCTTGGATTAGCTCATTTAGTGCTTCCTTGGAACGTTTGGCTCTAAGTCTTGTAATTGGGCCACTAGGAAGTGACAAAGAGTCTTGTGCAACTTCAGCTCCATTCCCACGTGTATGATCAGCATGTCCAGCTCCTTGGTTTGCATCATAGACTATCACTTTGTTTGGGATCAAGCTAATAGAAAAACCAAAATGTTGGAGAAACCTATCTCACTTCCAATCCAATCTATCATGCGCGTACAAAGCACATTGAGATAGACTATCACTTTGTTCGGAATCAAGTTGCAGATAAGTATCTCGAGCTTCGATTTATTTTTGGGAAAGATCAGCTTGCGGATGTACTAACAAAGCCTCTTCCCTCAAGCAGATTTCTTCAGCTTAGTTTCAACCTCAACTTCAAGTTGCCTACGTCGAGTTTGAGGGGGCGTATTAAACTAGATATATCTTTACCTTCTGATAAAGATAAATCTGTCCAGAATTAAAGGATTTGTTTTATCTTATTATGTTGGCTAGATTATCTCGGCAATCACCTAGTACAAGTTGTATAGCTTTAGGTTTATTCTTCTCTACTAGTGATAAGCTTGAGTCTTGTATAGTCCTACTAAAGGACTAACTCTATTGTTATTATAAATATAACATCACTGCCATACGGTTTAGGTAGGCAGATTATCAAAATAACTCTAAATCCTATAGTTATTGCCAGCTTGAACAGTGTGATTTCCAAGCAATGCCCGCGCCTCCTTCCTTCGAAAACCTTCAACACCTTTCAATGTTTGCATCCCTGAATTGCCCGTAATACGCCTGCTCTTTTTTTTTTTTTTTCTAAGTAATTTCAAATTCATCAATAAAGCGCAGAGGGACGCAACCCTAATACACGGGAAGTATACAAGAGCGCCCCTAAAAGGGAGGAACAGGTAATAAATTTAGAAAGTCTACAAAAGTAAAAACACCTAGGTGGCAAAGACTGGACGCTAACCAAAGAAATAATGTCTTAAGCACACGCTTCCTTAACACTACCATTACAGTCTCTACATCTTCAAAAAGCCTTGCATTCTGCTCCCGCCAAACGCTCCACAAAACACAGTGAGGAACTAACCGCCAAGCTTTTTTAGCTAGGTCATGCCCAAAAGACGCACCCCAAGTAGTCAACAAATCCAGCACCGTTTGTGGCATGACCCACTCAACTCCAAATAAAGAAAACATAAAGCTCCAAAGCTCACGGGCGGTGTCGCAATGAAGTAACAGATGATCAATAGCCTCCCCCTTCTTTTTACCCATTCAACACCACTCAATAACCACAATATTCCTCTTTCGCAGATTGTTATGGGTCAGTATTTTTCCTAAAGCTACAGACCATACAAAGAACGCCACCCTTGTCGGAGCCTTAGCACACCATATATTCTTCCACGGAAATGAAGGGCCTTCTTTCCTACTAAGCACTTCATAATAGGACCTTACTTCAAATAAGCCCCTTGTAGAGGGATTCCAAACTAACCTGTCACCCTCTCCTTGTCGAATCGAAGTGGAGTACAACCGCTCGAAGAAGGAAAGCACCATCTCCATCTCCCAGTCCTGGAGTTGCCGCGTAAAGAGAACATTCCAATGAATATTTCCATTATGAGCTGCCAAGTTATCCACCACCATTGCAGCTTTGTTCCTCACAATACTATACAGAACTGGATAACAGTGCTTCAAAGAAAGTTGGTGCATCTGGAGGGAACGGAATGATCGCTGCTTTGAAGATTGTGAGACGGGTTTGTCTAATCTGAAGAGAAAGATGTTGCAAGTGTTGTATATGTGGAGGGATAGAATTAAGACTATACATGATTGTTCCTATTTTGATTTCTTAGACAGTTGTTCTCTTTCCCCTGTTCCTTAGGGGTTCCTTGTATACATCCTGTGTACTTTGGGTTGCGCCCCTTTGCGCCTTTTCAATAAATTTTACTTATCAAAAAAAAAAACAGTGCTTCAAAGATCTCTATTTCCTGAATATATCCCTTCCCTAAAAGAACATCCACATATGAATGCTGTCCTTGCTCCACCGATCGCGGCATTGCCGGATTAGCACCAAACGCCTCGCCATTCCTACTCCTGACAGCACCTTTCTGCTCAAAATACTTTACCACCTTCCTCATCGGTGAAACACAATTGCCCCACCCACTACTGTCTCGGCCCTCCGAGATGATGATGAAGCTACGCTGCCCTTCTGCTCCATTCTGAAAGCTCCAAGAACCTTCCATGATTATTCGCTCATCTCTGCGCAACGAACGCTATGCAACCGACTCAGAGAGTCCTATAGAACTCTCTCTCCTTTAATCAACTCCTCCACCGTAGTCAACAACCATACCATGCTTGGCTTGCCCAGGATCACCACTCAATAATATCCCAATACTTTGCTTTTACATAAAAATATCCCAAATAACCCATCGCTAGTCAACAAGAAGACAAACTACCAACTCAGGGATGATATCATTGGGACATGCCCTCACATGCTGGCTGCCATCGGACACAAACTTACCTTTTAAGCCGATGCACACATTAATATCATAGCTTAAATGCACATAAGGTAGCTATTGCAGCCCATTCATAGTTTCCAATAGTTGCTAAAATGCTGATTCTTTTTCTGTTTTGTTTTTGCAGAAACAACTTAACCTGGCACTGACGGAGCCAGTAGAATCCTTGCTTGAAGCTGGTCAGAAAGACACCTGGGCTTCAATAAGAAAACTTCTTAAACATGAGACTGAGGTTGCTGTAGCAAAGCTTTCAACTACCATTGCTGGTTTTGAGTTGGACCAAGCAACAGTTGACAAAATGGTGCAAAATTTGAGGGACTATACAAGAAACTTTGTGAAGAAAAAGGCAAGAGAAGAAGCTGGAAAAGTTTTGATCCGTATGAAGGATAGGTAGGGACTAGCAAACTAAGTAGTGGGAAGTTTTTTCTTTTTTTTTTTTTAAAAAAGAAAAAAATATCTTTAGCATTTTTAGTGGCTTATTTCTTTGCTTAACAAATTTTTTATTTTTTATTTTTTAAAATCTTAGCATTTTTAGTGGCTTATTTCTTTGCTTAACATTTTTTTAAAATAAAAAATAATTTTTTTTTTTTAGCATTTTTAGTGGCTTATTTATTTGCTTAACAAATTTCAGGTTCTCGTCCGTATTCAATCATGACAATGACTCAATTCCCAGGGTTTGGACTGGGAAGGAAGATATTAGAGCTATTACAAAGGATGCACGCTCTGCGGTAATCTGCAAAGGACTTTTATTGATGGAGTTTAAGATGAATTACGAGTTTATGCTTAAATGGATTCATCTATGGTCTTACTGTTGCAGTCTCTAAAGCTTTTATCTGTTATGGCTGCCATACGCTTGAATGAGAAGCCTGATAAGATTGAAGATACACTTTTTACCTCTCTCATGGATGGTGCTGTTGCTCTGCCATCTTCTCAAGATAGGAGCATCAGAGCTCCTACAGACCCTCTTGCCTCAAGCACATGGGAGGAGGTACTATTTAGTGGGTACTGGTAGGGTCATAGCAGAATGTTCTTATCACCAAACAGATTTCTTATTGAGGAGCAACTATAATATAGGTTTCCCCAAAGGATACGTTAATTACACCAGTGCAGTGCAAGTCTTTGTGGAGACAGTTCAGAGCAGAGACGGAGTATACAATCACTCAAGCTATTTCAGCGCAGGTGGATTCCTATGCATTCTATTCCTATTCCTCTTCTATAGTTTATTGTTTATTGCTTTTTTTTTCTTTGGTAATTTGATGGTATCTGAAATTATTAGCTGGTGGTGTTGCATAAGAAATGGATAACTTTCTTTATTAATTTGGGAAGTTCCCGTCTCTATCATGAATTGACCCTTAATTTTATGTGCTGATTCAGACTTGGAAGCTTTAAATTTTAATGTACGCAAAGTAAGGTTTTGTAGCATATAAAGTTGTTTCATGACGTACTTTAATTTGTTTATGTAATATTGAGTTTCTGCCACAAGTTTGAGCTGTGGTTTCTTTTTTTTGGTAAGTGCAGATT